>NW_016107365.1:8000626-8025797 GCF_001604975.1 Cebus imitator | reverse complement strand
ATGTTCTTTAAGTTCACAGAAGTTTCTTACTACCCACCTTCTGAAGTCTGATTCTGTCATTTCATCACACTCGTTCTCCATCCAACGTTGTTCCCTTGCTGGTGAGGAGTTGTGATCCCTTGTAGGAGAAGAGGTGTTCTGGTTTCGGGTGTTTTCATCCTTTTTGCGCTGGTTTCTTCCCATCCTTATGGATTTATCCACCTGTCGTCTTTGTAGTTGCTGGCTTTCAGATTGGGTGTCTGAGTAGATGTTCTGTTTGTTGATGATGAGGTTATTTCTGTTTCTTAGTTTTCCTTCTGACAGTCTGGCCCCTCTGCTGTAGGTCTGCTGAGGTCCACTCCAGGCCCTGCTTGCCTGGCATTCACCTGCAGCAGCTGCAGAACAGTAAGAGTTGTTACCAGTTTTCTTCTGCTGCTATCTTTGTCCCAGAAGGATACCCGCCAAGTGTCAATCTGATCTCTTCTTTATGAGGTGGCTCTTTGGATATATAGGGGTCAGGGAGCTGCTTGAGGAGACGGTCTCTTCTTTATAGGAGCTCAAATGCTGAGCTGTGAGCTCCGTTGTTCATTCAGAGCTGCTGGGCAGGTACGTTTAGGTCTGCTGCAGCTGAACTCATAAAACTGCTTTTTGTTCCCAGGTGCTCTGTCCCAGGGATTTAGGGCTTTATGAGTTTTGGTTATGCTGCTGCCTTCTCTTTATTTTTTTTCCTTCAGAGCTGCCCTGCCCAGCAAGGAGGCAGCCTAGTCACTGTCTGCCTGTAGAGGCTTTGCTGAGCTGCTGTGGGCTCTGCCCAGCTGCCGAGTGAACTTCCCTGTAGTCCTGTTTATATGGGTGTAGTTAGAACTGCCTTGGCAAGGGTGGCCCACCTCTGTTAAGACTGAGTCTCTCTGTAGTGGCGGGTTGCCTTGACAATGGCAGGCTGCCTCAGCATTGGCTGACTACCTCCGTAGTGGCAGGCTGCCTCGGTAATGGCAGACACCCCTCCCCCACAGAGCTGGACCGTCTGGATTCAGCTGCGCTTGCTGTGAAACTCTCAATCCAGAGAGTTTCTGATTGCTGTTCTTTTGTGGGGGTGGGACCAGCCAAGCCTGATCGTCTGGCTCCCTGCCTCAGAGCCTTTTTTAAGTTTGCATTCCAGTCGCCTGTTGAAGAGGCGCCAGTGTCTGTGTTTTTTCCCCTGCAGCAACTCACTGCGCTGGCTTAAACAGCGGCACTGAGATTTGTGGCGCTTTTTTTGCCCTGGAATCTACTGTCCTCGTTCCCTACTCAGTCCCCTTTTTAAACGGACGAATGGGCGTGGCTCCAATTGCCAGCCAAAAGGGCACCCGGACCGGTGTATTTTGTACGGAGAACCGCTGCTCCAGGGCGCCGACAAAGCAGCCGTGTGGGGCAAAGCAGCGGCGCTGGTGGGCACAGCCATGCTGGCCGTTAACAGCCGTGCTGGCGACCCGTGAAGCTCCTCCGCCTGGGCATTGCCTAGTCTGTGGGCAATAAAAATGCGGCGTCCACTCACCCTCTGTGCTTTCACCCGGAGCTGCAATCCCCAGCTGTTCCTAAACGGCCATCTTGGATCCCTCCTATTTTGTATTTTTTAGACACAGGGTCTCACTCAGTAGCCCAGGCTAGAGTATAGTGGTATGCAATTACAGCTGACTGCAGCCTCAAACTCCTGTGCTCAAGTGATCCTCCCACCTGAGTCTCCCCGACAGCTAGGACAATAAACTCACATCGCCATGCCTGACTAAGTTTTTGTTTTTCTTTTAATGTCTTGTAAGGGGTTGAGGGGTGGTCTCATTATGTTGCCCAGGCTGGTTTCGAACTTCTGGCCTCAAATGATTTTCTTGCCTCAGCCTCCCAAAGCCTCCTAAAGTGCTAGAATTACAGATATGAATCACCATACGTGGTATGAACTGTATATTTTAACTGGATGAATTGTATGTTAATTATAGTTCAATAAAGCTGAGAAAAATATGCATATAAGGATGACTCAGATGAAAGTATCATATGTAAAGCATTATAAATACTCACCTATCTACCAAATCTACCAAATTTGAAGAGGCCTAAGATAATAATTTAGTTATAGTAACCTAGATTTGGGATCTATTAAGTAGGTGTCTTAGTACTTATTGAAAAAGATAACAAAATAAAAATTGGGAGTAAAGTGTTTAGGTGAATATACTAAGGGTGTCAACTGAGGACAGGATATAAACAATCTGCTCAGGACTGCCTTTTTTCCTAGGAATTCAAAAGTATTACTCTGTCTACTCTGTGCCCCTTGGACGAAGGTGACAAGTAACTGGATGAGTATTTTAATAGACAATGTGAACCATCCAGAATTGATTCCTAATCAGCAAAGATGATAGTGCTGAATGGTTCTGAGAGAGAAGTAGCATGCCTATTTGTGACTATAGAAAAATAGTACAGTAGAATTAATCAGTTTTCTATCCTAGGTTATAAATAAAGTTACAAAAGGGGAAGAGACAAGGGGGAGAGGTGAACAAAAGCAATGCTTTCAAAAAAAGTATCAATGATAATCCTTGAACTGGGCAGGTCCAGTTACCTTTCCAACCAACTCAGATAGAAAATACAGTATTAATGGGATGCAAAACCCAAGTATACAAAAGGCGTTTTGTATATACGGGTTCTGCAAGGTGAACTCCAGGGCTTGAGTATGCATGGATTTGATATAAGATGGGTGGGTTCCGAAACCAATCCCTTGCATACAGACGAGACAATTATAAGAGTCACTTTTCACCTAAGAAGACTATCACTTTATATATAATAGGGCATCATCACAAAGCATTTACCATAAAACACCAGTTTAATTAGTGAGACTTAATCACAGTATTCTGGATCATGTACCCATTCTAGGATCCCACAAAAAAGAGTATCTGCAGAATAGATATTGTAGTAAATAAACAAAATTTGAAACACTTTAGAAAACTTTTTAAAGAGGCAAAATAACTTTTCTAAAATTCTTTCAAAATGCAAAAAATTCACTATTAAAAACTATTTAATGTAAACATGAACAAATTTCATGGAAATGATAATCATTCAAAACCAGGTCCCAAAGGAATACAAATGCCGTATTATCTATTAATTACTTCCATATTAAGTCATTCTAGCTCTTATACCAATTAACAGAGGGGAAAAGCTTTGGATTTCCTTTATCCACAGTCTCCTGTGATGCATTCATTTACTATTTGACACATTTGTAATATCTGCCCCCTTAGCCCAAAACCATTATTCAATTCTTTCTAATAGTCCTAATAGAAAGAGGATCTTTTGAAAAACACCATTTGGAAATAATCAGAGAGAAAATAAGAAACCTGCTTGTGGAAGATAAGGACTGAACTAGACCCTTATCCATGTAGATGTATAGGAGACATATATTCTTTCAATATTTGAAATGTGAAGTGTAAAACAATACTGTGGGGGAAACAAACAGCAGAGCCTCATACTACGTACTCTAGCACCAATGATGAGCTACTTCGGTTATGCAACGCAACAGAATGCCAACGAAATTACCAAAATCCTATTCATTTCAATTAGGATAAATAAACAGCACAGAGCACAATTACCTTAAGAGAAGAACAGCTTAATAAGACCCAACAATTCTAGAGTCGAAACTGTGCACAGATTACTGTCAGAAGGCATTAATTATTCTTGAAAAGCCTGACCCCTAGTGGTTATAAATACTGCTACATACTTGCAAAGGATTTTTTGTCATTAAACTGCCAGTTTTGATCAAGTGTGAAACAGAAAATTTAAAAAGAAAAATTAGGTTTTTAAAATTGGATCTCAATTTCTATCACAGCAAGAGAAATGACTGTTTTTAAAACATGAAAGCTCTGCTCCCTATACTTACCTCTATGATGGCCATTAAATCACTGAATTGTGGGGCCCACCAATTTGTTTCTCTTCACCAACAGGTGAGCTCTCTGAGCTCACACAAGCCAGTGCCTGGCATATACTATATGCTCAGTAACAGCTGTTTAATAAACGAGTGAAAGTTGCCACATACCACAAAATCCTCTACTATACTCTAAGTTTATTATATTTCTAGTTTTATAAAATACCCTCAATGATACATGTGAAATAATAAAGGAATTCTCCAAAGAATGGTGTTGTGATGGTCAGTGTTATGTGTCAATTTGGCTAGGCCATAGTCTCCACTTATTCAAACAAACACTAATCTAGGTGTTGTTGTGAAGGCATTTTGTAGATGAAATCAGCAACTACCATCAGCTGGCTTTAAGAAGAGTATTGTAGGTTATCTGGGTATGCCTCAACCAACTGAAAGGCCTTAACAACAGAACTGGAGTTCCTCTGAGGAAGAAAAAACCCCACTTGTGGACTGGAGCTTCCGCTTCTGCCTGAGAGTTCTGGCCTGCCCGCTGATATCAGATTCAACCCACCAGCCCTTACAGCTGTGTAAGCCAATTCCCTGCAATTAACCTCTTCATTCTTTCTGTTTCTGACAGAATGCTGACTGATAAAGGCATCTACTAAACAAAGGTAGACACTCAACTAGATACTGAATATAAAATGATAAAGGGGTCAAGATCAGAAAGGAAAACTACTGTTAACTGAGAAGGCCCTGTTCTATGCAGTTTACACTCACTGTTTCATTTAATTTTCACACCAACCCTATGAAAGTAGTTACTCTTCCCATTCATTCTCTTATTCAACAAATATCTGAGTGCCTATGACATGCCAATCGCTGCATGTCACTGTTCCAGATGTGAAGAATACAACCTGAAAGCATACAGAACAGGTCTCCACTCTCACACAGCTTGGAGTACAGATGACACTAAACCTGAGTGGTTACAGAAGACCCTATCTCAGGTCACACAGCTGTAAGTGAAGGTGCCAAAAATTCAACCTGAGTTGTATGCTTAAAGCAAAACTTTTGCTCTTCTCATCTAATTCCAATGCTAAAACACTTCTTTGGACTGTGGGGGCTAACAGCTAGGTACCCAGAATACATGCAACATACGGCATATAAACTGGCTTATGCCCAGGTCTCACAGTGAGCAATACAGACAGTAAGTTCCCCCAAGAAAATAGAGAACGACACAGTCCCTAAGACACATGGCAACAAAAAAGATTCTGGGAGAACACAGCAAGATCAAGGCTGGGTCTTGAAAGAACACTGATACGTCTTCAATTAGCAGAGAAGACCAATTAATCCACAGATTAAAAAACATCATATACGTAAATTAATTCAACCATTGCAGAAGACAGTGTGGCGATTCCTCAAGGATCTAGAAATAGAAATACCATTTGACCCAGCAATCCCACTGCTGGGTGCATACCCAAAAGATTATAAATCATGCTACTATAAAGACACATGCATACATATGTTTATTGCAGCACTGTTCACAATAGCAAAGACTTGGAACCAACTCAAACGCCCATCAATGATAGACTGGATAAAGAAAATGTGGCACATATACACCATGGAATATTATACAGCCACAAAAAAGAATGAGTTCATGTCCTATGCAGGGACATGGATGAAACTAGACATCATCATTCTTAGCAAACTGACACAAGAATAGAAAACCAAACAACGCATGTTCTCACTCATAAGTGAGTGTTGAACAATAAGAACATATGGACACAGAGAGTAGAACACCACACACTGAGGCCTGGGGGTGGAGGGCTAGGGAAGGAATAGTAGGGGGTGAGGGGACTGGGGAGGGAAAGCATTAGGAGAAATACCTAATGTAGACGATGGGACAATGGATGCAGCAAACCACCACCACGGCACATGTATACCTATGTAACAAACCTGCACGATCCACACAAGTACCCCAGAACTTAAAGTATAATAAATAAGTTTAAACAAAAAAAGGATTACCTAAACAATATATATAACCATAAGATGAAGTTATGATGGATTTGACTATATGAGAATAAATAATTCCTTTTCAAAACCCCCCAAAAAATCATATAAACAAAATCTGGGACAAAGGAATGTACATGATGTGTTTGAAGAAACAGGGCAGTACAGTTTGACTAGAATATAAAGTGTGAGTCATGGAGCTGTGAGATGTCACCACTAGCCCTTCTTCCCACCACGACTATAATCTCAGTCTGGGATTCCTTGAGAGGATGAAATGGCATAATACTGGTAAAGTGTTCTGCATAGGGCCCAGAGCATGGCTGAGCACAAAAAAGCAGATTTCATCGATAGGTTATTAAGGCCCATTTGCTGACTCTGTGCCATGTAGTGTGTTTTTACAACCTTAGCGATGCTGGTGTTTCTGAATGCAGCCCTTCTTCTTGCTGTCACCACAATCCCATTCCCAATCCCAGATCCACACCAAAAATCTGCAGTGTCGATTTGTTTGGGGTTTCTTTAAGGTTAACACAGTAATTATTATACATTAAGGTTAATATACAAAATGGACTGTGAGAAGAATAAGGGAGTCTAAGTAACCTGTTAAAAAAAATTCTGGATTAGCTGAGGCGGGAAATGGAAAAAGAAAGACGGAAAAGATACTAAAAAGATATCTAAGAAAGTGACTTAAAAAGTAACAGAAGCACTGACAGAAGCAGTCACAGCACTGACAAAATGTTTAATGGAATCACATAAGTGCTTAGTGCCATCTCATTCATAGTAGGTATTCAGTCAGTGTTTTGTTTTGTTTTGTTTTTTAAAGAAAACCAGCTCCAGTGAGATAAAATCAGAAAATGAACAAGTGAAGACATAACTAAAGGTTTATGTGAAACATTACCTTTTTCAATTCCAACATTCTACGTCACCTAGATAGAGAAGAAACTGAAACAATAAGATGAAATTCCCAAAGAAAATGAGCGTATAGCACAAAGAGCCAAGTACATTTAAGACCTTAATTTATGAACTGGATAAAGAAGTGGAGGAGAAAGAATAGCCAAAGAGGCGGGACAATTAGAACATCATTGCAAAGTCTTAACAGAGGAGCCACCTGTGTTACAGAAAGCTACAGAGGTTAAGAAGGAGGAAAACTGGAGAAGGGATGTAGTAACATTAGAAAGCTGAGTGTCAATGGTATGTGTGTTTGGTGCAGAAAAAAAGTTAAAAATTTCAAATAGAGAAAATATGCCACAAAACATGAAGAAACGACACAGTCTAACCTTCACAGGGTTTTGAGAAGGATAAAAGGCAAATGCCTGGCTAAAGTACTAAAAGAGTACAAAGTGGTTTTAAATACAAGGTAAAATTATTTGTAGGCATCCCTCATATATATTCTCAAGTAAAAGAATAGTAAAAAAAAAAAAAATTATAATGACTTATTTTCTTTAAAGTGAGACGTATCAAAAAGTCTTTATCACTTAAAACATAGGTATAACACCAGGGTCTTGGCATCATGTCTGAACACATATATCGAATTTATATATATCTAAAACACAATAAAACTTTAAATAAAGAAATAACAATACTAATTTGCCTTCCTCCATGTAATAAGTTTGTTTTCAAGGCTGTGAAAATAGACATGGGAATTCTACCTGAAGAAATATACCTAAAACAACAGGGCAGTTGCAAGTCCTAGCGATTCCTCCAAATGACTCCTAAGACCAGATAAATGACTTCAGTAAAGTTTTAAGATACAGGCCAGGTATGGTGACTCATACCTGTAATCCCAACACTTTGGGAGGCCAAGACAGATGGATCACTTGAAGTCAGGAGTGACATATCAGACTGGCCAAAATGGTGAAATCACCTCTACTAAAAATACAAAAAATATTAGCCACGTGCCATGCCTGTAATCCCAGATACTGAACCCAGGAGGCAGAGGGTGCAGTGGGCCAAGACAACACCACTGCACTCCAGCCTGGGCAACAGAGTAAGATTCTGTCTCAAAAAAAACATAAAGTTTCAAGATAGAACATCAACATACAAAAATCAGTAGCATTTCTACACATCAACAACATTCAAGCCGAGAACCAAATCAGGAACTCAATCCCATTTACAATAGACACATGCACACACACCCCTACACATATCTAGAATACATTTAACTAAGAAGGAGAAAGAACTCCATAAGAACTGCAAATCCCTGATGAGAGAAAATACATGATGCAAAGAAATGGAAAACTCCATGTTCATGGATTAGAAAAATCAATATTGTTACAATGATCATACTGCCCAAAGTAATATACAGATTCAACACAATTCCTATCAAATTACCAACATCATTTTCCATAGAAGTAGAAAATACAATTCTAAAATTCATATGGAACCAAAAAGAGCCACAACAGCTAAAGCAATCCTAAGCAAAAAGAGCAAAGCTAGAGGCATCATACTGCCTGACTTCAAACTATAAGTGAAAGACTACAGTGGCCAGGTGCAGTGGCTCACACCAAATCCAGCACTTTGGGAGGCCGAGGTGGACAGATCACTTGCAGCCAGGAGTTAGAGACCAGCCTGGCCAACATGGTGAAATCCTCTCTACTAAAAATATAAAAATTAGTCAGGCATGGTGACTTGCACTCGTAGTCCCAGCTGCTTGGCCGCCTGAGACATGAGAACAGAACCTGGGGAGGCAGAGGGTGCAGTGAGCAAAGATTGTGCCACTGCACTCCAGCCTGGGTGTCAGAGCAAGACTCTGCCTCAAAAAAGAAAAAAGACTACAGAAACCAAATAGCATGGTTCCAGTACAAAAATAGACAGACCAATGGAACAGGGAACCCAGAAATAATACCACACACCTACAAGCAACTAATCTTTAACAAAGCTGACAATAATAAATAATTGGGAAAGGACACCTTATTCAATAAATGGTGCTGAGTAAACTGGCTAGCCACATGCAAAAGAATAAAATTGGACCCCTACTTCTCACCATATACAAAAATTAACTCAAGATGGATTGAAGACAAATGTAAAACCTGAAATTACAAAAATCCTAGAAGAAAATCTAGGAAATACTCTTCTAGACACTGACCTAGAAAAAATAATTTACTACTAATATCTCAATAGCAAATGCAACACAAACAAAAAGTGACAAAGGGGACTTCAAGAGCTTCTGCACAGCAAAAGAAACACTAAACAGGCTGGGCACAGTGGCTCAAATCCCAGTACTTTGTGAGGCCAAGGTGGACTGATCATTTAAGGTCAGGAGCACGAGGCCAGCTTGGCCAACATGTTTAAACCCCATCTCTACTAAAAAAACAAAAATTACCCAGGCATGGTCATGCACGACTGTAATCCTAGCTACTCAAGAGGCCAAGGCAGGATAATTGTGTGAAACAAGGAGGTGGAGACTACAGCAAGCAGAGATTGAGCCAATGCACTCCAGCCTGGGCAATAGAATGAGACTTTCTTTAAAATACGAAAGAAAGAAAGACACAATAAACAGAGTAAACAGACAATCTATAGAATGGGAGAAAATATGTACAAACTATGCATTTGACAAAGGACTATTATCTAGAATTTATAAAGAACTTAACAAGAAAAAAACATTAAAAGTGAGCAAAGGACATCAACAGACACTTCTTGAAAGAAGACATACAAGCAGCGAACAAACATAAAAATATTCAACATCACTAAACAGAGAAACGCAAATCAAAACCACAATAATTACCATCTCACACCAGTCAAAATAGCTATTACTAAAAAGTCAAAAAATAACAGATGTTGGCAAGGATGCAGAGAAAATGGAATGCTTATATACTATTGATAGGAATGTCAATTTGTTCAACTTCTATGGAAAACAGTATGCAGATTTCTCAAAGAAATAAAAATAGAACTTCCATTCAACCTAGCAAACCCCTGCTGGGTATCTAACCAAAGGAAAAGAAATCATTTTATCAAAAAGACACCTGCACTCATATGCTTATTGCACCACTATTCACAATAGCAAAGTCATAGAATCAACCTAAGTGTCCATCAATAGTAGACTGAATAAAGAAAATGTGATATACACCATGAAATACTACACCAACTAAAAAATGAAATTATGTCCTTTGTAGCAACATAGATGTAGCTGGACACCAGTATACTAAGTGAATTAACACACAAAGAGAAAATCAAATCCTGCATGTTCTCACTTAGAAGTGGGGGAATGAAGGGTTCAAAAAGAGATAAAGATGGAAACAACAGACACTGGGGACTCCATAAGGGAGGAAGGGAGAAGAGCAAAGCCGAAACACTATCTATTGGGCACTGTGTTCACTATTGGGTGATGGGTTCAATAGAAGCCCAAATTCTGACATTATGCAATATTACCATGCAACAAACGTGTACATATTCTCTCCGAATTTATCATAAAAATTGTTTTAGAAACACAAAAAAAAACAAAAAAAAAAAACACCTAAAAACTTAAGAGATATATATGCATAAAATATACACACCATGTAATAGTTTTACTTCTATTTCTTAATCAGGCTAATATGCTTCATATCCAAAAAAAGAAATTTAGAGTATTTTCAAAAATCCAAATTTTAAAAATGAGCTTGACTCCTTAACTCATGAAAGCCTTCAGTTAAAATGATTTTAAAATACTCCCTTTTTACAGAAGTTTAAAATGTGATGCAATTTCCTAAAATGTACCTATGCATAACTTTTAATTGTAAAAAGTAATTCTCAAAGAGCATATTTGTACAAGAACAATAAAACGGCTTCAAGTTACACCAAACTATAGCAAAATGGGAAAATGAAAGCTATACATCAGGTTCACTATAAAAATTTACAAACATAAAATTTCACTTACTTTTTTAAACATAACTAGTGAGATGACTGCTGATGCTGTGAAAAGTGCTGCTATGATTATCATCATGATTCCAACGGGAATACTTTTGTTGAGACCAGTAAGGGATGAAATCCAACCACTACAGAGTAATAAAAAGTGTAATTAGACAAAAGTTAATGTACACTTTATAAAAATAGCATAATATCTAACACATACTCAACACTTATCAAGGACGCAGTGTTCAAGTTCTTTATGTGTATTAGCACATTTAATTCTCACAACCCACCCAGTAGGATAGAGGCTGTTTTAAATCCCTATTTTACAAATGAGGAACTGAGACATTCAGTAACTTGCCCAAAGTCACACAGCTTATAAATGGCATAGTTTGAATTCAAAAGCAAAACAAACTCCAGGTGCTCGTGTTTAATTCCAGACTGTATGTTTTTCAAGCTGAATACTTTTTAAGCTTATGAGTTCATTACTACATTTTTTAAATGTTTATTTTAAATTCTGCTGAATTATGGAAGAAAATATTTGTAAACAATTTATCCAACAAAGGATTCACATCTAGAATACAGAGCTTTCAAAGCTCAATAGTACATAAAAATTATTAAGAAAATGGATAAAAGACAGGAAGAGACATTTTACCAAGAGGATATAAAGATGACAAATAAGTACCTGGAAAGATGTTCAAAACCACAATGAGATATCACTACACACCTATTAAGATGGCTAAAATAAAAAGTAATGACCACCAAATGCTGGTGTGGAAGTAGAGACTAAATCGCTCATAACTGTTGGTGGAAGTGTAAAATAATATAGCCATTCTAGAAAACAGTTTGTCTGTTTCTTTAAAAAACTAAACATGCAACATCCATATAATCTACTAATTACATTCTTGGACATTTATCCCAGAGAAATGAAAATTATGTTCACACAAAAATCTATTCACAAATTTCATGGCAGCTTTATTTGTAATGTCCAAAACTGGACACAATACAGATATCCTTCAACTGGTGAACAATTAAATAAACTGTGATACATCCGTATCATATAATACTACTCAAAAATAAAAAGAAGGCTGGGCACGGTAGCTCACACCTGTAATCCCAGCACTTTGGGAGGCCAAGGCGGGCAGATCACAGGAGGCCACAAGTTTAAGACTTGCCTGGGCAACGTAGCGAAACCCCATGTCTACTAAAAACAGAAAGATTAGCTGGGCTGGATGGCAGGCCCCTTAATCCCAGCTACTCGGGAGGCTGAGGTACGAGAATCATTTGAACCCAGGAGGCCAACGCAGTGAGCTGAGATCATGCCACTGCACTCCAGTCTGGACGACAGGGCGAGACTCTGTCTCAATCAATCAATCGGAATAAACTATAGATACACATAGCAAACTGGATGAATCTCCAGAAAATAACACTGAGTGAAAAAAGCCAAAGGTTGTAGACTATGATTCCAGGCCTATAACCTTCTTGAAATGACAAAACAACAGAAAGGAAGAACACATTAGGGGTTGCCAGGGGCTAAGGAGTAGGAAAAGGAGAGTTTTAAGTGTGGCTATGAAAAAGCAACAAGAGGAATCCTCTGGTGATGAAAATGTTCCCTATCTTTACTATCAATGTCAAGATCTTGGTTTTTATATTTTACTATAGTTCTGCAAAATTACCATCATTGGGAGAAACTAGATAAAGGGTACCTGAGATCTCTTTGCATTATTTCTTATGATTGTATGTGAATCTAAGATTACCTAAAAATAAAATGTTTAATCTAAAAAATCTGAATTACGTGAGGGTCTGTCTTAAAACAGGTCAATTCTGTCTGCACTCTCATTAGCAGACTCTTTTTACGTTATTTAGACACATACATGCTGTTAGGCTCAGTTCTAGCATTTCCCTATGTCTGTGCTAAAAGCAAAAGAAATTACTTCGATTTCACAAGAATAAAAAAAAAAAACCTTGTGCTGTTAAAGTAAGCAGTGTATTTTTAATTAAACATTTAAAATATTTTTTTCCTAAAATACCAAAACCTAGACACTATTTAAAATAAGGAAAATTATTACTTTTTCTGAGAACTGATTTAAAATATCTAAATTCTCTCCACGTATTTATGCCTATTAGGAGCTCTGCAGAACTGCCAAGCATTATCTGACTGCCAATCACTACTCCACTTCAGTAGTAGCATACTAAATTTAAGACTTCAGCACACTCTAATTAAATGCTAATTTCAATTTTGGTTTATGTACACAGTGAAACAAAGTTGCATCACATATGCTTCTGGCATGTAAGAATACAGCTGAATGCAAGTCAGTATAAAAGAAAGACGAAGGGGACAGATAATTTTAGAGATGTGTACTCTTCCACCCACCATTTCACTCAAGGAATGCTTGCAACAGAGTGTAAAGAGATATCTAAATCTGCTATTACCTCGTAGCCTGGGTCCAGACAGTCTCCATTTCTGAGGGTCCCCCACTGAATAAGCTATGATGAGAATGATTCTATTGTTTAAAAATATATGTATATACGTGTGTGCAGTGATTCTACCTTTCAGGGACAAGTGCCCATGTATATTTGTATATAAAAATACATGTTTGTACACATAAAATAGGGCTTTATACATAATAGGTATCCTTTTCCTTAAAATCCCTAAAGTTATTTCCTATCCTTTCCACATTCCTTGGTCTCCACCCCCGCCCCCTCTGACCCCCTCAGTGTCTTCTGCAGTTTTCCTCTTAGTGCCCTTACATACACATTTTATTTATACTAGATAAAATGTGCTGTTTTTAAAGATGGGAACATAATCTTCAGAGACTGATTTGTCCAAAGTTTATGCCTTACGACATTTTCAAATTGCATCTTTAAAACAATTTTTGCTTTCATTTAATTTTGCTAATCCAATTTTTCTGTGTTAACTATGTTAGGAAGCCAAAAATTATATTACAATATTAGGTTAAAGCTGAAAACTAGTAAACAACTTACCAATTGCCCCAATTTTGAAATCCTGCAGCCTGAAGTACATGTACAGCAAACTGACAAATATAGACGAAAAAAAAAAAAAAAAATCTGAATAAACTGTCACTCCTTAAAAAAAAAAAAAAAAAAAGAAAAAAGGGTAGGAAGAAAGAAGATGTCATTTTTCTCATTATCTTTACATTTACATGCAGAATGACACTCAAATCTTAAAAGTACAAACAAAAAAAAGGGGCAACCAACTGAGGCCTCAAGTTAGTAACAATGTAATAACTTATGTGAACTCGTCATGCTAACACTAGGTATCATTATTCTAATTTCACTTTGTCCTTTCAATTTCCAACTGCATCACAATCCATCTTGACCAAAAACCTTATTTGTTTTCTTCTTTTATTAAATAGCATCATAGAATTATACATATAATGAACATACAATAAATTGCAAATATTTAAAATATTGCTTTAATAATTTTTGACTATTTATATATCTGATTCCCCAATCATTATGGTGAGCATATCCACAAAGTTTCCTTGAGCCCCTTGGTAGCCCTACCCTACCCTCTGCTTTTCTGTTACCATAGTTTGACTATTTTGAGTGTTATATAAATAGGATCACATATTACACAGTATTTTTTTTCTTGTCTGGCTTCTTTTACTTAGCACAATTATTCTGAGATTCACCCAGTTTTGTGGCACGTATCAAAAGTTCATTCCTTTTCATTGCTGAATAGTATTCCATTGTGCAAATATATCATAGTTTATTCATTCACTGTTGACAGAAATTTAGTTTTCTAGATTATAAAGTTATTATCAGTTATTAATAAAGCTATTATTAATAGTCATATACAAGTCTTTCCATGAACATATGTTTCCTTTTTCTCTTGGGTAAATACCTACAAGAGGGAAAGCTGGAACATATCACAGGGATACATTTAAATTTTTAAGAAACTACCAAACTGTTTTACAAACAGGCTGTTCTATTTTTCACTCCCACCTGGCAGTACATGAGCTGGAATACTCCAGCTCCTCTACATCTCAGTAACACCTGTTATCGTCTTTTTAATTCTAGCTATTCTAATAGCTGTACAGAGATATCTTATATGGTTTTAATTTGCATCTTCCTAATAAGTAATGTTGTTGAGCATCTTTTTATGCGCTTTGTCATATATAGTTCTTTCATGAACTAATTAAAATCTTTTTCTGATGCTGTAATTAGATTGCTTTTTCCCTTATTGTTGAGTTGTGAGAGTTTTTAAAAGTATATCCTGGAAATTCAAGTCCTCTTTCAGATAAATGTTTGACAAGGATTTTCTCCCAGTCATTGCTTGTCTTTTCATTCTCTTAAGAGTGTTTTTTTTTGGGAGCAAGCATAATGGCTCACACCTGTAATCTGTTATTCAGACCCAGAGGTAAAGGGATTACTTGAGGTCAGGAGTTTTACACCAGCCTGGACAACATGGTGAGACATCCATCTTCTTAAAAAAAAAGCAGCAGCAGAAGAGATTTTCTTCTAAAGAGGTATTTTGCCTTTTTATTAAGTTCAGTGTATTCACTTGTTCTTTTATAGATCTTTATTTTATTGTTTCTGAGAAATCTGCCAAAGCCAAGGACGTAAAGATTTTTTTTTCCTGTTTTTTTCTAGTTTTGTATTTAAAGCATTACATTTAAAACTGAAATGTTAATTTTTTTCAGTTAATTTTTAAAAATATTTTTGAGTTAGTTTTTTAAAATTAACTTTGAGTTTTTAAAAATATCATATCAAGTATGAATTCAAGTTCTTTTTTGCATGTGGCTATCCAATTGTTCTAGCATCATTTCTTAAAAAGATTGTCCTTTCTGCATTGCATTTCCTTTGCACCTTTCTCAAAATTAGTCGTCTGTCTATGGGTGGGTTTATTTCTGGGCTTGCCATTCTCTCTCACTCTTCAATATTTGTCTCCTTTTTTGTCAATACCACACTATTTTGATTACTGAAGTTTTCTAGTAAGTTTTCAAATTAGGTAGTGTTAGTCCATCAGCTTTATTGTTCTTTTTCAAAATTGTAACTATTTTAAGGTTTTTGCATTTCTGTAACTAGTGTACAAACACAGCAATGAGTTAACATGAATACAGTAAAGCAGCAGTCCCCAACCTTTTTGGCACCAGGGACCTGTTTTATGGAAGACAATTTTTCTATGTATGGTGGGGTGAGATGGTTTCAAAATCAAAGTGTTCTATCTCAGGTCATCAGGGATTAGATTCTCACAAGGCGCATGCAACCTAGATCCCTTGCACACACGATTCACTATAGGTTTTGTGCTCCTATGAGAATCCAATGCCACTGCTGATCTGACAGGAGGCAGGGCTCAGATAGTAATGCTGGCTAGCAGCTGCTCACCTCCTGCTGAGTGGCCCAGTTCCTAATAGGCCAGGGACCAGTACAAGCCTGTGGCCCAGGGGTTGGGAACCCCTGCTCTAGAATCAGTCATTTCCCTAAGGTACAAAAGAGCAAATTTTAATGGTTCATTAATAATGTTTTCTATGTCAGCCAGATTTAAATTAAATGGTTCCACATCTTACAGTAATCGTGTCAGTACTCTATTACACCAAAGCTGGTGTTAATGACCATAAAGGTGAGAAAACTTATTAATGAAAAATAGCCAAGAACAAAATCTACAATATAAAATTCTATTTTTATTAATACCAAATAGAAATCCTATGTATGACTCATCTCTCCAGGCTCATATGCAAAACATTACTTTAATAAACAGTTTTCTTTTACTATTTTGAAACAGACACTTCTAAAGTATATTTCTATTTCCCACTCCCTCTGGCAGAGAATGAAGAATAAAACTTAATAATATTCTCATTTTCCACCTAGAGCTGTTACTTCTATTTTGTGTGCCAAGAAACCAGACTATTGAAATGTTCTAAATTATAAATATATAAAGTATGTGCTCTAAAAAGGGGCCGAATTATATCTACAGGTTTCCCAACAGCTATGTCCATTACCTTGGTTCCAAATTCACAGACACATTCTAGGAGCTGAAACTGCCTAATTATAATTTCTACTTAAGAAATCTATTAGAAAATACTGAATATGTTTTTAAAATTAAGAAGTCCTACTCAAAAACAATTTCTAAAACATTGCTTTCAAATACAAATGGAGTTTTGTTAAAACCAGTACACCTTCCTTTTTTTGTATGTACAGTTAGTACGCACAAATATAGTGTATAAAACTAATCAAATGAAAACCTCAAAGTCTACTTTTGTCTAGTTTTAAACAATTAAAGCTAAATAAAAGATATTAAGCAGGTTAAATATCATTCTCAATATTTTATTTATTTTGTTTTACCACTTCTCTATTTCTGAATAAGGGGACAATAAAATTCATTTCATTGTACACTGACCATTAATATAAATGATTATTTTAAAACACTTCAAAGTTCTCTAAGACATAAACTCCGTATCCCAGCACTTACTTAACTACCTAGACTCTTGTCTCCAAGGGAGCACAAATCTTCCTTTACCTGAGCTGTCCATATTACTGCCAATACAAAATCAGTCAAATTCAAAACAAACTGAAGCAATACAATCATCACGTGAGTATTAAGTTCCTTTCAGATGCTTGAGGGAAGGGTCAGCTGAAGCTGAGGAACTCTGGAAGAGCCAGAAGACCCCAGGAGGGATGTACCTCTACCAGAATCAGAAAAGGTCCAGGGAAAAAAAAAAAAGAAAGAAAAGCATCATCGGGGAAGAAGAACTTCTATTGGCATTCAGAACCAAAGGCAGTGGGTCTCGCATGCAGGAAGAAATTAGAAATCACACTGTTTAAATCAGCTTGAACATTGCCATTTTAAACCAAACAAAGAACAAATATATAGATTTTGTTTTAAACACTATCCATTGATTTAAGCTATGTGGCTTAAATTGTAATCTGCCTCAGTTTATGATAAATATTTATGGTATCATGGATATTTATTCATAATAAATACACCTAAGTAACATATTTCCTCATCAGAATATATAAATAAAAGCTCTCTACTACTTGCCATCCTGACTCTTTCAGATCAAAGCCTAATGGAAAACTCAATTTCAAATAAGCAAGTGGTTTTTGGTTTAACATCTTCTACAGCCAAGTTGCAGCACAATTTTAATAGAAAAGTTCTTCCCTAACTTACAATAAATCTCAGAAAATAAGCTTATTTGATGTTATGAAGTTTATTTCACATGCTAAATTGATACCAGAGGTATTAGTTACAACTACTATTTGGGGTAAGAGGAAAGACAAACTATTTCATTATTTCAAAGGGCTAAGAGAAGACGTGGGGACACAAGTTAACTGAAGTACAGCACTAAATGTCTTTAACTCTGGCAACTCAACATAGTGGATAAAAGAACATGAATTTAAAGACAGACTTGGGTTTGAATCCAGATTCCCCCAGTTAAAGTTGTGTAACTTTGGGTAAAATATTAAGCCGGAGATTTTCCATTTGCAAAATGGGGGTAACAGTGGAACATGCTTTTATATAAATAAAATAATGCAGGTAAAGTGCTTAGCTGGGAATGCACAGGCACATAAAAGTAACTAATAAACATTACTTGTTGATGTATCTATTACACTCATATAATACTGTATAAAAATAAATTGTTTTGCTCACAGAAGTAATATCCTGCTCACAAGAGTGGCATTAGGTTGTTAAGATACTGAAAATTTCTAGAACATGGTTGCTAACAATCACAACTACTAGAATCAAGTAATACAAGAAACTATTGATGGTGTACATGCATTAGAATGAAAAGAAACTGATATGGTTTGGCTGTGTCCCCACTCAAATCTCATCTTGAATTGAAGCTCCCATAACCCCCACATGTCATGGGAGGGCCTCCGTGGCAGGTAACTGAATCATGGGGGCAGGTTCTCCTGTGCTGTCCTCATGAAAGTGATTAAGCCTCACAAGATCTGATAGTTTTATAAAGAGCGGTTCCCCTGCACATGCTCTCTTGCTTGCATGTAGGACGGGCCTTTGCACCTTCTTCACCTTCTGCCATGATTGTAAGGCCTTCCCAGCCATGTGGAACTGAGTCCATTAAACATCTTTTTCTTTATAAACTACCCAGTCTTAAGCATTTCTTCCTTAGCAATATGAAAATGGATGAATACAGAAACCTAACAAGTACAGCTGCTTTTCTTGTCTTGTTTGGGGGCTCCAAGACTGTCTAACCAGCCCCACATTCCCTCTTTAGTAACTTTATGCTGAAATGATTTCTCCAGAACAGGGAGTCTATAAGTAGGCTTGAAAAGGCAACACCATGAACTGTCCCTCACCACAACAGTAAAAAAAAAAATTTCATATGTGTAGTTTTTTGGGAGAAGATTAAAAGAGTTTAAATCTATAAGAGTCTATCTCTTAAAAATTATTAAGAACTGGGCACAATGGTTGATGCTTACAATCTTAGCACTTTGGGAGGCCAAGGTGGGAGGACTGGTTGAGCTGAGCAGTTCAAGACCAGCCTGGGCAATACAGTTAAGACCTCATCTCTGTTAAAAAATGGGACCAGGTACGGCGGCTTACACCTGTAATCCCAGCACTTTGGGAGGCCAATGCAGGCAATAGTGAGATCAGAAGATTGAGACCATCCTGGCTAACACTGAGAAACCCTGTCTCTACTAAAAATAAAAAAAATTAGCCAGGTGTGGTGGCATGCACCTGCAGTCCCAGCTAGTTGGGAGGCTGACGCAGAAGAATCACTTAAACCCAGGAGGCAGAGGTTGCAGTGAGCCAAGGCTGTACCACTGCACTCCAGCCTGGGGGACAGAGCAAGGCTCTGCCTCAAAAATTAATTAATTAATTAATTAAGTATAGTGGCACACGCCTGTACTCCTGGCTATGTGGAAGGTTAAAGCCAGAGGATCATTTGAGCCCGGAAAACAAAGCGGCAATGAACAATGGCTGCGCTACTGCATTCTAGCCTGGGTGACAGTGTGAGATCCTATCTTGAAGAAAAAAAAAAAACAAAAAACCTCAATAGACAAGTCTGGCTAAAAAAGCACAGGACTGGAATGAAAGAGACTCTGCACTGTCTTCTTCCCACCTATGTTCTGTCAAAAGCAGAGGGGACAATGAAAAGGCTCACATTAAATGAAGTTTTAAACCTGAACAATATCAAACCTAGACCACAACGTTGGTGCAAACTCCAAATCCTCTATACTTAACTGACTTAATAATAGCTAACATTTGTTGAACATTATTTCCCAAGGACCATGTCAAACACATGTACTGTCGAATCGATCCTTACAACACTCCCATGAGGCACACTAATATTGACTCATTTTACTGATGAGCAAACAGATTGAGAGAGGTTAAATAATCCAAATATATAGAGACTTACCTGTGCATCTATAAGGCTAAAATACTTAACCATGTGATAAAACTATCTCTAAGATATTATTTCAATTCCACCTTCTCCAAGAAATTTAATTATCAAGGAATATAACACTACTAGCTAAAGAAAATTAACCCCAAATGCTCAGCGCAGTGTTTCTTATATAAGAGGAGATCATAACAACTAAAATCTCACATTCGAATTGCTATTCAATGTAGATAGCATAAAGAGACAAAATGAGCCAGTAACTAATGATTTTCAAATCACCTTTGAACAACAAAGCTAATTTAAAGGAAAACGAAAGTTAACATTGATTAGATCCTAGGTCACAAATGGACTGTTTTCAAACTATTACACAGGTTATGCTCTCATAAGACAGAAAACTGGGCAGGGGGCAGTGACTCACACCTGTAATCCCAGCACTTTCAGAGGCCAAGGCAGGCAGACCACCTAAGGTGAGGCATTCAAGACCAGCCTGGCCAACATGAAGAAACCCATCTCTATTAAAAATATAAAAATTGGAGAAGGGGATCCAAGATGGCCGAGTAGGAGCAACTCTGGATTGCAGCTCCCAGCAAGAGCACGGAGGGTGAGTGGTTGCTGCATTTCCAGACAGATTTTTATTGCCAACACTCCAGGAGATGCCTGGGCGGAGAAGCGCCACGGGACTCCAGAGGGGCTGTTTCAGCTGGCACAGCAGGTCTCCTCACAAAAAAACTCACACGGGTCCAGGCGCCCTTTCAGCTGGCAAGTAGAGCACCTGGGAGAAGAGTCGTCATTCAACTGATAAAAAGGGGACTGAAATAGGGAGCCAGGCCAGGAGATTCCTGGGTGAAAAAGCGCCACGAGTCTCCAGCGCAGCTGTTTCAGCTGGCCGGCGGGTCTCCACACAAAATCTCACACAAATCTGGGTGCTTTTTCAACAGGCAATCACCCATTCAACTTATAAAAAGGGGACTGAAACAGGGAGCCAGACCAGGAGATTCCTCCTCAGCAAATGCAGAAGAACGGAAATCATAACAAACGGTCTCTCAGACCACAGTGCAATCAAGTTAGAACTCAGAATTCAGAAACTAACTCAGAACCACACAGCTTCATGGAAACTGAACAACTGGCTCTTGAATGTTGACTGGATAAACAATGAAATGAAGGAAGAAATAAAGATGTTCTTTGAAACCAAAGAGAAGGAAGACACAACATACCAGAATCTCTGGGACACATATAAAGCAGTGTCTAGAGGAAAAGATATAGTAATAAATGCCCACATGAGAAATAACCAAAGATCGACAATTGACAACCTATCGTCAAAATTGAAAGAGCTAGAGGAGCAAGATCAAAAAAACTCAAAACCTAGCAGGAGACGGGAAATAACTAAGATCAGAGCAGAACTGAAGGAGACAGACACACAAAACACCCTTCGAAAAATCAATAAATCCAGGAGCTGGTTTTTTGAAAAGATCAACAAAATAGACCGCTCACCAGATTAATTAAAAAGAAAAGAGAGAATAATCAAATAGATGCCATAAAAAACAATAAAGGGGATATCACCACATATTCCACAGAAATACAAACTACCATCAGAGATTACTACAAATAACTCTATGCATATAAACTAGTAAACCTGGAAGAAATGGATAAATTCCTGGACACTTGCCTCCTGCCAAGCCTAAACCAGGAATAAATCGAAATCCTGAATAGACCAATAACAAGGGCTGAAGTTGAGGCAGCAATTAATACCCTAACCATAAAAAAAAGCCCAGGTCCAGATGGGTTCACAGCCGAATTCTACTAGACATACAAAGAGGAGCTGGTACCACTTCTGAAACTACTCCAAACAACCCAAAAAGAGGGAATCCTTTCCAAATCCTTTTATGAGACCAACATCATCCTGATTCCAAAACCCGGCAGAGACTCAACAAGAAAAGAAAACTTCAGGCCAATATCCGTGATGAACACAGATGCAAAAAACCTCAATAAAATACTGGCAAACCGAATGCAACAGCACATTAAAAAGCTTATCCATCATGATCAAGTAGGCTTCATGCCAGGGATGCAAGGCTGGTTCAACATACGCAAATCTATAAACATAATTCACCACATAAACAGAACAAAAGACAAAAATCACATTATCTCAACAGATGCAGAGAAGGCCTTTGACAAAATTCAATAGCCCTTTATGCTAAAAACTCTCAATAAACTAGGTATTGCCAGACGTATCTCAAAATAATAAAAGCTATTTACGACAAACCCACAGCCAATATCATACTGAATGGGCAAAAACTGGAAGCATTCCCTTTGAAATCTGGCACTAGACAAGGATGCCCTCTCTTCAGTACAGTATTAGAAGTTATAGCCAGAGCAATCAGGCAAGAAAAAGAAATAAAGGGTATTCAATTAGAAAAGGAGGAAGTCAAATTGTCTCTATTTGCAGACGACATGATTGTATATTTAGAAGACCCCATCATCTCAGCCCAAAATCTCCTGAAACTGATAAGCAAGTTCAGCAAAGTCTCAGGATACAAAATCAATGTGCAAAAATCACAAGCATTCCTAGACACAAATAACAGACTTAAAGAGAGCCAAATCAAGAACGAACTGTCATCCACAACTGCTATAAAAAGAATGAAATACTTAGGAATACAACCAACAAAGGATGTAAAGGACTTCTTCAAGGAGAACTATAAACCACTGCTCAAGGAAATAAGAGAGGACACAAACAGACGGAGAAACATTTCATGCCCATGGTTAAGAAGAATTAGTATCGTGAAAATGGCCATACTGCCCAAAGTAATTTATAGATTCAATGCTATCCCCATCAAGCTACCAATGACCTTCTTCACAGAACTGGAAAAAACCACCTTAAACTTCATATGGAACCAAAAGAGAGCCTGCATAGCCAAGTCAATTCTAAGCAAAAAGAACAAAGCTGTAGGCATCACCCTACCTGACTTCAAACTATACTGCAAGGCTACAGTAATCAAAACAGCATGGTACTGGTACCAAAACAGAGATACAGACCAATGGAACAGAACAGAAGCTTCGGAGGCAACGCCACACTTCTACAACCATCTGATTTTTGACAAACCTCACAAAAACAAGCAACGGGGAAAGGATTCCCTGTTTAATAAATGGTGTTGGGAAAACTGGCTAGCCATGTGCAGAAAGCAGAAACTGGACCCCTTCGTGACACCTTACACTAAAATTAACTACAGATGGATTAAAGACTCATATATAAGACCTAACACCATAAAAACCCTAGAAGAAAACCTAGGCAAAATCATTCAGGATATAGGCATAGGAAACGACTTCATGACTAAAACACCAAATGCATTGGCAACAAAAGCCAAAACAGACAAATGGGAACTAATCAAACTCCACAGCTTCTGCACAGCAAAAGAAACAATCACTAGAGTGAATTGGCAACCAACAAAATGGGAAAAAATTTTTTGCAATCTACCCATCTGACAAAGGGCTGATATCTAGAATCTACAAAGAACTAAAACAGATTTACAAGAAAAAAACAAACAAGCCCATTCAAAAGTAGGCAAAGGATATGAACAGACACTTTACAAAAGAAGAAATATATGAGGCCAACAAACATGAAAAAATGCTCATCATCACTGATTATTAGAGAAATGAAAATCAAAACTACATTGAGATACTATCTCACACCAGTTAGAATGGCGATCATTAAAAAATCTGGGGACAACAGATGCTGGAGAGGATGTGGAGAAATAGGAACACTTTTACACTGTTGGTGGGAGTGTAAACTAGTTCAACCATTGTGGAAGACAGTGTGGCGATTCCGTAAGGACCTAGAAATTCCATTTGACCAAGCAATCCCATTACTGGGTATATACCCAAAGAATTATAAATTGTTCCATTATATAGACACATGCATACGTATGTTCATTGCAGCACTGTTTACAATAGCAAAGACCTGTTCCTAACTCTCACAACAACAAACATTAATCTGCAAAATCACAGCTGTACTTATAACCATCGAAGGGCAAACAACCTCAAAAATAACTCAAAGAGAGATAAAAGACCAGCACTTGTTTACCTCGAACAGACAGGCAAGAAAGAATTCAGCTAAAGCTTGTGATGAATTGCTCTCAGACTAAAGGTTGGTTAGAGAGAGAATACAGAACCCCCAGGAGCAAAGCTACATGGGCATCATCACCCACTCACAGGCTCTTCTCCACAGACCTCACTAGGTTCTCAGAAGGAAGACAGGAGGCTGGCCACATTTAGGGTACAGGTATGGGGAAGACAAACAGCTACCACCACCAAAATTCCCCTTTATCTCTTCCAAACAAAAGCCTTAAGTAGGAGGTAAAATGGGACAGCAAAGCCCATCTTCCTCAGGGCACAGCTAAAGACAGGCTGCAGCTGGGGATAGGGTCCAGGAAAAAAAATCCTCTAATCCTGGAGGTGGGACAGGAATGTATCCATTACAGAGACTTTAGAGATGGTGGTGAGGCAGGATCACTGAGACGGGCCAATCTCTCCTCTCCAGAGATACAGCATGCCAGAACAAGAATATCCTACTCCCCTAACTCCCCGACATCCCCGCCATGCTGCAAATATAAAGTAACAAATAAGAGCAGTCTACTCCTGGGGGAAGAGTGTGTGAAGAGAAGCCCTCTCTGAGGAGCAGGCACAAAAAAGAAACCTGAAGCTAATGGAGCAAACACCAAGAAAAAGCTTCTGGAAAAGCAGGCCTCACCCTAAACATAAGGTAACACCAAAGGCATCTGAAGTCTGTGAGGTACTGAGAGCAGTCATGGCAAGCAAAAACCCAAACCTAGATCAATTTCTGACTGAACTGCCTGACACCTGCCCCCTACCATTACCACACCACCCATATACTAAAAGCCTAGCACAACGGAAAAGCCATGTGCAGTGAGTCTTTAGCTGTGCCCTGAGGAGGATGGGCTTTGATATCCCATGTTACTTCCCACTTAAGGCACAAAACCTATTTATCTCTGTCTCTATTGTCTTTAAAAGATGTCTAGTTCTTAACAAGAAATTATGAGGCATAAAAAGAAACAAGAAAAGGCCGGGCGCGGTGGCTCAAGCCTGTAATCCCAGCACTTTGGGAGGCCGAGGCGGGTGGATCACGAGGTCAAGAGATCGAGACCATCCTGGTCAACAT
>NW_016107365.1:7989943-8000131 GCF_001604975.1 Cebus imitator | reverse complement strand
AAAAAAAAAAAAAGGTGGCCAACATGCATGAGGAGATGGGGCATCTTAGCATATATATAAGATAAAGGAAATTACCAAATGAATATGGTCGAAATGAAAAACATCATAACAGAAATGAAGAGTACTTGAGAAGCTTATCAATATCCCCAGCAAAACTGAGGGAGGGAGAGAATCCG
Organism: Cebus imitator; assembly: GCF_001604975.1. Lineage (NCBI taxonomy): Eukaryota > Metazoa > Chordata > Mammalia > Primates > Cebidae > Cebus > Cebus imitator. Next base: position 7,999,955 of record NW_016107365.1, on the reverse strand, counting down.
TGAACTTGAAAATAGAAATATACATGCTGAAATGCAAAAGAAAGAAAGAATGGAAATAAAAAAGAATAGAACATCTAAGAGATGTAAGGCAATATCAAAAAGTATGACATGTATGTAATGGAAATTACAGAAACAGATGATAAAGAAGTTACAAAAGAAATATGTAAAGAGAAAGTAAGAATTTTCCAAAATTAATGAAGACTCCAAATCACAGATCCAAGAACATTAGACAACACTAAGGATAAACACAGAAACACATGCATATACGTCACACACATCTCACACATACATGTACTTTAACACATCATATTCAAATACACACACATGTACTTTAACACATCATATTCAAATACACACACATGTACTTTAACACATCATATTCAAATAGCCCAAAACAAGAAATAAAGAAAAAATCTTGAAGGCAGCCAGAGAAAACAAGACACACTACATACAGAAAAACAAGGGTAAGAATTATAGCAGACTTCTAGCCAGAAACTTTGCAAGCCAAAATATATGAAAATGATGTGTTTAAAGTACGAAATAAAATAAAAACAATAAAAACACCTGTGAACCCATATTATACTTATTGATAATATATTTCAAAAATGAATAAAAAATAAAGTCTTTTTCAGACAAAATTCAGACAATTGATTATTAGCAGACCTGTGCTACCAAAAATATTAAAGAAAAATTTTCTGGCAAAGAGATTATGATATGATACAGAAACAAGGATCTCCACATACACAGCCACATACACAAATGAAAAGTGTTGAAATGGTATTAAGGCCAATGTAAAATTCATTTTTTCTTATTTTTAATTTTTCTAGAGACAATTGACTGCTTAAAGCAAAAGTAGTGACACATGGAGACAGAGAGAAGGATGGTGACCAGAGGCCGGGAAGGGTGGTGGGACGAAGCCAGGGCACTGGCGAGGTAGCAATGGTTAATGGGTACAAAAAAATTATTACAAAGAATGAATCACTTAGTATTTGATAGCACAACAGGATGACTACAGTCAAAAGAATTGTAGATTTGAAAATAAAGAGTATAACTAAACTGGCTGTAACACAAAGGATAAATGCCTGAGGGGATAGATATCCCATTTTCCATAATGTAATTATTATGTAATGCATGCCTGTATCAAAATATCTCATATATCCCACAAACATACACACCTACTATGTACCTACCAAAATTAATATTTTTAAAAAGCCAGTGTACTGTGTTTCTAGCATATATACATAAAAAAATACATTGTATAATTGTATAAAAGTTGGGAAGGGGGAACTGAGAGTACCCTGCTGAGAAGTCCTTACTGTACATATGAAGCAGAATAATATTATTTGAATACAGAGTATGATTAGAGACATATATTATAAAAACTAAGGCATCACTAAAAAATGTCTTTAAGAGATAAATGATGAAGAAACAGGGGCGAAGACGGTCATTAAAAGATACTCAACTGATCCAAAAGAAGGCAAAAAGAAAGGAAAAGAAAAAGAATAGTTGGAATAAACAGAAAATAGATGGTAAAATGACAGATTTTAATCCAAGCAGATCAGTAATTATATTAAACATAAACGGTATAAGCACATTAATGAAGAGAGACTGTCACTACGTATACACTGTCAACTTTATATATAAAGTAGGTTTTTTTGGTTGGCAACCTATAGATGGGTCTGCAAAAGCATTTTAACATTTTACAAAATGCTCAAAAAAAGGTACAAAAGCATTTTGAACATTTTGAAACATTTTAGAACATTTTACCCAATAAGAGTTTATATATTCTTTCAAGTGTGTACAGGAGTGTTGGTTTCAGGGTTTTGAAAATCCTAGCATAGTTTTATCTATATGGTTTCTTATATCTGTATCTGCACTCAATCTGTTATATGCTGTTTTGCTTGAAAATGAAGAAATCTGCTTCATATAGATGTACTGCTAGAAAAAGGAGGAATGTAAGCTCTCTGAAAGGATGACCCCAAGAGTCCTTAGATCATACTTATAAAACTATTATGAAATAAGATGCATACAAAGTTAACAAGTTATTTATCTTCTCCACATTCTCAATACTCAGTGGGCACAGAACTTTGTAACTATATTGGTTAAAGAGTTAGTCAAGAAATAAACATTGTTAGTAAATATTCTAAAAAGTAAGTTAACATATTGTGTGGAAATCACTGATGTACCTGGATTCCCTGCAAACTAAATGATAACATAAATATAACAAAGTAAAATGGAACACAACATCCTAAGCTTCTAGTCTGAAGAGGTGGGTTAAAACCTCAATTCCTAATGACTTGCTCAAAAGATTGTAAAGATTAAATAATACAAAGTACTGAACATGATTAGTAGACTCTAAAGCAGTATATATTTATACACACATTTAAAAGAATCTGATAAGCACTAGGTTCTTCTTACAGGTATATGACCCTTCCTCATGAAGAGATTGAGACTGCTTTGGAAAAAATAAAATCTTGTTATAGAAACAGACAGGATGAACACAGTTTTCAATTTTGCCAGAAAAAATAGAATCAGGAAGGAAGGAAGGAGTCTGTATGTGTGTAAAAAGAAGAAACAGAACAAAATAAGGCAATTATTTACTGTAGCAATATAGCTGTATGAAAAATATAATCACAATATGCTATTAAGTGCAGCTATAAATACTATTTACATAGTAATAAATAACTCCAAATACTAATCTATCCTAAAATCATTGTTACATATAACAGAAGGACTCTGGGGGAAAGGGGCAACACAAGCTTTAGAAAAGCTGAAGCTTTATTCTCCATAGCAGCAAATTAGTAGAAGACAACTAAAACTTAAAAATCAAGAAATGGAAACTCACTTCCAGCATGACAGAATGAGGAAGGCAACAAATCCGCTTCTCAAAGTACGATATATATGAATCAAACTCAAAAACAACCATTTCGGTATTCTGACCAAAGGCATACAACACAACAAACTGAGAAACATTTACTAAAGAAAACTACTGAACTCTGGTAAGAATAGCATCCGTCTGTGGCATTCTTGCCTAGAACTGCTCTCATTTCCCACAACTCTCTCAAGCAAGGTATCTCAACCAACGTAGGGCACATCATAAAAATCGGCACCCTCACTGCAACTCCCAGAAGGGACTCACATGACCAAGTGGAATATATGCCAGAAACGCAGGATTGGTTTACAAAAGTCAATCAATGTAACTCACCATATTAATAGAATTAAAGGGGACAAAGATCATAAGATTATGTCCACAGATCATGGCAACAGAAAAGCATCTGGAAAAATCCAACATCATTCATGATTTAAAAAAAGAAAAGAAAAAACAACTCTCAACAAACTGGAAACAGAAGATAGGTTCCTCAGACAAACAAAGGGCATCTACAAAAAAATCTACATCCACAGTCAACATCACACTTAATGGTGAATGCTCTCCCTTAAAATTGGGGACAAGGCATAGATGTCATTCTTTCTACTTTTACTCTCACTATTCTAGAAGCTGTAGCCAATTTAATAAGGCAAACGGAAGAAAGAAGGCAGGCAGACTGATTAAAGATAACTACTTTGGAAGGAATAATCAACATTTTTATTTGCAGATGGCATTATCATAACATATATAGAATCCCAAGGAATATGAGCATGCATGTCATCAGCACATGCACACACACAAACTACTAAAATTAGTGAAGGAGGTTAGCATGGTAGAATGATATAAGAGCAACATACAAAATACAACTTTATTTCTAACTACTAGCAACAAACAATCCAAAGAGAACATTTAAAAAATAATTCCACCTAAAATAACATAAAATACTTAGTAACAAATTTAACAAAAGAAGTATCAGATTCGTGCAATTAAAACTGAAGAACATGACTGACAGATATTATAAAAATCTAAATAAATGGAGAGAAATTGATATTCACAAAATCAATACTGTTAGGGTATCAATTCTCCCCAGACTGGCTTACAACTTTAACTCAATCCCTATCAAAATCACAGCAGATTTTTTTTTTTTTTGTAGAAACAGGCTGAGTCCAAAATTTACATGAAATGTAAACAACTCTGAATAGCCAAAACAATTCTGAAAAAGAAGAAAGTCGAAAGACTGACTCACCATAAAGCAACATTAGTCAGGAAGGGCATATTGGTATAAAGATGGGCCTATAGTTCAATAGATCAGAACTGAATCCAAAAATAAATCCTTACATCACTAGTCAACGGATTTGCAAGAAAAGTGTCCAAACAATTCAACAGGAAAAGTCCAAAAATAGACCTATCCATTTATGGACAAGTGATTTTTCAACAAAAGTACAAAAAGACAATTTATAAAATATAGTCTTTTTAACAGATTGTGTAGGAATATTTGGATATCCACAGCAAAAAGATGCATTTAGACCCTTACACACTAATAAAGACAACCCTCGTACACACTAAACAAACATTAACTCAAAATGTATTACACACCTAAACACAAGAGATAAACTTCAAACTTCTAGAAGAAAATATAAGAGAAAATCTTTACGGCCTTGGGTTATGCAAAAGGATCTTAGACATGATACTAACAAAACAAAAAAAACTGATAAATTAGACCCTTAAAACTGAATGTTTTTGTGCTTCTTAAGGCCCCGCTAAGAAACCACAAACTGGGATAAAATATCTGCAAATTGTTAAAAACCAAACAAAAAAACCCTGTATCTCTAATACAGAATTCTTACAACAAAATATATTTTTTTTAACAAACTTAATAGTAAGAAGTCAACGACCCAATTTTCAAAATAGACAATAAACTTGAACAAACATTTCACCAAAAAGACACACGTGTCTAATAAGCAAATAAAACAGTGCTCAAACTTCATCAGTAACTAGGGAAACGCAAATTAAAGTCACAACAAGATACTACTACACACCCACTAAAATGGCAATAATCAAAAGACAAAAAGGTTTTTAAGAGTTAGTGAAGATGTAAAGAAACTAGAACCCTCAGATGTTACTGATGGGAATGTGAAACGGCACAGCCACTTTTGACAACAGTTTGGCAGTTTCTTAAAAATTTAGACATGATTAAAAAAAAATTCATCCAAGTAAGGCTACTCCTAGGAATGCTGTTATGGTAACTCTTATAATCGAGAGAAATGAATGTATGTCCATAGACCAATTTGTTCATGCTGTTATAGTTTGGATGTCTGACCTCCTCTAAACCTCACACTGAAATCTGATCCCTAATGTTGGAGGTGGGACCTAGCAGGAGGTTTCTGTGGTATAAGGGTAGATCCCTCATGAATGGCTTAGTGCAGTTCTCCCGATAAGGTTAGTAAGTTCTCTATTTGTTTCCAAAAGAGCTGGCTATTAAAAAGAGCCCGGCAACTCTCCCCCATCTGGCTTCTTCTTTCTTGCCATGTGATCTCTGCTCACAACTGCTCCAGTTTGCTTTCCACCAGGAGGAGAAGCAATCTGAGGTCCTCACTAGAAGCAAATGCTGGCACCATAATTCTTGTACACTCTGCAGAATCATGAGCCAAATAAACCACTTTTCTTTATAAATTACCCAACCTCACATGTTCCTTCAGAGCAATATAAACGAACTAAGACACATGCATATTCATGGTATTATCCAAAAAACCAAAAATTGAAAAGAGTCAAAGATCCAATAACTGGTGAATGCATAAATAAAATGTGATATAGCAATACAAAGGAATACTATTTAACAATTAAAAATAAATGAATTACTAACACATTTTGCATCCCAAATAAACCTCAAAAATATTATTTTAAGTAAAAGAAAATAGCATAAGACTACATGTTCCATGATTCCATTTACATTAAATGTACAGAAAGGAGAAATTTTTAGACACAGGCAATAGATCAGTGGTTTCCTGGAGCTAGGGGGAAGGCATAAGGATTGTGTGCAAATAGATCCAGGGAAATTTTGGGAGGGATGGAAAAATTCTGAAACCGATTGTGAATGATTGCACAACTCTATAAATTTACTTAAAAATAATTGAATTGGGTGAAGAATATGAACAGACACTTCTCAAAAGAAGACATTTAAGCAGCCAACAAACATATGAAAAAATGCTCATCATCCCTAGTCATCAGAGAAGTGATCAAAAACACAATGAGATAACATCTCATACTAGTTAGAATGGTGATTATTAAAAAGCCAGGAAACAACTTTTACTACACTATTGGTGGGAGTGTAAATTAGTTCAACCATTGTGGAAGACAGTGTGGCGATTTCTCAAGGATCTAGAACCAGAAATACCATTTGACCCAGCAATCTCATTGCTGAATATATACCCAAAGGATTATAAATCATTCTGCTACAAAGACACATGCACACATTCGTTTGTTGCAGCACTAATTACAAAGGCAAAGACTTGGAACCAACCAAATGCCCACGAATGACAGACTGGATAAAGAAAATGTCGCACATATACACCATGGAGTAGTACTATACAGCCAGAAAAACGAATGAGTTCAGGTCCTTTGCCGGGGGCATGGATGAAGCTGGAAACCATCATTCTCAGCAAACTAATGCAAGAACAGAAAACCAAACACCGTATGTGCTCACTCAGAAGTGATAGTTGAACAATGAGAACGAATGGACACAGGGATGGGAACATCACACACCGAGGCCTGTCGGGGACTGAGGGGCAAGGGGAGGGAGAGCATTAAGATAAATACCTAATACATGTGGGGCTTAACACCTAGATGACAGATTGATAGGTACAGCAAACCACCATGGCACATGTACACCTATGGAACAGACTGGCATGTTTGACACATGTATCCCAGAACTTAAATTTAAAAAAAAAAAAAAATTGAATTTTCCCATTAGAGTGACTGAATTTTATAGTATGTACAATATATCCTAATAAGGCTATTTAAACAAAATCAAGGAATGGCAGTATGTGATCATTATTTAAAATACAAAGGTAAATGCCATGAGTAAGTCAGGGGCAAGACTGTTGGTAGAAAAGATTAAAAGAGGAGTCATTATTTAACCAAAAAATCTTTGTATGGTTACTTAAAAATGTATATAAAATAACCTGTATACAAAGATGTGTCACTTTTATAAAAATTAAAATACTTTTAAAAGTATTCTCTACAAGCTAAAAAAAAGATTTTGGGGTACAAACATATATGATAAAACTAAAATTACAGTTAGAGAAAGGGCAAAAATTATCTAAATACAACCTAATGGTTACCTATGGAGCAGGGAAATAGAAACACACCAGCGCTTCAGTGGTATTAATAATGCTCCATTTCTTAAATTGGGCAGTGGGCTCAAAGTTCATAGATGACTCCTTATTATGTCTTCTAACTTGTGTTTCAGGTATTCTTTTGGTATGCTTAGATATATCATAATCAAAAAGAGAAAGTACTATTTTGAAAATTGTCTTCAAAGCTACAAATAATGGCTCTGCAAAATATAATGTATAACAAATCACAGTTCACTTATAGATCATAAATGCAAATGATAAAATCTAAGAGGGTCCAAAAACAGTTAAAAATTAAGTACAGCTACCATTTATTCACCATCTATAATGCATACATTATCTCTAACCCTCCTTTCAACTCTACAAATATTCCTCATTTATACCTAACAAAATGAGGCTCTGAGTTTTACTGCATGTGCCCAGAACCACACAGCTTTTTAAGTGAGGAAGTCAGGATCATTAAGCATTATGCAAATACTATTTGTCAGTCTGTTTCTAATAGTTACTCAACAACATTCAACAATAATGCTGCCTTGTTATTACCTAATATTTTGAAGTATTTGCATAATGCCTTGTGATTTGCTGAAGTACAAAATTCAGGACCAAGTTTTTTTGTTGTTGTTTTTTTGTTTTTCTGAGACAGAGTCTCACTCTGTCACCCACGCTGGAGTGCCGTGGTGCCATCTTGGCTCACTGCAACCTCCAACTCCCAGGTTCTCCTGCCTCAAGCTGGGATTACAGGCACATGCCACCACATCCAGCTATTGTTTTGTATTTTTAGTAGAGATGGGGTTTTGCCATGTTAGCCAGGCTGGTCTCAAACGCCTGACCTCATGTGATCCACCTGCCTCTGCTTCCCAAAGTGCTGGGATTACAGGCATGAGCTGTAACCCAGCCCCAAGATACAATCTTTGTAAACTACATAAATAACAAAATGACAACTTCATGTTTAATTCTGATAACTAATAAATTTAACTTTAAAAAACACATACATTTGAAACTCTGCTATATAATCTTCCTTCAGGTTTTTACAATGAGACTACCTTATGGATAACAAAGTCCTGTAAATGTATCAATATAAGGAAATGCCAAAGATACACAACAGAAAGGTATATTAATGATTATAAATACTTTAATTCATCTTTCCCCATAAAAGTATCCATCTTGGGGCTGGGTGAGGTGGCTCACTCCTATAATCCCAGCACTCTGGTAAGCTGAGGTGGGCAAATCTGGTAACCTGAGGCCAGGAGTTCAAGACCAGCCTGACCAACATGGTTAAACCCTGTCTCTACTAAAAATACAAAATTAGCCGGGCATGATGACACATGCCTGTGATCCCAGTTACTCAAGAGGCTGAGGCAGGAGAGAATAGCTTGAACCCAGGAGGTGGAGGTTGCAGTGAGCCGAGATCAAACCACTGCACTCCAGCCTGGGCAACAAGAGCGAAACTTCATCTCAGCAACAACAAGAACAACAACAACAACAACAACAATAACAACAAAAAAGGATTCCTCTCAGTTCTACTCTCTGCACAGTGAAAACTAGATTATTCATATATTTGTATATACTCTAAAAGACTGAGATGCAACTAAGAACTCAGCCTAGGGATAATGCTAGAAGTAAAAATGTTTCACAGGTCATTTTTATTTCAACTGCCAAAATGAAAAAAAAAAAAAAAAAAGATGCCAAGTGACTTCAGGTAATAAGAGGCAGAAAACTGGCTTTCAGTCATTTATTTTGGCTACGTAAGTCACAGATGATTTAAAATCTAAAATCTCTAGTCTCAGATCACTTTAAAAAAAAGTTTCATAAAGATATACCCACTCCTACCAACCAGCATCATCACAGATAGATAACATATTGGGAATGTAATGGAGAGGCAGAGGTTAGATGTCAAAAATAAAAAACAGTAAAAGCCTTGTGAGCCACACTTAGATAACGAAGAAAAGAACAGGGATAACTCAGATCATGCAAGGAGGAAACACGTTCGTTTCACTCCTTTCCAACCCATCTCTCTACTCTCCAGGGGTGGCTGTGTGGTGTGTCTGTCTGTCTGTCTCTCTCTCTCTCTCTCATTCTGGTTAACTAAAGAGATTTTAGGTTGCAATGGAAAAACATATTGAACACTTAAATGTAGCCCTCTAATTTCCCTAATACATACTTTTCACAACACATGCATATATCCTAGTAATGTTAGCCTATTCATGAGAGTTGAAATGGTTGGTTATTTACAAGTGACTTTACACAAATAAAAAACAAGTTAAAAAACTATTACATATATGAACCCATACAGGACTATCATTTCAATCAGTATTTCCCAATACTTCTTAAAGCAATAGTTCAACAAGGTACTCCACAGAAAAATAATGGTTTCATGGTCAAGTCATAAAGGACAAATCACACGAGGTACTTAAGAGTGTAAGAAATTCTGAAATGAAGAAACTTGCTTAACTTTATTATCCAGCTGTTCTCAAATTTACTAAGCTTATGAACTCTTTTTTTCCCCCCAGCACCTATTAATATCCCATAGAACATGCACTTAGGAAACGCTAACCCTAACCTAAAATATACTATGTAAAGCATTATACTTAATCCAGTAGCATAGTTGTTAAAATGTTGCTGCCTTTAAAAAAAAAACTAAAATGAGGCCGGGCGCGGTGGCTCACGCCTGTAATCCCAGCACTTTGGGAGGCCGAGGCGGGTGGATCACGAGGTCAAGAGATCAAGACCATCCTGGTTAACATGGTGAAACCCCGCCTCTACTAAAAATACAAAAATTAGCTGGGCATGGTGG
>NW_016107365.1:7977990-7989811 GCF_001604975.1 Cebus imitator | reverse complement strand
AAAAAAAAAAAAAAAAAAGAAAAAAACTAAAATGAACTTATAAAGAAAATTACCAAGTTGCTAGGTGAAAATGGCTCATTTTAAATACTGCATGTATATTCACCTTACCTAGGTTCATTTAAAAATTATTACTGTAAGCACCAACTGGGATTTTGAAGGCGGGGGCAAAGAACAAAATTTTTCTTAAAGTATAACATATGGAAGAGAACATTTTATAAACATTAACTTCTACGACTGTTTTTATTTTTCCATCATCAATTTTCATGTTTGGTCTTTTTGTCAAATGGGAGAAAAAATGGAATTTTATGACTTACAAAATTCAGTGAATACACAGACATGCTATATTGAACTTTCCTGAAGGTATGTTATACAACAATACAAGAATGTTTTAATGAAAATGCATCAATTTTCTCTGTAACATGTACTATGAATTATTTACTTCACAAGTTTTAAAGAGTGTAAAGTACACACGTTTTACCTGAAAGCTCCATAAAGTGGTCTGTACCAACAGACAAATGAACAAGGAGTAAAAAGCAAGAACCACAGGATGCTCAATCCAAAATCAACCGCTCTTGTAGAATCAACACAAAACCAAGCCAAGCATCCGAAGATATTTAGAAACAGTGTTACTGCATGGACTGTGGATCAGAAAACAAAATAGAAAAAGCAATGTTTACATTCAAATTATGAATTCATCCAACAAAAAATTATAAATAAAAAGATACTTTCTAAAAGCAAATGTATTCCACCCCATGTTTCCATTTGTATTTTTCAAAACATTGCTGTATCTTACATATTTGATTTGACAACAGAGTATACACAGGAAATCGTGTCTTAATACATGTAGTGTTTGGCAAAAATTCTGTTGGCCCTCTCCTCCTCATGGGCAATTACATAGCTAAACCAGAGAAGCACTACCTTAAGGGTTTCTTCCCAAAAAGGAAACATGTGATGTATCTTGATCTGAAGCCCAAGAAGCAAAGCAATGCCTGTCAGGAAAAAAAGACCCAGGACTTAGGAGGAAAACTATATTTTTACAGAATGGGACTACACACTAAAACCTGGACTAAAAAAACTAACGCAGTAGCAATTTCCAGTGATTATGTAGTCAGTGTATAAGGATTATTCATTCATCTTCATAGAGTTGTCCATTTATAAAATCCTGGAGGAAAAATGTGTTTTGGTAGAGGATTAGATTTAGATTAGATTCCTCATTCCCCCACACAACATGATGCATTTTAGCTACTGTGGCAGGCTTTTCTTTTGGTTAATACAAATAGATATTGACAAACTCATCATATGCTGTTAATAATTGCTTTCCCTGATAGACCAAAAACAAACAATCTGAGTTAACATCTAACTATACCATGATCCTAAAGAACTACTTTGACCCAATGTAATTAATAAATGTTTCAAAGGATGTTCAAAAAATTTATTCATAGGCTGAATTTATTATAGTAAGTAAATTATTACATAAGCTAAAAGAATGTTGTAAATTATCAAGTAAATAGAAATATGCCAACAAATTACTTAAATTAAAATTAACAAGTGGGAAAAACAAATTGGATCTAGTTTTTTAAAAGGCAAACTTTAAGATCTCTTTACAAATCAAATTAATAATTAATGAAACAGGAATATACACACACATTTTAGGATGCCTAAATTTGCTCTTACCTAACCCCTAGATAAGTAAACAAACTCTAGAGTTTAAAAAAAAAAAGAGCTCCAGATGAAGTTACTTTACTTAGATTGTAATCATCTAACATTAAGACTGCCAGTTAACCTCTGTAAGCTTCAATTTTTCAGCCACAGAAATACAGAGCTCTTTCAACTTTAAAATTTCATTCAATTCTATCACAAAAGAGGCACTCTCACTCATTACTCTGGTCCCATTAGGATTTTTAACTCTCAGGAATGCTTGCTTATAATACATTTACTCAAAACTCTTGGCCTTAAAATAAGGGTAGTTGTATTAAGATCTTAAAAAGAGAATTGAAAAGATTGTAAAACAGAAAATTATTGCTCTGCAGCATTACATAGCACCCGGTTGCCTTAAAAAGTTTTAGGCCTTAACAACGCTCTACCTTAAATTTCAATTTTCAAATTAGGTTATTTACTAATCCACTGAAAGAAAGACAAAATATATGTATACTTATGCTTTAAAGTTCATGAAAATTCTTCCAAGTATAGATGAAAATATCAATCTAATTTTGTGTAACAAAATTTTTTCTAAATGCTTTCTATGAAACATGATCAATAAATCATTTACTTATATTCCAATGAAGACTAAGATGTCCAAGACTAATTACTGAACAGTCTGTCCACTTATGCAGAGTTCAAAAAACATATAGAAAGGTAAAGTAAGTCTAAAATATGATTCCATACTGCGAATTTCAATCCAATTTAAGTGAGTGCTGTATCAATGCTGGAGACTCCAAGAGTAGGCAGAACATAAAGAAATCTTTGGGCCATTTTGTTTACATGATTTAAAAGTTGAACAACTCTCCTTCATATAAAATTTCAGTTTTCTTCACTGAGCATTCAAATCTGGTATTAGATGATCTAAATTTGCAACCATTATTATAATATTCTTCTTAATAAGTTCTGAATTACAATATAGACACCTAACATAAATAACTTTATAACTGTAATATCGTCACTAAATGGTCTTTAATGTAGCTGGCTTATTTTTATTTTTTCCTTTTTAATTCAAGAGTACACTCAAAGTGGCTGAGATTCATTTCATAATATTTCTACCTGCTTCATTTCATTATAAATTATTTGCTTCAGATAAAGTACTTTTGAAAGAATATCTTCTTCACATTCAGCCTAAAATGTAAATTATCTCTTCATTTAGGTTCTTTCTTCTTTGTAGATGGTAGAAGTTGGAAATCTAGACTCTGGGCTCTATAGTCAATCTATACACATCTCCTTCCTTACTTATGTAATGTTGAACAAGTTACTCAAATTCTCTAAGTTTTAGTTTTCCTACCTATAAAACCAAATAATATAGCACTTCCTTCACAGTGTGGCTAAGATTTAATATAATAAGATAATATAAAGTGGTTAGAACTGTGCCTGACACAAAAAGTAAATCCTCAGTAAATACTAGCTCTCATTGAGGCTGAGTGTGAAAGCATTAGTCAACCCCCAAATCAATAACAGGTTAACATGTCCTAAAAATAATTTATTAAAACAGGCTAGATTCTATAAAATGCAGGCACATTACTAAGCTGGTAATAGTAATAATTACTTTGTTCCAGGTAATGCTTCTTCAAAACAGAACCCTAACTGGAATCATGGGCCTTCTGAATACAGTTGACAGACATGCCTACTGAATAGGGCTAGAGAAAGCTACAATCAACTATGTTATTTCTGAGAGACTCAGAAAGTTATACATTTCTAAGACAAAACAGATCTATTCTGAAATAATCAGCATTGATAGTTAATAATCATTTAGTTAAAATTAACCATCCCTCCCTTTTAATCACTGTTTACTAAATTCCTTGTATAATTTTCTTCCAACACCCAGTTCCTCCACCAAAAAATATTTTCCTAGTTCTAGCTACTCAGGAGACTGGGGTAGGAGTATCCCTTGAGCCAGGAGTTTGAGTCCAGCCCAGGCAATACAGCAAGACCCCATCTCAAAAAAATATATATTTATATTTTTTCACTATGTCAAAAAACACATCTAAAATGCTAGGCCAGCTGGGTATGGTGGCTCATGCCTGTAATCCCAGCACTTTGGGAAGCCAAGGCGGGAGCATCACTTGAGGCCAGGGGTTTGAGACCAGCCTGGGCAACATGGTGACACCCTGTCTCTACTAAAAATACAAAAACTAGCCAGGCATGATGGCACATGCCTGTAGTCCCAGCTACTCAGGAGGCTGACGCACAATAATCACTTGAACCCAGGAGATAGAGGTTGCAGTGAGCCAAGGTCGCCCCACTGCACTCCAGCCTAAGTGACAGAGCAAGATCTGTCTCAAAATAATTAATTAAATGCTAGGCCAATTTCTGCCCATTTAAAAAATATATACATATATACAACATAAATGCATATATTATATTGATTAAGAATTTGCATGTACATATATGGAATCAGACATTTAATAATAAAAATATATACTACTGACACTGATGATTTAGCAAAAGATACTAGATCAAGAATATCTTTAAAAAAAACTAAAAGGGTTTAAAGTAGACTATCCATTAGGAATCATTTCTCATATTCCAAAAGCACTTGACATACATGAAGAATGCTCCTAAAAGATTTTGAGGAAAGTTATCTCATCCGTTAAGGAAGGGGGAGGTAGTCTCATTAATCATAAAGTAAAAACATGCAAATTTCCTCCATCCAGAATGTATCCTACAAATTATCCACTAACCCAGATGTTGCACATCTTAGAACCATCAACAGCTACCTGCCCTTCTGACATGACATCAAATAAGGCTGAGACTACTGTTAGAAATTAAAATGAAACAAAGTAGGAGGTCTGTGCACACGCAGCAAAACTGTTAACAGCTTGATATTTTTTTAGAATTCCATGAGCTGTAATTATACCCAAAGTGATGTGAGCATCACAGCCCCAAATGTATATCCTAATGTTCCATTCAATAAAATGTCCTGTATTACTTTCAATTATAAAAGTATTGCAATTGAAAACAAGTAAACTCTACTCAAAGCTATAAAAACACTTAAGTTTATATAATAAGTTTATGCCTCTTTTAAAAAATAGCTCTAACACCTACCTTTAACAGAATTCTTTTACATGGCCTTCCTCTGCAAAAAATTAGTATGCATAATTTTTTCCAAGCAAATCATGCCTAGATATCATCTTTCAAGGAAAAAGAATCTTACAAAATTTTACCCATGTGACAGAGAGGTTGTCTTCTCCTCAAAAGAATGCCAGTTCTCAATAGAGGTTTTTCTCAGCCAAGGACTTACACTGTCACATACAGTACAATTCTGAAGTAACTAAATATGATATGTTTCACTCTGAAATCATGATTATTAAGCTCTATCTATAGAACAAGCAGACTGGTTTATTGTACTATCTTTGAAATAAAAATATGAATTTTGACAACAAAAATATAAATTCTAAGCAAAGATATAAATTGTTGTATACTCACACATCCACAAGTAGTACATAAGCTTTACTGTCTTTTGGAATTCTACAGGAATGTCTACAGAAAAATCCTGATAGAAACAAGGTCCCACAGGAAAATTGCTAGGAAGAGGTGGCCAATTATTTTTTCTACCTGTAAATTTTTGTAAAAAAAGAAAAGGTTATTTACACTATAACAAATATGTGACATTCTTATTTTTGGTTTCATAATAAAGAAAAACTCTATTATTTTAATAAAAGTTTAGAAAAACTGTAATACTGTATCTTTGTATTCCTAGAACTTTGAAAGACAAGCTTTAGATTTTTTAAAAAATTTTCTCAGAATATCATCACCTTATAGCACATTAGATGGTAAAATAATTTTCCCATGCCATACCACAACATGTTTAGCAGGAACCATTTATGTATAGAAAAAACAGGAAACATAAAGAAAGCACATATCCAGTGCTTCTGCCCTAAAACATATTTATTTCACACTCCCAAGACTCTGGCTGACATGAAAAGGCCAGCCAGTTTTTAAACTTCAATTTTCTCCTTAGCATCTTAAATCTTTAAATATAATTCTGTTATAATTCCTAATCCAGGTGGCGAGAGACCAGCTTCTAATTTTTTCAAGTTTTCTGTTAAGTCCAAGATTAAATTAATACCAAAGAATCAAATTTAGAATACTCAAAATTGGGAAAAAAATAATATTCAAAAGATACAAGCATGAAAACCCTAAATCAAAGAAAACATGAAACAGTCATGATAAGGAAGCTGAGGAAAAACAGAGCCTATTTAAAAACTCAGAGAAAAGCAAATTCTAATCATGAAGGGGAAAAAATCTGTCAATATAAAGAAAGCAGATTAAAAGTAAGACTTAAAAAATGGTGGGGGGAAATAAAAATTAAAGAAGTCAAAACATAAAAAACAGGAAGTGCTTTCTCCACCATCATGGTGTGTGCATTACTCCATTTCTCGCTATGTCTTCTCACAAGACTTTGAGGATTGCGAGATTCCTGGCCAAGAAACAAAAGCAAAATCGTCCCATTCCCCAGTGGATTCGGATGAAAACTGGTAATAAAATCAGGTACAACTCCAAAAGGAGGCATTGGAGAAGAACCAAGGCATTGATCTGTAAGAAATTAGTCTGTAGGTCACAGTCGTGTTACCAAATCAAGCTGAAAAATGTCACCGCCATCTGGAGAAGTTTGAACAGTTTCTTTTCTGTATCTGTTATGAAGGCATTAGTACAACACATAGTGCTTCCATTATTCATGTTAAAAAAAAAAAAAAAAAAAAAGAAGGTTTTGGTTGCCTGGGTTAAGTAAAAAATATGTGAGACCTTTCACTTCTTAAAAAAAAAAAAAAAAAGCAGGAAGTAAAAACAGCACCTAAGGCCATTTCCTAACTTTAGATGTTATATCCCACAATTTTTAAAAATTCAATTTTATGTACTTTTTCCAGACCAGGGTAATTTTTATAGTAGAAAGAACAATGACCTATTTCTGATTCTCCCCAATGAGTCTCCTCTGTTCCATTTATCATACTACTCAAATTTCATACAGTTCATTTCCCATACAAATCTCATACTATTTGAGAAGAAGCAGTGAACAGTTGTAAAGAAGAGAGGCTCTGGAACCAGAAGTGGCTAGCCACTTATTGGCAAAGTTGCCTTGGACACTCACTCTCTCCTTTAAGCCTTAGTTTCCACATTTGTAAAACGAAAATAAAAACTGTACCACCCTTCACAGGATTGTATTGAGGATTTAAGTATGAGTTAAGAGGGGGAAAATACTAAAATGCACTAACATACAGCAGTCTAATTGTTGATTTCCTACTCTTTTGTTACTGCCTTTACTAAAACATCTCTCATAGAAATAGTTTGTATTTGCCAGTGCTAAAGAAATAAGACAAATTTTTAGTTACATGTACTTCAGAAACACTGGTTCCAGTTAAACTTTTAGTTTCTCCTTCTATAGATGCTACCTCTGATGCTGCAAGCAAGAAAATGACCCAGGATAAATGTGTCCTCACCAGGCCCTAGACTTACACTTCGAAGATAAAAAGAAATAGTAGTTCCATATATTGTTATTGTTCTAGCTTTGCACTGCATCACTATCCTAGACATCCTAACAATGAGTTATCTAGCTCTTTCATCTTTTCTTACCCAAGACTGCTAGCTTTCCCTAAGAGACTCTTTTGAAGCGATCTTTGGCAGGCACAAACTGAATAGAATTCACTGCAAACAATTCACCACTTATTTCTTTGGCATCATATGAATACTTTAGGTTTCCAATTTTTCTAACATGATTTGACAAAATACTTGTGAGGACTGGAGCAGATAATCTGAAACTGACCTGAATAAATCAGGTAAGAGTCAAATGCAGGGTACATGCAAATGTATTCAGAAAGGTTCAATATAACCAAGGAGGGCCTAACTGCAGAATCAAAGGCTCCTGGCCTTAGAATAAGCCAAAATTATTCACATTCACTTTCTGTGTGATGAGGCTAACACTGCTCTACTCTATCAACAAAAGACTATGCAAATCAGCCAAGATCAGAAGGCTACAGAGTTTCAGGCAGGCAATCTCCTGTGTCTGATCTCCTTATTAGAACAGGAAAACAACACAGGGTTCATCCACAAGTCAAATGACCTAGGAGCTAGTATAGATATAATGTAAAGTGTTTAAAAGTTATTTCTGTTTTAAATTTCTTTGGATACTACCATGTTGACTGAGGTTTTGCATTTCTCGTTCCCGGCGATCTAATTCTGCAGCTTTTCTTTCTAGCTCTTCCTGGCGCTTAAGAAGTTCAGCTTGGGCCAATGCATGTTCCTAAATAAAAAACATCAGTAAGTGAATATAGTGTCAGAAGTATAAAATATTTTAACATTTATATATTAACTCCTACTTCTCTACTATGAGAGAAGCCTAATTCAAAAGTGCTTCCAAGGTACAGGAATTTACTGAAGATCACAGTTAACAGAAAATATTATGGGAATATTTGGTCCACTTGGTCTTTGAACTAAAAACCTTCAGTGGGGGCCAGGCGTGGGGTGGTTCACACCTGTAATCCCAGCACTTTGGGAAACCGAGGTGGGCGGATCACAAAGTCATCTAGATCAAGACCATCCTAGCCAACGTGGTGAAACTCCGTCTCTACTAAAAAATAAAAAAATTAGCCGCGCATACTGGTGGGAGCCTGTAGTCCCACCTACTTGGAGGCTGAGGTAGGAAAATTGCTTGAACCCGGGAGGTGGAGGTTACAATGAGCCAAGATCACGCCTCAGAAAAAAAAAGGAAAGAAAAGCCTCAGTGGGAAAGTTGGTTCCATTAGGACAGGAAAAACTGCTCTTAGTAAAAGTAGTCAGAAACCTTAGGTAATCTGGAAAATGAAATTAAGATGACCTCTATGCCTATATCAGTGAAGAACAGAGGCAATGGGAACAGTTGAGGAAAACAGACAACAGATAAAAGGGCAACTGAACTGGCTCCTATAAATCAAATTAAATGATATGTAAGGCTGCCAATGCAAAAATATTTTATAATATCTTAAATGTTATAGGAGAATGAGGTGAAAGGTTGTGAATAAGGAATTATGACTCAATTTGCCCTTATATGTTATCAGGCATCCAAATAATCTCCTTTTTTCTTAGATTTTTGCCAACTTCTACTTCCTAACACTGTTACTTAATAGTATCTATTATTCCATGACTTTTACCTTAATGTAGTCTGCATTAAAAAGTGAGACCAAAGGCAATAAAAATTTCACTATACAATTGTAGACGAAGATAATACACAAATTCAGTAATTCCTAATAATGGAATAAAGCAAATGTTCTAAGCTGATAAAGAGAAATGAGTATCTGAAGAATGACAAGACAGCAAATCCAGACTTCAAAGTGACTTAAAAATTAAGCAACAGAAATGTAACCATATAAAGAATTATTTTATTCTGAAAGCAAACGTTATTGATACACAATTAACATGAACTAACCTTTGCAATCTGTGTATAAGCTGGATGTTCCTCTGTTGGTTTCATTATTGCTGGTTGTGTATTGGGTACATTAGGCATCTTCACGCTGCCTGGTGGAGGCTAGAACAATTAAGAGAAGGACAAACTATGTAACACAAAGATCCAACTTTAACTTATTTCAAAAGGTATAATACCAATAAAATCCAAAATTTTGCCTCTCTCCATCCCTTGCCTCTCATAGACAAGTGTGTGGCAAAGAGCTGCTGAAATTTCTCCATCTCCATTTTCTCCAACTCATTCATTTTTCAACTCTACAACTGGGCTGCTACTTTTAACGCTAAACCACAGACACTCTCCTCCAGGATACCATATGTAAAAAAATAGAGGCTGGGCGCGTTGGTGCACACCTATAATCTCAGCACTTTCCAAGGTGGACGGATCACCTGACGTCAGGAGTTCAAGACCAGCCTGGCCAACATAGTAATAACCCCATCTCTACTAAAAATGCAAAAATTAGCCAGGTGTGGTGGCGGGCACCTGTAATCCCAGCTACTCGGGAGGCGGAAGCACGAGAATCGCTAGAGCCCGGGAGGCAGAGGTTGCAGTAAGCCAAGACCACGCCAGTGCACTCCAACTTGGGCTACAGAGTGAGACTTCGTCTCAAAAAAAAAAAAAAAAAAAAAAAAAAAAAAAAAAAAAAAAAAAAACAAAAAAAAAAAAAAAAAAAAAAAAAAAAAAGAAAAAAAAAAAAAAAAAAAAAAAAAAAAAAGGGAAAGAACTAAAAATAGGTCAAATAGTTTTGAAGATAAAGCAGGAAGACCTGTGATATCAAGACTTATTATGGGACCATAGTAATTAAGAGTGTAATACAGACGCAAAGACAGAGAAATGTACCAATAAACAAAACAGACACAGAAACAAACCCACACAGGTGAAGAAACTTGATACCCAACAGAGGTGTCACTACAAAACAGTGAAGAAATAATGTGTTAATCAATAAATGGTACTTGAATAATTGGTTACTCATACAGGGAAAACAAACAAAACTAGATTTCTTACTTCACATCACATACAAAAATGAATTCTAGGTAGATTAATGACCTAAAACTGAAAAAGCAAAACTTAAAAACTTCCAGGAAAAAATTCATGGAATTTTTTAATGAGTATTTCTTGAGCTTCTAGCATGTGAACTCTAGAAATCTTGCATATTTTGTTTATGATCTACCCCAAGTACCCAAAATAGTGCCTAAAGCATAGATGTTCAGTAAGCATCTGTCAAATTAAGACTAGAAAACACACAACCACAAAAGACTGACAAATGCTCAGTAAGCATCTGTCAAATTAAGACTAGAAAACACACAAACCACAAAAGATTGACAAATTTAATTACATTAATTTAATAACAAAAAACTAAAAAGTCAAATCATGGACTAGGAAAACATAGTTGTAATGCATAGAACAGAAAATTCTACCCAGAATATATAAAGAATTGTTACAAATCCATGAAAATACAAACTAATTGAAAAGTTAGCCACAGATCTGAACAAGCAATACAAAGAGGTCAGTACATCACTAGTAATCAAGAAGTGCAAAAACAATCATATACCATTTCAAAACCGTGAGATAGAAAAATAAAAACTCTGATAATACCAAAATTGGGATTTACACAATATACACAATGGTGGTACATATGAAAATTAAAGCGACCAAGAAAGTCAGTGGAAATAGAATTGTCAATAAATGCTGTTGGGAGAATTATTTAAATTGGGAGAGGAAAAAACAAAATCCCTGTATCTAAACAAAATTCCAAATGGATTAAAAATTGAATGAAAAAAAAAACGAGGCCAAAAACAACTATATAGACACTAAAATATATTCTACGGACTAGAGGGCATTATCTAATCTTGGCGTTAAGAAAAGTCATTCTAAACATTCAGAGAAGATTTGGGGAGAGAAATCATAATAAAAAAGTAATATATTTGGCTACATAAAATTTAGAACTTTGATGATACACAGCATTCATAAGATTAGATGACAAAATCTAAATATTAAGCAATATATACAACAATTAGTTAATATATTTCACTAGGTACAAATCAATACAAAATAAACATGTTACTAAAAAAAAACTGCATTTTAAAAAACCCTTGACAGTTTACAAAATACAAAAGAAAAATAAACATGTAAAAAATTTCAACCTCACTAGTAATCAAAGAGATGCAAATTTTACTTAATTATTTTTAAAATAAATATTATCATAGGATTACCACCATATTTTGAAAAAGATGTGGTAAAATGGATATTCTCACACACTGAAAAGTGGGATTATAAACTAGTACATGTAGCAGTCCTGGAGCACAATTTGGCATTATGTTTCAAGAGCCATAGAAGTATTTATACCCCATGTACTATGAATATCTGGTCTTTAAAAATATCCTGTGGAAATAATCCAAGATATTTGCAAATGTATATATGCCAAGAATGCTCACTACAGCTTTATTTACAAAAGCAAAGGGTTACAAATAACCCCAAATATCCAACACAACAGGGAAACAGATAAACTGATAAATCTATAGGAGAATATATAATACAGCTATTTAAAAGTTCTAAAGGTCCAGGCGCCATGGCTCATGCCTGTAATCCCAGCACTTTGGGAGGCTGAGGTGGGCGGATCACAAGGTCAAGAGATCGAGACCATCCTGGCCAACACAGTGAAACCCTGTCTCTACTAAAATA
>NW_016107365.1:7965965-7977865 GCF_001604975.1 Cebus imitator | reverse complement strand
AAAAAAAAAAAAAAAAAAAAGTTCTAAAAGAATATATGTGATAAGATGGGGAAGCTTGGACAAATAAGTGATAAAAATAAGTTATAAAGCAAAGCTGTATATACAATATAACCCCAATTTCATATAAAAAAGTAAGATGAAAATATATCAAAATGTGAATAGGGATTATTTCCAGGCATTGGGATTAAGAGCATTTTCTTGTATTTTTTAAGTCTCCTTTATAATCTTTTGGCACTAAAATAATTACAAATTCTCTTTTCCAACTGTTTGTTCCCCCATACCCAACATCTCATATTAATGGGCAGAAAAACTAAAGCTAATCAATCCTAACTTCTCCAATTAGAAAAGTATGGTCCTTTAAATGTAAAATCCAAAACTATAAAAACCGCAGAAGAAAACCTAGGTAATACCATTCAGGATATAGGCATGGGCAAAGATTTCATGAAAAAATGCCAAAAGCCAAAATTGATAAATTAGATCTAATTAAACTAAAGAGCTTCTGCAGAGCAAAGGAAACTATCAGCAGAGTGAACAGACAACCTACAGAATGGGTGAAAAATTGTACAATCCATCCATCTGACAAAAGTCTAACATCCAGTCTACAAGGAACTTAAACTAATTTACAAGAAAAAACAACGCTATTAAAAAGCGGTCAAAAGACATGAACAGACACTTCTCAAAAGAAGACATTCATAGGGCCAACATATAAAAAAAAAACTCAACATCACTGATCATTAAAAAAATGCAAATCAAAACCACAATGAGATACCATCTCATACCAACCAGAATGGCGACTATTAAAAAGTCGGAAAACAATAGATGCTGGAGAGGCTGTGGAGAAAAAGGAATGCTTTTATACTGTTGGTGGGATTGTAAATTAGTTCAACTACTGTGAAAGACAGTGTGGTGATTCCTCAAAGATCTAGAAGTAGAAATACCATTTGATCCAGCAATCCCATTACTGGGTATATACCCAAAGGAAGATCATTCTACTACAAAGACACATACACATGTATGTTTATTGTGACACAATTCACAATAGCAAAGACATGGAATCAACCTAAATGCCAATCAATGATAGACTGGATAAAGAAAATGTGGTACACATACACCATGGAATACTATGCAGCCATAAAAAGGAATGAGATCATGTCCTTCGCAGGGACACAGATGGAGATGGAAGCCAGCATCCTGAGCAAACCAGTGCAGGAACAGAAAACTAAACACCGCAGGGTCTCACTCATAAGTAGGAGCTGAACAATGAGAACGGATGGACACATGGTGGGGAATAACACACACTGGGGCCTGTCAGGGGGTGGGGGTGAGGATCGGGCAAAGGGAGAGCATCAGGAAGAATAGTTGTAGATGCTGGGCTTAATACCTAGGGGATGGGTTGATCTGTGCAACAAACCACCATGGCACACATTTGTCAGTGTAACAAACCTGCACATCCTGCACATGTACCCCAGAACTTAAAAAGTTGAAAACAAATAAGAAAGAGAAAAAGAGCTCCTAGTACCTTAAGTGAGATAATAATTCTTACATATATTGTCCCAAGTTCACATGGCATTTAGAATTGCTATCTGAATCAGTAACAAAGAACTTTGCTTAGCAAAAAAAGAAAAAGCATGACCCTAAAGTCCTGTCATCTTGGTTTAATAAGCACCAACAATAAAACAATGACCAGATATTAATAAAATGCCTGGCAAAATCAGCCTGGTAGCAGCATGCTTCAGGTTTTTTAAAAACACAGAATAAACTGGCCAAGAATGCACCCAGTTGAAACCTTGCTATAAATGCTGTATTACTTTAAATAACACAAAGTATTAAATACAATAAATTAGTAGATAAGGAAGAAGGTAGGGTTAGAGCTACTAATTTGATATATTTAAGGCCATAGTTGCTTGTGGTATAGCAATGATGAGAAATGTTGGAGAACCACAAATCTCTAATAGCACTGATATAAATCTGTAGTTATTATCCTGATAATTTCTTCACATCTGTAGATGTTAAAGACCCAGTATTTTCTTCAGCCACAACATACTGGATTAGCCATCTCAAGCCAAGTAGAGTTCTAGAGGTTGACCTCTTTTCACCACTACTAAATACCTATTCTGATGATGGTTCCTACTTCATTTCCAACTTTTTGCTTTGGCACAGATGAGCATGTGTACATGTGTGTTTCTCTCTCTATATATGTGTGTGTGTCTCTGTCCCTCTCTATCTGTAACAAGCCACTCAAGACTTTCATTTCTTACAACACAGCAGATCACCCATATGTAGAGATCCCCTCTAGTATATAACACCTAAAAGATTGAACCAAATTTTATTTAAATAATATTGTAACTACACAGCTAAGGCAACAAGAAATCCTGGGAGGCAAGAAATCAGCAACTACTAAAGCCAAAGAAAGAAAAGCCTTGATGCCATGCCATTCACCAAATTACTAGTGAACCATCTTGTGCTAGTAAACTAGAGACAAAGCTTTGGAGCTGGTACAAGGTAAGGGATTGACAAGATCCCCGTAGAAAGCCAGGAGTCTCTAAAAAGCAACCGTTTCAGTGGAAGAGTAAGAAAAAGGCAGTTTCACAGAACAACAACAAAAAAAAGATGGGAATATCTCCATGTCTTGTCCTTAATTCTGGATGTAAAAGGCAGAAAAATGGGAAATCTTCCCTGATAATTCCTAATCATAAACCTACCAATGGCCAGGCATGGCTGCTCACACCTGTAATCTCAGCACTTTTGGAGGCTGAGGTAGAAGGATCACTCAAGGCCAGGAGTTTGAGACAGCGTGGGCAATACAGTGAGACTTTGGCTTTACAAAAAAATTAAAAAATTAACCAAGTGTGGGCGGCACATGCCTGGAGTCCCAGCTACTTGGGAGGCTGAGGCAGGAGGATAGCTTGAGCCCAGAAAGCGGAGGCTGCAATGAGCCAAGATCACACCACTACACTCCAGCCTGGGCAACAGAGCAAAACCCTGTCTCAAAAAAAAAAAACCTACCAACTTGCAGATCTCAAGTCAGAATTCATACTACCCAAATAGACAAGATAATCCAAATTCTAATTTTCACTGAAAAGGCTCTCAGGCTGGTAGTGACCTCAGACATCTGGCAAAAATAGAGGAACAAACATTAAAACCAGGTGATATGGTTTGGCTGTGTCCCCACCCAAATTTCATCTTGAATTGTAGCTCCCATAATTGCCACATGTCATGGGAGGGGCCTGGTGGGAGGTAATTGAATCATGGGGGTGGCTCTTTCCTATGTTGGTCTCATGAGAGCGAATAAATCACACAACATCTGATGGTTTTATAAAAGGGAGTTCCCCTACACATGGCTCTCTTGCCTGCCACCATACTACACATGCCTTTGCTTGTTCTTCACCTTCCACCATGATTGTAAGGTCTCCTCAGCCATGTGGAACTGTAAACCCATTAAACCTCTTTTTCTTTATAAATTACCTGGTCTCGGGTATGTCTTTATTAGGAGAGTGAGAACTAATACACCAGGCTTCAGGAAATTAACACAGATAAAGTTCCAAGTAACTTTGGCTTATGATTTAAATGTATGCAGAAAAAAGCCACAAGGGTTCACAGAAAAAGCAAACTACAAAATAAGACCTGAATATATCTGAATTATCAGATAGAAAATAGGTGTGTTTAATAAAGAAATAAGACAGTAACTAAGAAGAGACCGTCAGAATTGGCCAAACAGCTTCTTAAATGATATATATGGAACTTCTAGACACAAAAACTGTAATAATGATATTGTTATAAATTTAATTTAAAAAGTTGAACAGCAAACTGTACACAGATAAAATAATGAAGGAATGGAAATCAATCTAAATATAACTACAGTTTTCTGTGTGACACAGCACAGAGATCGAAAAAAAAAGAAAATACGAGAAAGTACAAGACATGATGATTGAGAAGTTAGGTCTAACATACAACTAAGGGGTCCAGAGGAAAAAAACAGAGAAGATGAACGAGAGTCAATGTTCAAAAACAGAATATGAAGACATTAATTCTCAGATTCAAAACTCTAAAACACAAACCAAATTTTAAAAAATAAGTAACACTCAGACACATCACAGTGAAAGAGCAAACCTTAAAAACTGCAAGAAAAAAAGAGAAAAGATAATTCCCACACAAAGAAATGTCACCTATAAACCATGTTGTATCCTTTCACCTAAGACCCTAAGACTGAGCTGGCCTCTCAACTGCAACAATGGTAACTCAAGGATAATGTGCTAAATGGCTGAGAGAAAATAACTTAATGTAGAACTCTGAATCCAACCAGAGTAGCTGTTTGAGAACCAAGATGAAACAATAAATACTGAAAAAATTACTAGAAATAGACCCTTTCTAAAAGAACTTCTATTTTAGGAATAACAACAACAACAACAACAAAATGACAGCAGAAGAAAAATCTGAGATGCAAAAAAGAAGACCTCTCTCTCTCACTGGACGCTCCATAGTATATCATCTTCACTTTACATTGGCAAAAACTCCCAACAAACACAGAAGGAAAGCCAATCTACTGGCAGGGAAAAAGAAAACACTCCACTGCAACCAAATGTACTACAGTGAGATAAGCTCTTCTCCTGACAAACCTAGAACTGTGTCTGCTACTACTTCGGCCACACCTGAGAAAAACCTGAAGTATTGAGAAAAGCGGAGAGTGCAGAGATGGAGACAAAGAACAAAACTGGAACAGGCCAGGAAGAGAATGAAAGAACTGACCCCAGAGGCAGAATCAAAAACAAAGTCTGGCCGAGCAAGGCTGTATATCCTCATCCCATGGATGGATGAAATTTCACGAACTGGGAAAAGACTACATGTTAAAATATCTCTTAGAAAATTAAGGGGTTATAATTATTTTATATTTTAACACAAATTACCTCTTCTGTGTGGCTTTAGCACAGCTAGGAGCAACAGATAAAAATTACAGAAAAATATATTGGCTCAAGAGGATTAAAAACATTATAATAATCACGATTATACAATAGTGCATGGACTGCTCTATAATATAGTGAGCTCTCTGCACTGGAAATTCCGGAGATTATTCACTTTAAATAACTGACTACTCAAGGTCTCTTCAAGGCACAGGAAGTTCATGAGTTGCCTTTGTTATGCATAAGCAAATATATTTTCTCCTTCCAGGTTTTCTTCCACATTCTAAACACCTATTCCAGAAAATTTCTTCTTGCTTTCTCCAGCTCTTTCTCTTCCATCTCTGAGCCAAAAAATATCCTAAGCATATGCAATGTCAAAAGGAATGTTACTTGATTTATATTCATGGACATCTAGCATCAGAAACCCCAGGTACTTACTAAAATGCAAACTCTGGGCCCCACTATGAACCTATTGATTCTGAACCTCAGGGATTAAGGAGAAAGAATTTGTACTTTAAACAAGCTACCATTTTTAACAAACTCCCCATGGTGATTCTTAGACACCTTAAAATTTGTGAACTCCCCTCTAGGGCAACGAAGTTTACAACTTCTATAAAACACTGTTGTATTTCTTTCACTTAAACTGCCAAAAGAATCCTAAAACTTTTTGCAGTTTTCACTCACTAACAGCCTGTGACTCAGCAGAGATGACTGTGGCTATGCTTAACATAGATTCCCTTGTTATTAAGAGTGCTGCAAGTTATACATACTAATCTCAGAATCAGGACAGAGACATAATTTTACTAGACAAATCACTTTAAAATAAGGCTTTTAAAGATTAGAATAATTGGGGAAGGAGGTGTGTAACAGGAAAGAAGAAATGTACCAGTATGGGAGTTTCCAAATAGATAAAGGAACATAAAGGAACAAATGTGACCATACACATTAATTCATACGTTCATCAAACATTCATTGGTCAACTACAATGGACCACAAAGGTATACAGGAAGTGGAATATATTAATGAACAAAATACGTAAACACCCCTAATCCCATAAAGCTGCATTCTAGCAACAGAAGATAAACAATACACTCAACAAATACATTCTAAAGCATCTTAAAAGGCAATCAATTTTACAGAGCAACAACAAAAAGACCAGAATGAAGAGGTCACGAATACAGGCTGACTGGCGATAAATTTAAAAAGGTGATTACAGAAGTCAATGTTTGAACAAAGACTTTAAAGGAGGTGAGAAAGTAAGCCTTGCAGATTATCCATCTGAGGTAAGGCCATTTTAAGCAGTGGTAAGAACCAATACAAAGTCAGGAGAACGCATGGAATATGTGAGGAATCAGTGTGCTAGACAGGAATATACAGGGGGAGGGTGTGGCAAGATGAAGAAAAAAGGGTATCAGTTATAAGATTAAACGCTATTTTAAAGACTCATGTTTTTACTCTGAAAAAAAAATTAAAGCAAGTAAAGGGGACTTTCAGTTTCCAGTGTCACATATAAGGAGTTTGGAATTTACCACCCCACCCTAACAAGTTAAAAGATGAACAAACTAAAAAATCAGTAACTCATTCTGGATCGTTAAGAGATGTGAGGATACAGGGCAAACTGCTGCCTCACAACTGGAGAAACAGGTAAATCCAGGGAGCAACAACTTACCAGAACAAAAGCTCTCTAGCAGAATCCACTGTGAGAACCATTACCTGGGTAGAAAAACCTTAAGGGTAATTAAGAAATTGCTGGAGGCAGGCTGGGCCTGGAATCCCAGTACTTTGGGAGGCAGAGTCCAAGGAGACCAGCCTGACCAACATGGATAAACCCCAACTCTATTAAAAATACAAAAAACTAGCCAGGCGTGGTAGCACATGCCTGTAATCCCAGCTACTCAAGAGGCTGAGGCAGGAGAATCACTTGAACCCAAGAGGCAGAGGTTGCAGTGAGCTGAGATCGTGCCACTGCACTCCAGCCCGGGCAACAAGAGCGAAACTCCATCTCAAAAAAAAAAAAAAAAAAAAAAAAAAAACAAAAAAAAAAAAAAAAAAAAAAAAAAAAAAGAAATTGCTGGAGGCTCAGCAAAGACAGCACAAAGAATTAAAATCTACAGGGGAACCCATTCATATGGTGAGTCCCCTTGCACTTTCCGCACGCTTTGGTTTTATCTCCAGAAACTCAACCATAGTACGTGGGGGGGAAAATCCCCTTCTTCTAACAAGTTTGGTGAGCGGGGAGGGAAGAACCATTTTGAAAAACACCAGAGCACTCTGTTCTCCTTAATAAGGCCTGCCCTCAGGAGAAACTATTTAACCAGTGCCTAACCTGTTGGGGCTTATCAGAGCCTAACTCAAATGGAGGAGGGGAAATACCCAACTCAAGCCCACTCTAGCCATTCTGTCCCACCTAAGAAAGAAGAAAACAACTTCGAAACATTTGTGAAGTTCATAAACTCAATAAAAGACTGAGACCAAATCACAAGACTACAGAGCACTTCACAACACCTTAGCACAACACAACTAAAGACTTAATTACAGCAATTCCTTTTACTGAGTACATCATATCACACTATCAAAAAAACCATAAGGCTGGGCACAGTGGCTCAACCTGTGATCCCAGCACTTTGGGAGGCTGAGGCAAGAGGATTGTTTAGGCCCAGGAGTTTGAGACCAGCCTAGACAATACAGTGAGACCCCATCTCTAGAAAAATAAAATTAGCATGGTGGCACATATTTGTAGTCCCATCCACCTGGGAGGCCAAGGCTGCAGCGAACTATTAAATAGTTTTAAATATATATATTTTAAGTTCTGTAGAGACAACGAGAACATAGGTCAGAAACTTGGATCCACATAAAGAAAGCATGAGCTACATACAAGAAACGGATGAAGTTTAAAACTTTTTATTTATTTTTATTTTTATTTTGAGACAGGGTCTCACTCTGTCACTCTGGTTGGAGCACAGTAGCATGATCATAGCAAACTATAGCCTCAAACTCCTAAGCTCCAGCAATCCTTCTACCTCTGCCTCCTGAATGAGTAGCTAAGACAACAGGCACGCACCAACACACTTCATTTTTTTAAGACAGAGTCTCATTCTGTCCCCTAGGTACAATCTTGGCTACTGCATGTTCTGCCTCCCGAGTTCAGCAATTCTCCTGCCTCAGCCTCCTACATAGCTGAGACTACAGGTGTACGTCACCACATCCATCTAATTTTGTATTTTTGGTAGAGACAAGGTGTCATCATGTTGGTCAGGCTGGTCTCAAACTCCTGATCTAAAGTGATTTGCCTGTCTCAGTGTCTCAAAGTGCTGGGATTACAGGTGTGAGCCACCACGCCGGGCTGATGCCTGGCTAATTTTTCTATTTTTTTTTTTTTTTTTTTTTTTTTTGTAGAGACAGGATTTCAATGGGATCTTACCACATTGCCTAAGCTGGTTTTGAATCCCTGGCCTCAAGCAATCCTCCCACCTTGGCCTCTCAAAGCAGATTACAAGCATGAGAAACCACGTCTTATTTTTCTTATTCTCAAATGGTCTAACAGAAAACAGTTGGTTCAAAACAATAATAGCAACAATGTATTCAATTATGAGTTCTTCTGCAAACATCTTGTGTGTGCATATATATACATATATATTTTTGTATATGCTTATATATCAGTGAAATGAATGACAGCAATGATACAAAGATGGGAGGGAGGAATCAGATTATTTTGTTATTATAAAGTACTCACACTACCTGTGAAACAGTACAGTTATTTGTCTATAGGTTTGGATTTGTTATAAATGTATATTGCAAACTCTAGGGCAACCACTAACTGATGTGCTAAGAAAGGAGATAAATTATAATCATATAAAATGTTCTATTAAACTCACCAAGAGGGCTGGGCACAGTGGCTCATGCCTGTAATCCCAGCAATTTGGGAGGCCAAGGCGGGCAGATCACTTGAGGCCAGGAGTTTGAGACTGGCATGGCCAACATGGTGAAACCCTACCTCTACCGAAAATACAAAACTTAGCCAGGTGTGATGGCAGGTGCCTATAATCCCACCTACTCAGGAGGCTGAAGCAGGAGAATTGCTTGAACCTGGAGTGGAGGTTGCAGTGAGCCACGATCAAGCCACTGCACTCTAGCCTGGGCAAAAGAGTGAAACACTGCCTCAAAACAAAACAAACCACCAAGAGTAGGAGACAAAAAGAACAAGGGCAACAGACAGAAAACAGCAAACAATATAGTAGATATTAATCTAACTAAACCAATAATCACTTTGAACATCAATGGTCTCAAGGTACTAATTAGAAGACAGATTATGAGATGATCAAAAAACAAGACCCAACTACATGTTGTCTATTTAAATGTAAATAAACACATAAATTAGAAGTAAACAGAAAAATGTACCCTGCTAACACTAATAAAACAATTTCACAAAGAGCAGACTCAAAGCAAAGAAAGTTACTAGAGATATAGAAGGGCATTTCATAATGAGACATGGGTCAATTCTCCAAAAAGACATAGCAATCCTTAATGCATTTGCGCCTAATGACACAGCATCAAACTACAAGAGGCAAAACTAATGGAAATGTAAGAAGAAACAGATTAAACTACTATTATAGTTGGAGACTCTAACACCTCTCAAATCAGAAATGGGCAGATCTAGCAGGCAAAAAATCATTAAGGATACAGCTGAATTCAGCAATACCATACATTGATTGGATATAATTAACACCTATCAGCCACTTCATCCAACAGCAGAAACACATTCTTCTCAAGTTCACATGGAACATTCACCAAGACAGAAACATTCTGTAACATAAAACACACCTTAACAAATTTAAAAAATTGAAATAGTGTCTGCTCTCAAACCACAAAGGAATTAAATGAGAAATCAATAACACAAAGAAAAGTGAAAAATCCCAATATGTGTGGAGATTAAACAAGACATTTCTAAATAACATGAGTCAAAGAAGAAATCTCAAGAGAAATTTCAAAATATTTTGAGCTAAGTGGAAAAAATGTACATCTTATTAAAATTTGTGGGATGCGGTGAAAGCAGGGCTTAAAGGAAAATGTATAGCATTGAGTGCATATATTAGATAAGATCTAAAATCAATACTCCAAGTTTCCATATTAGGAAACTAGAAAAAAAAGAGCAAATTAAATCCAAAATAAGCAGAAGAAAAGACATTAAGAGCAGAAATCAATGAAATTAAAAACAGGAAATCAATAGAGAAAAATCAACAAAATGAAAACCTGGTCTTTCAAAAGATCAATAAACTCAATAAGCCTCTGGCTAGGCTCCTATCAGGGAACAAAAGGGAGGACACAAATTACTAATATCGGAAATGAAGGAAGGGACATCATTATAGGTCCCATAGACATTAAACTGATAACCAAGACATACTATGAAAAACTCAATAACCACTTATTTGATAACCTACAAGAAATGGACCAATGCCTTGGAAAATGCAATCTGTGAAAACTCACTGAAGAAGGCTAAAAAAGAAAAATCATATATGACCATATCAGTAGATACAGAAAAAAGCATTTCACAAAATCCAACACCCATTCATAACAAAAACTCTCAGCAAAATAAGAATAGAGGGGAACTTCCTCAATTTGATAAAGAACACCTACAAAAAGCCCAGTGCTAACATCATACTAAATTGTGAGAAACCAGCAGCTTTTCAGCTAAGATTAGGAACAAAGCAAGGATATCCCCACTCACCACTGCTTTTCAACACTGTACTAGGAGTCCTAACTAATGTAATAACGCCCCACAAAAAAAGGTATGAAGATTAAGAAGAAAGAAATAAGAATGTCTTTGTTCACAGATAACAAGATCATCTATATGGAAAATTCAAAGGTACTGACCAAAACCTCCTAGAACTAATAAATTATACTAAGGTTGCAGAATAGAAAATTAATATACAAAAGCCAATCACTTTCATATGTAACAGCAATGAACAAGTACAATTTCAAATTAAACACATAACATTTACATCAACACCCCCCAAAGTAAAACAGGCATAAATCTAATGAAATATGTACACATTCTATATGTGAAAAACAACAAAACTGATAAAAGAAATCAAAGAAAAACAAGAGCTATTCCATGATCATGGATAGGAAGACTCAATACTGTTAAGATGTCAGGTTTTCCCAACTTGATCTATAGATTCAATGCAATCCCAATCAAAATCTCAAATTATTTTGTGGATATTGACAAACTAATGTTGAAGTTTATGCTGAAAGGCACAAAACAAAACAAAACAGTCAACACAATATTGAAAGAGAAGAATAAAATTGGAAGATTGACACTACTAGAGTTCATTTACTATAAACTAACCGTAATCCAGACAGTATGGTATTGACAATTAGAAAAACAGACCAACAGGACAGAATGGAGAGCCCAAAAATAGACCCACGTAACTACTGTCAACTGATCTTTGAAAGGAGCAAAGGCAGTACAATGGAACAAAGACAGTCTTTTCATCAAATGGTGCTACAGCAAAGTTAATTCAAAATGGATCAAAGAAGCCACGCACATGCCAATAGTCCCAGCTACTAGGGAGGCCAAGGCAGAAGAATTCCCTGAACTTAATAGTTTAAGACCAACCTGAGCAACATAGCAAAACCCTGTCACTAAAATAAATAAATAAATTTAATCAATGGATCACACTAAATATAAAATGCAAAACAATAAAAATCCTAGAAGATAACACAGGAGAAAACTTAATCAACCTTGGATATGGTGATGATTTTTTAGATAGAACAACGGCATGATCCCTGAAAGAAATAACTGAAAAGCCGGGCGCGGTGGCTCAAGCCTGTAATCCCAGCACTTTGGGAGGCCGAGGCGGGTGGATCACGAAGTCAAGAGATCGAGACCATCCTGGTCAACATGGTGAAACCTTGTCTCTACTAAAAATACAAAAAATTAGCTGGGCATGGTGGCACGTGCCTGTAGTCCCAGCTGCTCGGGAGGCTGAGGCAGGAGAATTG
>NW_016107365.1:7952817-7965889 GCF_001604975.1 Cebus imitator | reverse complement strand
AAAAAAAAAAAAAAAAAAAAAAGAAATAATTGAAAAGCTGGACTTCCTTAAAATTAATGCCATGCAAAAGACAATGTCAAGAGAATGAGAACACAAATCACAGAGTGGGAGAAAATATTTTCATCTAATAAAGAAATGTTATCCAAAATATACAAGACTGCTTAAAATTCAACAATAACGAACCAATCAAGAAATGGACAAAAGACCTTAACAGACATTTCACCAAAAGAAGATACAAAGATGGCAAGTGAGCATATAAAAAAAAAAATGTTCCACATCATATGTCATCAGGGAAATGCAAACTAAAACAATGACATACCATTACACACCAATTAAAATGGCCAAAATCCAAAACATTGATAATACCAAATGTTGGAGAGGATGTAGAACAACAAAAACTCTCATTCATTGCTGGTTGGAGTACAAAATAGTACAAACTGAAAGTCTGGCCGTTTCCTACAAAGCTAAACATACTGTTACCATATGGTCCAGTAATTCTATTCCTTGGTATTTATCCAAAGGAACTGAAAACTTACATCCATACAAAAAACCCACATACAGTTATTTATAGCAGTTTTATTCATCATTGCCAAAATTTGGTAGTAATCAAGATGTCCTTGAGTTTGCGGATGGCTAAATAAGCCGTGGTAGATCCAGACAATGGTATACTACTCAGCATTAAAATGAAATGAGCTAATAGCCATGAAAAGACATGGAGGAATGTTATTATGCATACTACTAAGTGAAAGAAGCCTATCTGAAAGGCTATATAATGTATGATTCCAACTATAAGACACTGTGAAAAAGGAAAACCATGGATAGTAAAAAGATCAGTGGTTGCCAGTGTCTGCAAAGGGGCCAGGGAATGAATAAGTATAGCACAGAGGATTTTTAAGGCAATGACACTACTCTGTAAGATGGTATAATGATGGATATATGTCTTTACACGTTTGTCCAAACCCACATCATGTACAACACAAGGGTAAACCCTGGGGTCAGGTGTGGCGACTCACACCTGTAATCTCAACACTTTGGGAGGTCGAGGCAGGCGGATCACTTGAGGCCAGGAGTTAGAGACCAGCCTGGCCAACCTGGTAAAATCCTGTCTCTACTAAAAATACAAAAAAGTAGGCGGGTGTGGCTATGTCTCAAAAAAGAAAAGAAAAACAAAAAGTGAACCCTGGGCCAGGCACAGTGACATACGCCTGTAATCCTAGCATTCTGCAAGGCCAAGGCAGGAGGATTGCTTGAGCCCAGGAGTTTGCGGCTACAGTAAGCTACATTCATGCCACTGCACTGAAGCCTGGGCAACAGCGAGACTCTGCCTCAAAAAAAAAAAAAAAAGAAGAAGAAGAAGTGAATCCCAGTATAAACTACAAACTTTGGGTGATTATGATGTATCAATATAGATTCACCAACTGTAACAAATGTCTACTCTAGTGGAAGATGTTGATAATGGTGAAGGCATAATGTTTTCAAGGTTCAACTATGTTATAGTAATTACTTCATTTATTTTTATACTAAGTTTTATTTATCCATTCATCAGTTGATGGGAACATAGGTTATTTCCAATTTTTGGCTGCTATGAACATTTATGTACCAGCTTTTAGGTGGACGTATGTTTTCACTTCTCTTGAATATATACCTAAGAGTGGAATTACAGGGTCATATGGTAACTCCGTGTTTAACAAATGTTGAAGAGCAAATTGTTTTCCAAAGCAGCTGCACCATTTTACATTCCCATCAGCAGTGTGTGAAGGTTCCAATTCTCACGTTCTTGTCAATACTTGCTATTGACTAACTCTTTGATTATAGATATCCTAGTGGATATGAAGTGGTATCCTCCTTGTAGTTTTCATTTGCATATTGACAGCTAGCAATGTTGAACATTTTTTCAAGTGCTTATTGGCCATTTATCTTCTTAGGAGAAATGTCTATTTAAAATGTCTGCCCATTATAAACTGGGTTGTCTTTTTTTTTTTTTTTTTTTTGGAGACAAAAGTCTCGCTCTCCCTCCCAGGATGAAGTGCAGTGGTGCCATCTAGGCTCACTGCAACTCCCTCTCCCTGGTTGAAGTGAATTCTCTCTTGCTTCAGCCTCCTGAGTAGCTCGAACTCAGGCACCTGTCCTAACCACACCTGGTTAATTTGCATATTTTTGGTAGGGATGGGGTTTTGCCACGTTGGCCAGGCTGGTCTCGAACTCCTGACCTCAAATGATCCACCCAACTTGGCTTCCCAAAGTGCTGAGATTACAAACGTGAGCCACCACACCCAGCCTGGTTGTCTTTCAAACTGAATTGTAAGAGTTTACTATATATTCTGGATACACATTCCTTATCAAATATGTGATCTGCAAACATTGTCCCATTCTATGAGATGTCTTTTCTTGATAGTGCTCTTTGACAAAAAGTTTTAAATTCTGATTTTCTCTTTTGTTGTTTGTATTTTTAGTGTCACATCTAAGAAACCATGACCTAACTAAAGGTCATGAAGATTTACTCCTATGTTTCCTTCTAAGAGTTTTTGAGTTAATTTTTATGTATGGGATGAGGTAGGAGTACAACTTCATTCTATTGTACGTGGACATCCAGTTATTCCAGCACCATTTCCTGAAAAGATTATTCTTTCCCATTGGATTATCTTGACACTCTTGTCAAAAATCAGTTGATCATAAATGTAAGTGTTTACTTCTGGGCTGTCAGTTCTATTCCACTGATCTGCACGTCTAAGGTAGTACCATACTGTCTTGATTACTTAACTTTTTAACAAAACTTTATCCTAACCTCATTTCCCTTTCCAGCCCCCATTTCTCTCATCCTCCTCCCTAAAAAAACCTCTCTGCTATCCACTGCTGCAAAACTCCTATGAAAGAGTTGTCCACTTGCTTTTTTCCCAGTTCTTTCTTCTTAAAGATACTTTAGTAAGGCATTTGCTCCTAACACTCAACCAAAACTACACTATTCAAGGTAGCTAATGACTGCTACATTGTTAAATTTCAATTATAAATTTTCTGTCTTAATTTTATTTGTTCTGTCATCAGGACCGGCAATTCATCTCTATCTTATTCTTGAAACATTTTCTTCACTTGGCTTTCAGAACACTAAGTTGTTTATTCTCAGTCTCCTTTGCTTGTTTCTTTTCTTCCCCTGCCCTTCCACCTTCAATATTCAAGTGCACCAGGAGTTAGGTCTTGCTTCTCTGCTATACATGTTCACTCAATTGATGATTAAAACCAGTCTTATACCTTTAAATACCATCTAAGGGCTGATGATTCCCACATGCACATCTCCAGCCTAAACCTCTCTGCTGAACACCGGATTCACACAATCAACTACTTACTAAACATGTCTACCTGGATGCCTGAGAAATTGCAAATCCAACATGTCAAAAACTGAACTGGTTTACACAAATTAAGCTGGTTAATTTGTGTATTTTTGGTAGAAATGGGGTTTTGCCATGTTGGCCAGGCTGGTCTCGTACTCCTGACCTCAAATGATCCACCCACCTTGGCTTCCCAGTGTTGGAATTACAAACTTCTCACTAACTTTTTCTTTAACTTTATTTTTCTAATGGAGTTTTAAGTTTACAGGAAGATGGGAAGGAAGGTACAGAGATTTTCCATATATCCTTGCCCCAACACATGCATAGCCTCTCCCATTATCAATATCTCCCACCAGAGTGGACATTTGTAACAACTTATGAACCTTTACTGACACATCATCATCACCCAAAATCTGTAGTTTACATTAAGGTTCACTCTTGGTGTTGTACTAGATTCTATGGGTTTGGACAAATGACATGCATCCATTACTATGGTATCACATAGAGTAGTTTTGTTGCTCTAAAAATCCTCTATGTGTCAAGGATAGGGAGGGATAAGTATTCTGGGAGTTCTACCTTGACCCTTTTAAATCAGGATAAAGAGACAGATGGAAACACACTCTTAATCCTAATATACCATATCTTATTCCCAGTGTGGCGTGTAGACTCTAAAGTATACCCTAATGATTCTTATCTCCTGATGTTCACATCTTTGTAATAATGCCCTTCCCTTGAGTGCATACAGGACCTGTGACATGCTTCTAACCAAGAGAATATGGTAAAAGTGATGGAATGCCACACCTTTGATTAGGTTGCATTATATGAAACTCCCGTTAGCAGACTAGAGTAAGATTCTTTGAAGGCTTTCCAAAGTAGGTGGCCATGTTGGAGAAGCCCATGTGACAAACTTTATAGCCTCTGGGGACAGCATCTATAACCAAAGGTGGCCTCCAGCTGATAGCCAGCCAAAAAGCTAGGACCCTCAGTTATACAACCACCAGGATTTTAACAACAATCTACATGAGCTGGAGCAGATTCTTCCCCAATTAAACCTCTAGATGAGAATGCAGCCAGGACAACACCTTGATTACAGCTCTGTAAGACCCTGAGCAAAGGACCCAGTAAGTAATGCTGTGTCTGAACTTCTGACCCACAGCTAAGTTTATGTAATTTGTTACACAGCAACAGAAAATGAATATACCCAGTGTGAAGTATTCATCTGCACCCATTGAAGGGGATGAACATACCCAGAGAAGCCACACCTTATGATCAACCACAGTCTCTTTTGACTCCATACAATGGGGAGATAGTCTCAATAGGGTCATGAGTTCATGAGTTAATTAGACTTTGGCTGGAGCAAATGCCACATTAGAAGATAAGAGTAAAAAGACAGTCTGGAGAAAATAAACTGGTACCTTCTGTACTTTCTGCTCAATTGTTCTAAAAGCCAAAAAAATTGTGAAAAAAATAAAAACAAAAAGGCATGTGGATGGCCTCACATGCCAAACTACTCAGTAGGCAATACATAATCATTTCTAAGGAAGGTAGATGACCTAATCTGACCTCTGCGTTAGGAAAGTAAGTCTAGTCACATACAAAAAGCAATTTGAAGAGAGAGGCTGGAAGTAGATAACTAGATAGGTTGTTCTATTATTGCACATAAGTGCCTGAATTAGGACAGGTAAGAAAGAATGAAAAGAACAGACAGGTAATATCTCCTGCAGGTATAAGTGACAGGATGTGGCAACTGATTAGATATAGGAAAAGAAGCTGTTTGAGCCAAAAACAACTCGGGTATTTCTAGCCAATGATACCGGAATATAAGTCAACAGTATCATTAAATGAGACTGGAAACAAAGAGGTTCTGGAAGAGACAGATAATGAGCTCCAAGAATGACAAAACAGTGAGAAGCAGAAGGGAAAGAAAAAGAGAAAAAAGAAGTGCACAGCAAGAGAAAATAAGACAGGTGTTAAAGTACACAGAATGTTCTTGCAGTATTAAAGATGAGTAAACTACCATATACAATTATATCCAGTCAGTCCCTGGAGCTAAATGCTTTAGTCTTAATTTTCAAGAGATACTAATACAAAATTACTTAACTCAGCTAGGCATGGTGGTTCATGCCTGTAATCACAACACTTTGAGAGGACAAGGAGGGAGGATCGCTTGAGCCCAGGAGTTTGAGACCAGCCTGGGCAACAAAGCAAGAACTTGTATCTATAAAAAAATAAAATTATTTAACTCATTTTCCTCCCTGCCTTCATTTTATATATATATATAATATTTCCGAAGAGTTTATATGGTTTGCCTAAAGTTACCAACTGCTTAGTGGTAGGGCCTAGGTTAAAATGCAAGTCCTCTTTAGACCCAGTCTACTTCATGTCCTGAATTATGTTAGAGACAGTACTTCCTTACATAAACCAATTATCCATGTCCCTTTATAGTCAGAGATGACTACCTGGGCATATCCCCTCATAGTCAGTACCTGGAATTTTCTCTTGTGGTTCTTCTCTCCGCTATATGTGAGAGAAATCATATATGGGATCAACCAGCAAAACAGAAAAGGAACCAGACAGACAATCCCTAAAGAAAATAAACATGACAGTAAACTAGGCCCCAAGAAATGTCTCTAAGGATTTGTCAGCAGTGCTGTACTTCTCCCACACACAGGTGTCCCTATCCCCTACCTTCAATACTCACCAAAAGAAATTCTGTCTAGAGCCACAAATGCCCTCACCAGTGGCTGAAACTAGTAAGAATCAAGCTGCAATAGACATTTCCAACTGTTACTTAACTGAAAAGAAAAACATTCCCCATAAACACACATCAATTCTTAAGGATAATTTCTCTAGTTATTTAGGCATTAGATTTTTAGAGGGTAGGCCAGAAAACCTACCTACCATGCACAAGATAATTTCAGTAGAAAAATGCATTTTGGGCCGGGTGCAGTGGCTCACGCCTATAATCCCAGCACTTTGGGAGGCCAAGGTGGGAGGATCATGAGGTCAAGAGGTCAAGACCATCCTGGCCAATGTAGTAAAACCCCGTCACTACTAAAAAATACAAAAATTAGCTGGGCACAGTGACATGTGCCTGTAGTCCCAGTTACTCAGGCGGCTGAGGCAGGAAAATCGCTTGAATCTGGGAGACAGAGGTTGCAGTGAGCTGAGATTACACCAATGCCCTCTAGCCCAGCGACTGAGCAACACTCCGTCTCAAAAAAAAAAAAAAAAAACCACAAAAACACACTTTGAATTCAAACAAAAAAATTATTTCATAACTCAAGACTATCTTACATTTTTATATTACATTTCAATTTAGCCATATTTCAAGTGCTCAAGAGGCTTTCATGACATTGTCAATAGAATGACTTAGTCTATATTACAAAGTGTCTTATCACAACTCCTTTCTCTGAATGTGTAAAATGGTGAATATATAAATTATAAAATTATTCAAGCCAGCTCACACCTACAATCCCAACACTTTGGGCCGACAAGGCAGGAGGATCA
This sequence comes from Cebus imitator, assembly GCF_001604975.1. Lineage (NCBI taxonomy): Eukaryota > Metazoa > Chordata > Mammalia > Primates > Cebidae > Cebus > Cebus imitator. The sequence goes on along the minus strand of NW_016107365.1, from coordinate 7,959,056 downwards.
CTTGAGGACAGGAGTTTGAGACTAGCCTGGGGAACTTACCAAGACCTCGTCTCTACAAAAAATAATTAGCCACATGTAGTAGACTATATTTGTAGTCCTAGCTACTTGAAAAGCTGAGGCAGGAGGATTGCTTCAGCCCAGGAGTTTGGGGTTACAAGGAGCAATGACTGTGCCACTGCACTTCAACCTGGGCAACACAGTGAGACCCTATCTCTAAATATATATATGTATATAATTACTCAAAATTTCCACAGCCATCTTAAATACTTTAAGGTTTCCTTTCAAACAGAAAAATTAAGTACAAAAGGAAACAATTTTAATGAAAAAGAAGAACAGGAACTTTCTAAATCTCAGCAAGATTATACACTCAGGCGTTCTGCTAGATCTTCTTTCTTGACCTCAAGTAGCTCATCATACCCTGATACAACAATCAGAAGTTTCATTTTCACAAACACTGTCCTATGATAAAGATGTGAATACCACCAATCAAATAAAATAGGACCAAGGTCGAAAGTACCACTTAAACCAATTAAGTACACCTAATCTCTCTGGAAAATAATCACAGCCACAAAAATGGACAAATTTCTGAAATCACATCATATAAGAAACAAAGGAATATTTAATATTTCTTTCTTTTTTTTTCTTTTTGCTTTTTTCCTTTTTGTGGAGAACGGGGTCTCGCTATATTGCCCAGGCAGGTCTTGAATTCCTGGGCTCAAGCTATCCTCCCGCCTCTGCCTCCCTAAGAGCTGGGATTACAGGCGTGAGCCACAGCGCCTGGCCTATTTGATATTTCAATGGTGCTTTCCATCATGTTAAAAGTGCAGAAAAAAATGCACCAAATTCTCATAACAATTTTCCTGGTTCTGACACCCTATCACTGTTGATTAAGGGAAGTGTTTCCTTGCAAATTGGCTTCTCATTATTGCCTAGCTCCCTGCCCAAGACCATTCACTTTCAGAAAATCTTTCTGTAACTATAAAGTCTCAACACTTGGAATCATGGTTTATGTTTTATTTGTTCTGGATATATCTTCTTTGTGTCTGTGTAATTTTTAAAATACCAATTAGGTGAGCAATCTTTCAAAGACCAGGACTATATTTTCTATTTCTTAGGCATCTATCTCTCTCCAAAGACAGCACTAGCAAAATGAAAAATCCAAAAACTTTACGGATAACACACGACTTAATAAGCCAATTCTGCCACTTACTAGCTGGATGATATGTGTCTCAGATTCTTTATTCGTAAAATGGAGATTTTAAATATCAATTTTGAATGTTACGAGAATTCAATAAGATAATACAGGCAAAGTGCATGCCATGAAGTAGACAGCTTGATGAAGAATACCACAACTGATAAGAGTAATCTAAAGCTGCTATTATATAAAAAGGCTACACATATTTCTTGCGAGTACAGTTTTCCAAACATTTATATAAAAATCTCTTTTCATTCTTTATCAGCAAACTTTAAAAATGGTCTTGTTCCCATCTCCACCCCCTAGAAATCAAGTTAAAAGAACTACATATAGTGGAATATAATTTGCCAGCTCTTCTTTTTTTCCCTTCAACAACTACTACCAAACTGCACTCTCACATATCCATAGCACTAATTTATTTAGGTTGAATCATATGAAACCACCATTTTTATATTATCAAAACTAGTCAACTTACTGACCATTTCACATGTCAATCTGTAACTTACATGCTCAAAGAGCACACTTTAGTGATCCCAACCTGGGATTAATATGCTACATATAAGCAAAGGCTGTTAAATTAGGGCTTTGAAATAAAGAGAAATTTAAAAGTTCATTCTTATTTTAATGCTTTTACTTTTAGACTGTTTTTACCAACAATACTATTGGCACTGAATGTGTGGGGTTTTTTTTACCCCCCGCACCAACCAATTCTCCAAGTCTTTGGATACCATCTAGATGTCCTAAAATTCAGTTCAACTCCAACATTACCTACCTGGACTATCACAGATCCCACAGGTTAAGGGCTCATTTCAGACACCAGTCCCAAGTCCCAAGTCACCAGTCAAAAGTCACAGATCGCTGCCTGTATCGATTAACTTGCTATAAACTGGGGGTTTTCATGACCCTCTCCTCAGGTTTGATAATTTTCTAGAAGGGCTCTCAGAACTCAACGAAACAGTTTACTTATTACTAGCAGCTTATTACAGGATACAACTCAGGAACAGCCAAATAGAAGAGATGCACAGGGAAATGTAACAAAGAATTGGAGGGAGACCCAAATACAGGAGATGAAATTAGTTGCCACAAAAATTCTGGGGATAATTCTCAACAGAATCTACCTCAATGGTTTCAAATCCAGGTCACAACAAAATCAGCAAAAGAACTTTAAAAGAAAAATTGTCCTAACTCTAAGAGATTAGGGCCAAAAGGAGTAGTGTAATCAAGTCTCCCAAATACTTCTAAATATACATCTAGAGTAGCAAACCATTGTTCTAGGAGGATTTTTTTTCATACTTGTACATTTTATAAATCAAGACTGAATTTTGAGGCCAGGTGCCATAGCTCATGTCTGTAGTTGCAGCACTTTGGAAGGCTGAGGTGGGAGGATGGCTGGAGGCCAGGAGCTCAAGACCAGCTTGGGGAGCATAGGAGACCCTGTCTCTGTAATAAATACATTTTAAAAAGAAAAAGGAAAAATAACAATTTTGAGGGGAAAAAGACGCTTTCCTAGACTGGGTAAAGTTCCAGAGATTCTACTCTGCCAGAACAGAAGGCTACATTCAGAATAATCTAATTCAAAGGACAATAATACAAATATTTATGGTATAGTTCCATAGGGTTTCCGCATAAAAAAAAAAATACCCCACATTATCAGGTAGACAACATGTATACCATGAAACATTTCTCTAATTCCTAGCATTTCAAGTAATGTAGAAAAGTTTACATTTTAGAGAGATTTTGTGATTTAATTTGTAAAACATGAAGGAAAATTTGAAGTATTTCACTAGGATCATCACGGTAATCTTCAATTATTACTAATATTTCTACATATTAGAAAAATCCAAGCTTGCTGAATACTAAAAACATTAACAATTTGTTTTATATAAGTTTAACCAATCCACTAAAAAAGAAACCATATTTGAACTATAATTCCTATTGAATTTCAATTTAAACATTTAAAAGTAAGAATCATCTTACTGTTCTAGAATCCGAGAATGGATTATATTCATCAAGTCCTGGTGGAACATTTCTTGTCACTTGTGTAACTGATGGATCCTAGAATAAAATTCAAAGGAGAAAAAATAAAGATTATTTATCCTTTAAAAAATAATTTTGATATTTACATACCATTTGCTTTATCTACACTTATAGTCACCCAGCAAAGCTAACAGAGAAAAATAAAAGATGACTATCAGATTTACTCAGTCTCATTTTAACAATGGTGACGTTTAAACCCACACAACCAACACATTCTCAAAGGAAAACAAAAACCGGGTTAGATTCAAATCAGCTGCAAGCTATTACATCAAGATAAAAAGTAGACCACTTCTTAATAGCTGTATGGAACTGACTACACAAGAGCATCTTAACAAATCTCAGGTAAACCCACCATCACTTCCTTTGGCCTCCACAAAGATTTCATGTTCCACTTTTTTATAACATCTTCAATTATTCCCACTGCAGATTTCATACTACACAGACAGCTAAATATAAGAAGCTCAAAGCATTACATGTCAATGTCATATACAGCCAACATCATCTATAGAATTCAATATTAAATACATCTTGTTTTATTCTACTCCAATATCTCTACTAATTTCACCACATGACCGTAGACTGTCTTCCCTTTTCCAAGCATAGTACATGATGACACCATTCCGACTTTTCAAATCTTTTAATATTAAGCTTTCATAAAAATGACAAAATCACACAGTGAGAGGGAAAATGGCAGACAGGAGGCAGTAATAACTTGCAGCTCCCACTCGATGAACAGAGTAGCACATGGAGATCTACATCATGAACTCTTGCTCCAAAAACAATGGAGGAGGATACGAGAAAAGCTAAGAGAATCCACAGACCCTCTGAAGAAGGTAGATTGCTGCTGCAGGCTCCTGGGACAGCCAAGAAACTCTGAAGACAAAGGACATAATCTCATAGGAGCTCCAAGTTCCCGCCCACCACCTGATCTTCCTTCTACTACAGCAGCTAATGCACTCTTGAAAGTGCCACCTCCTGGCTGGAGGCTAACCAACACAAAACCTGCATACTTAAAAATACAATCTACCCAGCTCACACCTATAATCCCAGCACTTTGAGAGGCTGAGGCAGGTGGATCATGAGGTCAGGAGTTTGAGACCAGCCTGGCCAACACAGTGAAAAACCTGTCTCTACTAAAATACAAAAAAGTAGCTGGGTGTGGTGTTAGGTGCCTGTAATCCCAGCTATTTGGGAGGCTGAGACAGGAAAATCACTTGAACCCAGGAGACGGAGGTTGCAGTGAGCTGAGATCATGCCACTGCACTCCAGCCCAGGTGACAGTGTGAGACTCCAACTCAAAAAAAAATATATATATATATAACCAAGGACTCTCCCAGAGTCCACTTCACTCCCCTGCTACCTCCATGGGAGCAGGTGCTGCTATCCATGGCTGAGACCTGAAGACAGATCACATCACTGGACTCTTTGCAGACAGTCCCCAGTACCAGCCCAGAAGCCCAGTAGCTCCACTGGGTGGCTAGATCCAGAAGAGAAATATCAATCACTGCAGTTCAGCTCTCAGGAAGTCCTATCCCTATAGGAAAGAGGAGAGCACCACATCAAGGGAGCACCTCATCAGACAAAAGAAACTGGGCCGGGCGCGGTGGCTCAAGCCTGTAATCCCAGCACTTTGGGAGGCCGAGGCGGGTGGATCACGAAGTCAAGAGATCGAGACCATCCTGGTCAACATGGTGAAACCCCATCTCTACTAAAAATACAAAAAATCAGCTGGGCCTGGTGGCGCGTGCCTGTAATCCCAGCTACTCAGGAGACTGAGGCAGGAGAATTGCCTGAACCCAGGAGGCAGAGGTTGCGGTGAGCCGAGATTGCGTCATTGCACTCCAGCCTGGGTAACAAGAGCAAAACTCCGACTCAAAAAAAAAGAAAAAAAAGAAAAAAAAAAGAAACTGAACAGCAGTCCTTGAGTTCCAGATCTTCCCTCTGATACAGTCTACCCAAATGGGAAGGAACCAAAAAAACAATTCCAACAATATGACAAAACAAGGTTCTTTAACACCCCAAAAAGATCATACTAGCTCACCAGCAATGGATCCAAACCAAGACAAAACCTGCGAACTGTCAGAAAAAGAATTCAGAAGGTCAACTTTTAAACCAATCAAGGAGGCACCAGAGAAAGGTTAAGTCCAACTTAAAGAAATTAAAAGAAAAAAAAGATATAGGATATGAATGGGAAAATGTCCAGTGAAACAGCATAAACAATCATGACTTCTGGAAATCAAGGACACACTTAGAGAAATGCAAAATGTACTGGAAAGTCTCAGCAATAGAATCAAACAAGAAGAAAGAACTTCAGAGCTCAAAGACAAGGCTTTTGTATTAACCCAATCCAACACAGACAAAGAAAAAAGAATTTTAAAAAATGAAAAAGGCCTCCAAGAAGTTTGGGATTACGTTTAACAACCAAACCTAAGAATAATTGGTGTTCTCGAGAAAGAAGAGAAGTCTAAAAGTTTGGAAAACATATTTGAGGGAATAACTGAGAAAAGCTTCCTTGGCCTTGCTAGAGATCTAGACATCAAAATACAAGAAGCTCAAAGAACACCTGAGAAATTCATCATAAGATTATCACCTAGGCACACAGTCATCAGGTTATCTAAATTCAAGACAAAGAAAATAATCTAAAGGGCTGTGAGGCAAAAGCATCAGGTAATTTATAAAGAAAACCCTAACAGATTAACAGCAGATTTCTCAGCAGAAATCCTACAAACTAGAAGAGATTGAGGTCCTAACTTTAACCTCCTTAAACAAAACAATTATCAGCCAAGAATTCTCAATTCAGCAAAACTAAGCTTCACAAATGAAGGAAAGATATAGTCTTTTTCAGACAAACAAATGCTGAGAGAATTTGCCACAATGAAGCCAGTGCTGCAAGAACTATGAAAAGGAGCTCTAAATCTTGAAACAAATCCTCAAAATACACCAAAATAGAATCTCCTTAAACCATAAATCTCACAGACCCTATAAAACAACAACACAATGAAAAAAA
>NW_016107365.1:7947820-7952421 GCF_001604975.1 Cebus imitator | reverse complement strand
AAAAAAAAAAAAAAAAAAAAAGGATATAGAATGGCAGAATTCACCAACTATCTGTTGTCTTCAAGAGACTCACTTGACACCTAAGTACTCACATAAAGTTAAGGTAAAGGACTAGAAAAAGATATTCCATGCAAATGGACACCAAAAGCAAGCAAGAGTGGCTATTTTTATACTAGACAAAACAAACTTTAAAGCAACAGCAGTTAAAAAGACAAAGAGGAACATTGCACAATGATAAAAGGAATAGTCCAACAGGAAAACATCAAAATCCTAAATACATATGCACCTAACACTGGAGTTTCCAAATTTATAAAACAATTACTACAAGACCTAAGAAATGAGACAGACAGCAACACAGTAATAGTGGGGGACTTCCATACTCTACTGACAGCACTAGATAGATCATCAAGACAAAACGTCAACAAAGAAACAACGGACTTAAACTATACCCTAGGACAACAGGACTTAACAGATATTTACAGAATATTCTACCCAACAACTGCAGAATATACATTCTCTTCATCAGCACATGGAACATTCCCCAAGATAGGCCATATCATAGACCACAAAACAATTCTCAACAAATATACGGAAATCAAAATTATATCAAGTACTCTTTCTGACCACAGTGGAATAGAATTGAAAATCAACTCCAAAGGGAACCCTCGAAACCATGCAAACCCATGGAAATTAAATAACCTGCTCCGTAATGATCGAGTCAATACTAAAATCAAGACAAAAATTTAAAAATTCTTTGAACTGAACAATAGTGACACAACCTATCAAAACCTCTGGGAAACAGCAAAAGTGGAGCTAAGAGGACAGTTTATAGCATTAAATGCGTACTCAAAAAGTCTGTAACAGCACAAGTAGACAATCTAAGGTCACACTTCAAGGAACTAGAGAAACAAGAACAAATCGTGCTTGTTTCGGCAGCACATACAGTAAAGTTGGAACGATACAGAGAAGATTAGCATGGCCCCTGCACAAGGATGACACGAAAATTTGTGAAGCGTTCCATATTTAAAAATAAAAAAGAACAAACCAAACCCAAACCCAGAAGAAGAAAAGAAATAACAAAGATCAGAGCAGAACTAAACGAAATAGAAACGAACAAACACAAAAGATAAATTAAACAAAAAGCTGGTTCTTTGAAGAGAGAAATAAAATTGATAGATTATTAGCAAGAATAACCAAGAAAAAAAGAGAGAAGTACCAAATAAGTACAATTAGATATGAAACAGACATCATAATCAATACCACAGAGATACAAAAGATCGTTCAAGGTTACTATGAACACCATTACACAAATAAACTAGAAAACCTAGAAGAGATGGATAGGTTCCTGGAAACATACAACCCTTCTAGATTAAGCCAGGAAGAAATACAAACTCTGAACAGACCAGTAACAAGCAGCAAAATTGAAATTGTAATTAAAAAGTTACCAACAAAAACAAGTCCACGGCCAGACGGATTCACAGCTGAATTCTATCAGACATTCAAAGAAGAATTGGTATCAATGCTATTGACACTGTTCCAAAAGACAGAGAAAGAGGGAATCTCCCTAAAATTATTCTATGAAGCCAGTATCACTCTAATATCAAAACCAGAAAACAACATAACAAAAAAAGAAAACCACAGTCCAATACCCTGATGAACACAGATGCAAAAAATCCTCAACCAAATACTAACTAACCAAACTCAACAGCATATCAAAAAGATAATGCACCATGATCAAGCGGTTTCCTAAGAAGGATGCAGGCAAGGTTTAACATCCATAAAACAATAAATGTGATACACCACATAAACAGAAATTAAAAACAAGAATCACATGATCATCTCAGTAGATGGAGAAAAAGCATTTGACAAAATCCAGCATCCCTTTATGATTAAAAGCCTCAGCAAAATAGGCATAAAAGGGACATGCCTTAAAATAATAAAAGCCATCTATGAGAAACCCACATTATACTGAATGGGGAAATGTTGAAAGCATTCCCCTTAAGAACCGGAACAAGACAAGAATGCCCACTTTCACCACTTCTATTCTACACAGTACTGGAAGTCCTAGCCAGAGCAATTAGACAAGAAAAAGAAATAAAGGGCATCCAAACTGGTAAAGAGGAAGTCAAACTGTGGCTGTTTGCTGATGACATGATATATACCTAGAAGATTCATCCAAAAAGCTCCTAGAACTGGTAAAACTGGTAAATAAATTCAGCAAAGTTTCAGGAAACTGAAACATCTGTGCACAACATTAATGTACACAAATCAGCAGCCCTGCTACACACCAACAGTGACCAATCTGAGAATCAAATCAAGAACTCCACCCCTTTTACAATAGCTGCAAAAAAAATTAAATCCTTAGGAATATACCTAATGAGATGAAAGACCTCTACAAGGAAAAGTACAAAACACCATTGAAAGAAATCATAGATAAGGCCGGGCGCGGTGGCTCAAGCCTGTAATCCCAGCACTGTGGGAGGCCGAGGCGGGTGGATCACGAGGTCAAGAGATCGAGACCATCCTGGTCAACATGGTGAAACCCCGTCTCTACTAAAAATACAAAAAAAATTAGCTGGGCATTGTGGCGCGTGCCTGTAATCCCAGCGACTCAGGAGGCTGGGGCAGAAGAATTGCCTGAACCCAGGAGGCGGAGGTTGCGGTGAGCCGAGATCGCACCATTGCAGTCCAGCCTGGGTAACAAGAGCGAAACTCCGTCTCAAAAAAAAAGAAATCATAGATGACACAAACAAATGAAAACACAGCCCATGCTCATGGATGGGTAGAATCAATACTGTAAAAATGACCATACTGCCAAAAGTAATCAACAAATTCAATGTAATTCACATCAAAATACCTCCATCATTCTTCACAGAACTAGAAAAACAAACCTGAAATTCATAGCGAACCAAAAAAGAGCCCACATAGCCAAAGCAAGACTAAGCAAGAAGGACAAATCTGGAGGCATTACATTACTGGACTTCAAACTATACTATAAGGCCGTAGTCACCAAAAGAGCATGGTACTGGTATAAAAACAGGCATACAGACCTACGAAACAGAATAGAGAATCCAAAAATAAACCCAAATACTTACAATCAGCTGATCTTTGACAAAGCAAAAACAAAAGCAAGCGGGGAAAGGATACCCTATTCAACAAATGGTGCCGGGATAACTGGTAAGTCACATGTAAAAGAATGAAATGGGATCCTCATCTCTTACCTTATACAAAAATCAACTCAAGGTGGATCAAAGGCCTAAATCCAAGACCTGAAACCATAAAAATTCTAGAAGGTAACACTGGAAAAATATTTCTTGACATTGGCTGAGGCAAAGACTTCATAACCAAGAACCCAAAAGCAAATGCAGCAACAAAAAAGGCTAATAGATGGGAGTTAATTAAACTAAAAAGCTTGTGCACAGCAAAAGAAATAATCAGCAGAGTAAACAGACAACCCACAGAGTGGGAAAAAATTTTCACAATCTATACATCTGACAAAGGACTAATATCCATAGTCTACAAGGAACTCAAACAAATCAGCAAGAAAAAAACAAAAAGTGGGCTAAGGACATGAACAGACAATTCTCAAAAGATGATGTAGAAATGGCCCAAAAAATATGAAAAAAATGCTCAATATCACTATCAGGGCAATGCAAAGCAAAAACACAATGTGATACCAACTTACTACTGCAAAAATGGCCATACTCAAAAAAGAATAGATGTTTGTGTGGATGTGGTAAAAAGGGAACACTTTGACACTGTTGGTGGGAATGGAAACTAGTACAAACACTATGGAAAATGGTGTAAAAATTTCTTAAAGAATCAAAACCACATCTATCATTTGATCCAGCAATCCCACTCAATGGGTATAGACCCAAAGGAAAAGAAGTCATTACACAAAAAAGATACTTGCACATGCATGTTTATAGCAGCACAATTCACATTTGCAAAAATATGGATCCAGCTTAAATGCACATCAATCAATGAGTGTATTTATATACCATGGAATACTACTCAGCCATGAAAAGGAATGAAATAGTGGCATTTGCAGCAATGTGGATGAAATTGGAGACATTATTCTAAGTGAAGTAACTGAGGAAAGGAAAACCAAACATTGTATGTTCTCACAAGTGGGAGCTAAGTTAAAAGGACACAAAGGCATAAGAATGATAGAATGAACTTTGTGGACTCAGGGGAAGAGTGGGAGTGGGGTGAGGGACAAAAGACTACACATTGGGTGCAGTGTACACTGCTCGGGTGACAGGTGCACCAAAATCTCAGAAATCACCAGTGAGAAATTATTCATGTACCCAAACACCACCTATTCCCCAAAAACCTACTGAAATTAAAAAAAACCTGAATCACAAAATCCTAGTGTATGTGTATGTGTGTGTAAAAAGTATATATATATATATATAAAACATCTCAACAAAATCAACTATGTAATTCATGTGAAAAGCATTTATAATGAACACATCAACATAATGAACATCAACAAAAGTCAACTACATAAAAAGCATTTTCCAAACAGGTAGTCTAACCTTTGAATTTCTAGTCTCAAACTTAGCGTGCATCAAAATCAAATAAGACACAGAGTGCAA
>NW_016107365.1:7942181-7947775 GCF_001604975.1 Cebus imitator | reverse complement strand
AAAAAAAAAAAAAAAGACACAGAGTGCTGCACCCAACCCTCAGAATTTCTCATTCAGCATGTCTAGGGTGGGGCCTGAAAACCTGTATTTCTAACAGGTTCTCAGGTGATACTGCTTCTGGTAGTCTGGGGACCTCTGCTCTCTAGTCTATACTGTACCTTCTCCAATTCACCTTCCTCAATACAGTCATTTATTGCCTCTCAAAAATGGAAAGCTAATGTTGCCATTCCCTTCCTCCAACCTTTTTCCTCTGTCTCTCATCCATTTCAGATTTTTAGAGGCTCTATACAAACTATAAAACGAAACACAAATTCCTCAATATGAGATACAAGGCTTCTAACCATCTAGCCTGCCTTATCTCTTTCCAGCCTCATAAATTCATACGAGAGAGATCTTTCTCCCTTAACCAAATGAAACAAGCTACTGAATAAGGAGCCTAAAGTTTGACATAAAGCAAGTGGTAAGGATAAATTAAAAGTATGACACAGGCAAAACATAAAGGCTTTAGGCTTGCTCAACAGTAAAATGGGAAAGAGGGAATGAAATCACTCCACTTACTTCTCCAGGGTTCCCCTCCAAAGTTTACCCAAAAGTATAAGGAGCAAAAAGATTATAGAGAGAGAAGGCACGTGTCAGGGAGAAAACTGAGAAAATAGAAACATGACATTTTAATCAAAATTTTCAACTCGGCATTGCTAAAGTTAACCTAATTTAGAAATCGGTTTAGGGTCAACAAGCACCTTCATCAAATCCAGATGGTCTCAATGCCTACCCTCATCAGCATCCACGAAACCAGTAAGTCCTCAAACATCAGTCATACTCCTCCTTTGCATTGCTTCCACCACTTGGAATAGTTTTCCAAGCAGGGTCAACCTAGCAATCTCTTCCTCTTCCTTACAGGCTCAGTCCAAATATTACCTCATATGCCAAGTAATTATCTTTCTGATACCTTCCCCATACCCAAGTCTCTCCACTCCATGCTTAATGCTCCCACAACACTTGTAAGAGCTCCATCAATATCTATTTCCCTGAATGATGATAATCTTCGTGGAAGTCTTTTTTTTCCTCCAAATTGGACTGTGAACTCTTAGAAACAAGAAACAGATTTATTTTTTTTTAGACAGAGTCTCGGTTGTTGCCCAAGCTGCTGGCGTGCAATGGCATGATCTCAGCTCATCACAACCTCCACCTCCCAGGTTCAAGCAATTCTTCCACCTCAGCCTCTCAAGTAGCTGGGATTACAAGCATGCGCCACCATGCCCGGCTAATTTTTACATTTTTAGTATAGACGGGGCTTCACCATGTTGGCCAGGCTAGTCTCGAATTCCTGGCCTCAAGCGATCCACCCGCCTCAGCCTCCCAAAGTGGTGGGTTACAAACATGAGCCATAGCACCTGGCCTTCAAATATTTTTATTATATCTGTTGTGGTGGTCTGTGATCAGTGATGTTTTTTTTTCTTAATCATACGTGCCTGTTTATATTGTTTCTTCAATGAATATTATTACCACCCCTGTGGAGAAATACCCAAAGAGTAATTCTTCAAGATAATAGCAGCACTAGTAACCAAAAAATACTTCTTGAAAAAAAATGAGCATAAACATAAGGTTAGTTCAAAAAGTGTAAATATTAATAAAGATTTTTAATTTCATAAGAGAAACACAAATTAAAACTACATTGATGTTATCATTTCTCACCTATAAAATTAGCAAAAAATCTAAAAGTGTGACATACACTATTGACACAGCTGTAAGGAAGCAGGGATTCTCATGCATTGCTAGTAAGAATAAAAACTGTTACAACCTGGGAGCCGTGGTGGCTCTGGCCAGTTGTCCTGGCGCTTGAGGAGGCAAGGCTATGCATTCAAGGTCAACCTGGGCAAAAAAAGAACCTCTCATTGAGTTAAAAAAAAAAAAAAAACTGTTACAACCTTTATGGAGGACAAGTTGGCAATACCTAGCAAAATAACATCTTCATTTATCCTTTGACCCAGTCTCACTTCTAGGAATCTACTCCAAAGAAATATCTGCAAGATTCTACTTGTAACACTATGGAAGCAGCACACTAATTGACTGGAAGCAACCTAAATGTCTAAAAATAGAAAATGACTGAATAAGCTATGATAATCTACATAATAAAGTACTATGCAGCTGAGTATCACGAAGTTGTAAAATGGTATAAGGAGATATATAGATGCTATGGGCTGAGTGAAAAAAGCAAGGTGCAAAAGAGTGTAAACAAATGTTAAACTTTGGTGCAAAAAGGAAGATAAAAATGAATGTGTGTTGGGCTGGGCATGGTGGTTCATGCCTGTAATCCCAGCACTTTAGGAGGCTGAGGTGGGCGGATCACCTGAGGTCGGGAGTTTGAGACCACCGTGACCAACATGGAGAAATCCCGTCTCTACCAAAAAAAAAAAAAAAAAAAGAATGTGTGTTTATGTTTTTAAAAAGGAAGAATAATTCAAAAACTAATAAAAGTGATTCTCTATTGTAAACGGAAAGGAATAGTAAAGACAGAGGACAGGCTTCGAAGCTAGACTTAACTAAATATTGTTTTACAGACTTTACTTTGGAACCATGAAAATGTTTTCATAATTACAGAAAAAAATTAATTCAAAAAGAAAAATGGAGGGAGATAGATGCTATGTCATTCTCTTAGTGCCACAGAAGTATGAGTCCAACTCTCACTTTACAAATACATATATCCAATTATGTCGAATATGCTAAAATTCACCTTACTTTAAAAAGCCCAATAAATAAATAAGGTATAACTTAGTTTCAAAGAGACCCAGAATAAAATCATTCTTCAAATTTTCTACTTTCAGCTACAGTGACTAAAGTGCACTTGTTTCCTTCTAGATTCTAGAAATTAATCCAGGCTAGAAGTTAACAGGCAATTTGATAAAATCATTTTCTCAAGTGAACTGAGTTCACCCTCCTAATGCAGTATTAGATGACAAAGCATTAAAGTATGTACACAATACACCAAGAATGAGACTAGATTTAGGAAGGTAAAGAACTGATACCCTGAATTATCACATAGTTAATGTTTCAAATTAGCTTTAGCAACTCTAGTGTTGAGGAAGCCATAGCCTCTAAACTGGGAGAAGACAACAAAATGGAAAAAGAATTAAGTAATGATAAACGATATTTTAATGCCTACTAAGTATTCAGCCATTTACTTATATTTCCAATCCTTGCTATGATCTTTCCTGGTAGATTGTATGGTATCATTTTTCAGAGAAAGAAGCTGTGGCCTTAAACAAGATCAGGACACTTCCTTAAGGTCAATTAGTGTATGTCTAAGACAAAATACGAAACTAGGACTTTCCAATTCCTAATATTAATATTTCCAAAACTGTGACAGGAAAATGTTCTTCTCCTCCAACATAATCAAAATGAAATCGTTCCAACTGATAATTTGGTTTCTTTGGCTGCGGTTCTCAAACTTTAGCGTTAAATCCAAATTGCTGTTCGTCACTGTGAATGTACCTTACTTCGGATTGAGTAGGTCTGGGACGATGCCTGAGAACCTATATTTCCTAATAAGGAAAAAATTCTCAGATAGTCTTATTTTGTTGACTTAGAGAATCACACTAGGCTTCTGCGGTTTCTTAACTTTTAAGTAGCAAGTAAAGATATTCTTCAGGGTTTAATTTAAATATCATGTGGATCTGACTATGCAGAGACATTAGAGTTGTATCTTTACATAATTAGTTTAGCCAAGGCTATTCTGTCAATCCTTTGGTAATGCCACTTAACTTCACAGTGTTGCTTCACAATATTTACTCCATATTTCACTGAAAATCAAGATGGATATGAACACGAATGTTTTTCCAAACAAGAGAACAGAAGTTTACATCTAGCAAAATTAGTTTATATCTTTAATCTAAGTTTCTTTACCAAATCCTCCAGAGCAATGAACCTTTACTGTATTCCAAATGCTCTCCTACACCATGCACTGAATTGGATATTTCTTAATCACTGCCACACATAACCTGAAAGATTCAGCCTGAGAGACAGTGCTTTCACCTGCTGGAAATAAGGAGACTGACTCAATCAACTCGTGTGACTATTCAAGCTCAGACTCCTGTTTATTTTTCTCTGTACATATGTCATTTTTAAGCTAGACAGTAGTCTAATAACACAAAAATCTACATAGATAATTATTGTACAGCTATATATTATGTATCCACTTATAATGATATATGCTAACACAGGTTTGGGTTTCATGATTAGCATGCAAGACTTTCTATGTCTTGGGTACTTGTTCAGTAGTAGAAAAAAGCACTAGTCTAGGAATCAGAAACTGAGTGCCTGGCAATGACCAACTCTGTGACCTTAGGCAAGTCACATAAACTCTCTCTCCATTTTCTCATCTTTAAAATTAAGAGGAAATTTGATAATCACTCTAGTCAACCACAGTTCAGAAATGTTATGCTATATATTGCTGGTTGCCTGTATTCAAATTCCAGTTCATTACTAAGAAGCTATAAACTTTAACCAAGCCACTTCCTATTTCACTGTACCTCAGTTTTCTCATCAGTAAAATGTATCATATAATTCATGAGTTACTACATATAAAGTGCTTAATATAGTTCCTACACATGGGAAATATTCAAATAAGTTACAGGTGAGGCTGCTATCATCATTACCACCAAATATAAGTTAAGGATTAAGCAAAAAAAGCTCTCCACCTATGGCTGAGAATTGTAAAAAGTATAGCACATCTCGGGTAACAGGACAAAAAAACACCCACCCGTGTTTCCTTAAAACATGGTCTAAGAAAAGCAACCAGAAGCAGTTCTTTGACCAATCTTTGTGTCACGTGACCTTATTAACTTGGTTACATATGAAAGACTAAGAAATTGGCTTCTGTGCCAAAGGCAACTGTCTTTAGAATTGGACATGAGGAAATCTGGTAGGCCCCAACAGAAGCAACTCTATACTGGCTAACTGCTAACCAATCCAATTCTACCCCATTTTTGAAGAGCCTGAATATGAGACATAAAATTGGGAACTATAATAGCAGCAGTAGAAAGCTGACAACAGCCACGGTAGAAAGAGCGACAAAAAGAAGATAAGTTATAGGAAGGTGGCCAGAAAAGGGAGCAGAGAGCAGAAGGTAAAGCAGCTGAGGGGAACAGCAATTACTAGAGTTGTCAATGAGTCACCAAAGCAAAAACAGAACCAATAAATGCGGTTACTGTTATTCTAACTGGTGAGGAATGACTTTGTGTTACAGAAGTTTTCATAATGTCTTACAGATCATCAGAAGGGCCTCGGCCTGGCAGCCCGCCGTTGCCAAGGCAACCCGCCACAGCAGAGACTCCGCCCCAAGAGAGGCGGGCCACCATCGCCAAAGCAGTTCTAACTACACCCATATAAACAGGACTGCAGGGAAGTTCACTCACTGGGGCGGAGACCACAGCAGCTCAGCAAAGCTGCTATAGGCTGACAGTGACTAGGCTGCCTCCTTGCTGGGCTGGGCAGGTCTGAAGGAAAAAAAAAAAAAAAGAAGGCGGCAGCATAACGGAAACTCATAAATAAAGCCCTAAATCCCTGGGACAGAGCACCTGGGAACAAAAAGCAGT
>NW_016107365.1:7931299-7937791 GCF_001604975.1 Cebus imitator | reverse complement strand
AGAAAAAAAAGAAGGAAAAAAGGAAAAGGGAAGTAAAAAAGAAGAGGGAAGAAAAAGCAAGGTGGAAGCCATTCCCTGAAGGTAGGGGGAAAAATCATCTTCATATCTAAGCTTCATCTCTTCCAACCTTTTCTTAGGATCACCCTATCAATTATCCTTTTCTCTCATATGTTCAACTGCTTCTTCTCAACAAGATTCCTCACATTTCAAGTCTCAATTATCTTTAAAATGCATACAAGCAAAACAAAAAAAACAAAAACAAAAAAATCCTCCTCCATCCCAGAGATCAATCTGCCAGTATTTCTCATGTGTAAACAGCAATGACCTCCTTACTGATCTCCCTATCCTCTGACCCCAACCCAATCTATTCTTCATAATGAGCCAGAATTAGGTTTTCAAAATACAAACCTTCTCGAGTCATTCCTACAGATATAATGAATGTGAAAGTGGATATATTTGAGGCCTCTGAAAATTTTTTAAGTATTCGGGAATGGACAAAAAAAAACTGGTGAAATCATTTATTGAACAGATTGCAATGACAAGTAAATTCTCACCATTAAGTGACTGCTAAAGACTGAGACAAACTTTAGATTAGCAATAATAAATGACATTATTTTATCACACACATCCCACAGCATGCAAAAGCCATCTACTGATGTAGTAATGCATTTTATAACATGCTATATACCTGTGCTACCTGTAAATATGTAGCCACCAGCCAGATATAGCTCTTAAAATGTAACTAGTCCAATTGAGATGTGCTAAAAGTATTAAAAAAATTAGATTTTCAATTTCAAAGATTTAGCAAAACAATGTAAAATATTTCTAATTTTTACATTGATTAGGTGTTGAAATAAGATTGTTTATATGGAATAAAATAAAATGTATAAATTCACTTGGTTTTTCTTGTTTTTCTAATACAGCTACTAGAAAATTTTAAATTGCATATGTGGTAGAAACTATATTTCTATTGGACAGTACTGATCCAAGCACTATAATTTATTCGAATGGCTCATAGAATAATTTCACTTTCATCCACTTGGATAAATTCAATTATGTTAGCAAAAAGAAAGATGACAAACTAAAGTTTTTCAAAATTACAAAGGATGACAAAAGACATGATTAGAATCTTTCCAGTCCAGTATTTTTACATAACATAGTAGCAGACTTTCACCATTACTTCCATTGCACTTTTTCATGAGATATAAGACGGTAATATTTTGAATGTATTAAACATTTATAAGAAAATGTACATTTACAGTTCTATCAAGGAAGCCAATGGGAAACTGAAGGCTATAGATTCAAAGAGACAAAGAAAATTCATCTAGGTTAGCATGATACCAGACTCTTAATTATTTCATGTAATCCTCAGAAGAGCTTTATGTCTTGGATTCTATATCCTTTCTTTCACTGCTGAGAATGTTGGCTCAGAGATGTTTTAGTAATTTACCCAAAGTCATATAGCTAGTAAGTGACATGGTCAGGATTCGAATCCAAATCTAAATCCAAAGACCAAGTTGTTGGAAGAAAATGCAATTAAAAAAATAAATTTATGTTCAAAACTAATTTCCTCAGAAGAAAAAGAATGAATAATAAATACTGTGCTGCTCAATAAAACATAATTAAAATACTGTTCAATAACTCTGCTTAGTTCAATCAAGATTATACACTATACTAGACAACTTGATTAAACAGGAAAGGCCCTAAGCTGAAAGGCCCTGTCCTCAGTGAGTTAAATTTTTCTCCTACTCCATAATTCTCAGAGTTACTATAATCATATGAATTTAATACTTTAAAAAAATTCCCTCACCTAGGACGGTACTACAATTTCTAAATGCCCCATTTTTTTAAAATAGGAACTAAGAGAAGCCAATAAAAATATCTCAACAAAACTCTAAGACAACAATGTATTTACTGAAAGTTTTATAACCATGATATGTACTTAATAATCACTAGGAATTATTCAATATATCATGATTTTGAAAACTTTACATCATGGAAAGGGTCTTACCAGTCTTACTCAAATCTAAAAGAGACTTGTTTATTTTTTATAGACCCAAATGGGTCCTTAGTAAATTAGAAACATAACTAAAGCAATCATGCCCAAGCCAATTTACCTCCTAAGTAAGCATCTGAAAGACAGTGCAACTTGGAAGTAAAACAAATCACTTTAAGTTGTACTGTCTGTCCACACTAACATTATATGCACCTCCCCCTCAAAAGATAATTTCATTATCTAGTACACTCTATAGAGTCTAGAGAAAGAATTCTTTGGAAACAAAACATAATTTGTGAATATAATTTGGTAAAAATTTCCTACAGATAATTAATGACATATGTAATAAACCTAAATAATATAGAAAGCAAGAAATTCTAGTTTCTTAGCCTACAGCCAAAATGACACTGAGAGGTCTAGTCCTTTCCTTGTTTTATTTTATATTGCCAGCAGCACTTTTAAGCAATTGCCATGAGAAATTATTTCTCACAATATTATCTTAACCCCATTAAAGAAAATCCATGAAACAATTTTAGTCCAAGTCCTGTTATTCCTGAGTAAACTTAGAAAAATTAACCTCTGTGTCCAAATTTCCCTAACTATAAAATGAGAGAAATAAAGTATAACAACACATATGCCTTCTGCCTCAGATTCTGCATTTAGGGGAACTGAGGCAAGACTGCTCGGGCCTCATCTTCTCAGGAAGTTTTGTTTCTGCAATACGAAGAACGTGCTATTCTTGTTTCTTTAGCATCAAAGCATTTACCGCACACTGTATCTCCCAACTGAAGTGTGGATTCTTTTACATCAGAAACTTCTCTTTATCTTGTATCCCAAGTGACTATCACAGTATCTCATTTTTGGGAATTCTATATATGTTGCTAAATAACCTACTTTTATTCCATCTTCTATGGTAACAATCTCTTGGAGACAACTGAGTTTGGTCCTCTTTAATCTCTAATGCAGTCACAGTAATTACATAAACTTTTAAATAACCATGAAGACCTATTAAACTGGCAAACTCTCAATTTTTTTTTTTTTTTTTTTTTTTTTTTTTAAGACACGGGGTTTCACCATCTTGGCCAGGATGATCTTGATCTTTTGATCTTGTGATCCACCCTCCTCGGCCTCCCAAAGTGCTGGGATTACAGGCTTGTGCCACTGCACCCGGAACTCTCCATTTTAAATACAATGGTTGATAAAGACTGAAAATATGTTTTGCATGTTTTTCAAATTACACCATTAGGTCCACTCAAAGTCACATTAGTCATCTAACAAAAACAAAAGAAATTAGATGGCAAATGCTATCAGACACCAGGAAGATAAAGGCAGTCCTGATAGTCCAAATTTCACATTCTATTTTGTAGCACCTTATCTGAGCTATACGAACTACATGAAAACATGCTTTGACTAAACTATAGTCAACAAAAGATAATATGCCTAAAGATACAGCAGTGGCAAGAAACCAAATTACTTCTTAAAGCAATCAGTAGGGCAAAGAACTGAACATTCAGACAATATAAGCATGTCTTAGATCGATAGAAAATCCTTAAGAAATATTTAAAAAATAAAGGTGTAATTTTATCCTCATGTGTCAACTTTCCTACAGCTATGGATGCTTGTTTTAGGTTGAGTTAGTCGGTCTTTTGGTTTTATATTGGATGTAGCAAGCCCAAGGTAAGCAGCATATTGCAAAAATGCAAATTAATGTATTCCCAAAGCTTGAAAGTAGTAATACATGCTTTTTCTATTTAATTTAAACATTTTTTAATGGAAATGTTTATAGCTGAATCTCAGGGGAACTTACCCAGCACTTTAGAGTTGAGTTCATAAGAAAAGGTTCTATAAACCATACATATTGCAGGCAAACATTTCTGTTCTTAGCCTGGTATTAGATTAGAGGAAGGAGTAAATGAACTTTGCAGAGGTTTGTATTCCACTAGTAGAGGAGAGTAGGTAAGGTCAGTTCTGGAACCACACTGCTCAAGGTTTGCTTCTCTACCTCCTAGTTAGGTGGCCACAGGCAAATTAATTTTTCTACCTTGAGTATTTAGTTGTTGTTTCTTATATTAATAGTTCCAGGAGTTCTCCTTTTGAATCAGAATAAAGATGGGAATCTTTTTAAATAAGATAAAGAAAATAAATAATGCAAGATTATCTTTTGTTGCAACATGTAATTATTATTTATTTTACCCAAAGTTCCCTGTATTTTCTTTTTTTTTTTTTGGCCGGGGGGGAGACAGAGTATTGCTCTGTCGCCAGGTACCAGGCTGGAGTGCAGTGGCAAGATATTGGCTCACTGCAACCTCCACCTCCCAAGTTCAAGCAATTCTCCTGCCTCAGCCTCCCGAGTAGCTGGAACTTCAGGCGTGCGCCACCATGCCCAGCTAATTTTTGTATTTTTTTAGTAGAGATGGGGTTTCACCATATTGGCCAGGATGGTCTCGATCTCTTGACCTCGTGATCCGCCTGCCTCGGCCTCCCAAAGTGCTGGGATTACAGGCGTGAGCCACCACGCCCGGCCTGCCTGTATTTTCTAAGCAGACTAATTTTTTATTAACTTTCAGACTTCTTGGTATTAACAGAAACAGAAACAAAAATAAGACATGCAAATTACTAGTTGCCTTACCAAGCTCAGGGATTTTAGAAGCTATTATATACCATGACTTGAAGTGAGGATAACAGTGAGAACTTCTTTCACTGTTATGACAAATCACCTTGTGATGTAGAGGTTTCATATAAATGTTGGAAAGCTGTGCACTTGGTTGGAGATTTTTGAAAAAGACATCTAATGTTCTTTTATTATATCTGAGCTAATAGTTTTTAAGGTTATGATTACTTTCAAAGTCACAGGAGGCCAGCAGGGGATGAATCCCTGATCTCACAAATGAACCTTCCATCTCTTTGGATACATCACTGTAGCAAATGCTTAGGTTTCGTGCTACACACTATGATTCTAAGCACTGGTTTTGGAAGCTTAACCACCATTTAGAATTCATTTATAAAAAGTGCCAAATGGTGGTAAAATCACACCTTGTATACCAACTCCTGGCCACGACTGGCCAATACTCCTGTTGCTCTTTTCCTGTTACCTGCCACTTTCACTTGACACTGCTTTCCATGTATTCCAAATCATCATATGAGAATTCTAACCACCATTAGAGGATTTCCACAGATTAAATGGCTGCCACTAGCATGACATAGCCACTGCTTATTTCTCTTGAAGAAAGTGGGAACTTACAGTATGTGCTACGTATAGAATGCTTCCACAATATGCATTGTTGTCACTGTTTGAGAAGCAAAAAATCATTAATAGCTATATATACTAAATTATTTGCATTCAAATGTTTTTTCTATTATCAAGTTATAATTATCAATTATAACTATCACAAATCCTTCCTTCCTAATTTGATTTCAGCAATACTCAAAATGCATAACACTTTGTAATATACATTTATCCTTTGCTTTATGAGTTTAAGGAGTTCCAATATTTCTGCTTATAATGCAAAAATGTACCATGTAACTCATCTGTATTCTGTAAAATAAATGGAAGTATTTCTTTAAGGAAGCATTTGTTTTTGTTTTTGTTTCTTTTAAAAAAAGGAAAAGTATCAAGTTGGTAATACTGACAATGTGTTCATAACCACATTCTAAAGCCAAATGTAAAACCTGCTATTAAACTTGTTTTTAAGCATTAAAGTATTCGAAGACTTAGAAGCAGTTGCAACAGTAGGTCTGGCAATTTTAGAAGCTGGGCAAGTTAATATATACTCTGAAAACAGTCACCAGGTATGTACAAGCCATTTTTGCATAAAATATGAGGGCTTCTTCAGATAAAATACATCATCTCCCTTTCAAGAACATAGATTAAGAATACTGAGATTTTTGACAGGCGTGCCAAGATCATTCAATAGGGAATGAACAATCTTTTCAACAAATGGTGCTGGAACAACCATTATAACCACATGCAAAACAATAAAGTTGACCTTGCCTCATACAAAATACAAAAATTAACTCAAAATGAATCATAGACCTAAATGCAAAAGCTAAAACTATAAAACTCTTTGAAGAAAACACAAAGATAAACCTTCTTTACCTCAGATTTGGCAAAGGATTCTTAGATATGACACTAAAACACAAACAACAAAAAATAGGTAATTTGGACTTCACAAAATTAAAAGTTTTTGTGCTTCAAAAGATGTTATCAACAAAGTAAAAAGACAACCCAGAAAATGGGGGAAAAAATGTCACAAATCACATACCTGATAAAGGACTTGTATCCAGAATATATTAAAAACTCTTAGGCCGGGTGCAGTGGCTCACGCCTGTAATCCCAGCACTTTGGGAGGCTGAGGCGGGTGGATCACGAGGTCAAGAGATCTAGACCATCCTGGTCAACATGGTGAAACCCCGTCTCTACTAAAAATACAAAAAATTAGCTGGGCATGGTGGCGCGTGCCTGTAATCCCAGCGACTCAGGAGGCTGAGGCAGGAGA
>NW_016107365.1:7923831-7931179 GCF_001604975.1 Cebus imitator | reverse complement strand
AAAAAAAAAAAAAAAAAAAAAAAAAAAAAAAAACTCTTATAACTGAGTAATAAAAAAGACAACCCAATCTAAAAATAGGCAAAGGATCTGAACAGACATCAAAGAAAATATGCAAATGCCAATAAGTAAATGAAAAGATCCTCAACATCCCCAGTTAACAGCAGACTGCAAGCAAATCAAAACCACAAGATACCACTTCACCCTCACTAGGATGGCTAGAATAAAAAACAGGTAATAACAAGTATTAGCAAAGATGTAGTGAAATCTACATATTTGTACACTGCTAGCAGGAATATAAAATGGTGCAGCCACTTTGGAAAAGGGTCTCCAAGTTCTTCCATGATTAAACAGAGTTACCATATGACTAAGCAATTCCACTTGCAGGTATATATCCCCAAAAGAATTTAAAACAGGTGTTCAAACAAAACACTTGCACAGGAATGGTTATGAACACATTATCCATAATAGCCAAAAAACAGAAACAACTTAAGTGCCCAGCAACTGATAAATTACTAATTCTGAAAAGCACCCAAAGCTAAATGCCAAGGAGAAGGGGATTAATGGATTGCTCCCTGGGTATAGATCTGCAAGGCTTCTGTACAGAAAAGAGAACAGGGACTTCAACACCAGTCTACACATATGAAGTCAGAAGCTGTAGGACATTACAGACTGCCTCAGTATGAACAAGTGAACTAAAATGAAAGTGGCTAAGGAGACTTGTTACAAAGTTAAATCCAACCAAACTCCATGTCACCTATACCCCACACCTATTGAAAGTTGGGAAATTCTCCCTTGTGATTTAAAAACATCTTACAATATTTGCAAGTGTATTACTCCACTATACCACCAAAAACTGTAGGTCTAAATACAGGCTTAACTCTATCATAGTTTTGGCAATAAAATGTTACTTTACACTTATTGTTTAGCAATTCTGGTCGAAACAGACAGATTCACTCAGGTCACCCCAAATGCTAGGGGCAGGAGAATATTTTAAAGATATGTACAGAAAGAAGAATGTCAAGTTTCACAGAGACTGAAATTCTTCATGGCATGGCACATCCCTTCTACTTAAAAAACAGCTCTAGCCAGGCGCGGTGGCTCACGTCTGTAATCCCAGCACTTTGGGAGGCCGAGGCGAGTGGATCACGAGGTCAAGTGATCGAGACCATCCTGGTCAACATAGTGAAACCCCGCCTCTACTAAAAATACAAAAAATTAGCTGGGCATGGTGGCGCGTGCCTGTAATCTCAGCTACTCAGGAGGCTGAGGCAGGAGAATTGCCTGAAGCCAGGAGGCGGAGGTTGTGGTGAGCCGAGATCGTGCCATTGCACTCCAGCCTGGGTAACAAGAGCGAAACTCCAACTCAAAAGGAAAAAAAAAAAAAAAAAAAAAACACAACTCTAAAGAGGGACAGGAATTCTTGAAAATGGCCTTCAAAAAGCCCTGGTGAGATTACTGCTACTCCACTGCTTTGGACAAGTACCTTTGTTAAGATCAGTCAGCTGAGACCACAGTGGCAAGAGTCACACCACAGAGGCCATGATCACATATGTGTAAAGCTACCAATGAGGGCTGCTCCCTCAGCAGAAGCTGAAGCTCAGAGCATAGCTGGTCTCTAAACATAAAGTATCCTCTAGCTGAAATGATCACACTCAATTCCAATATCCAATATAGTAGATATATTAGAACAGAGAAAACATAGGGATACGTAGTTTCATTGTACTTCACAGATATTGCCTTTAAAAAAAAAAAAATAAGTGAAGGTTGTGGCAACCCTGCATCAAGCAAGTCTTGCAGCACCATCTTCCCAAGAGCATGTGCTCACTTCACTCTCTAGTGTCACGTTATGGTAATACTCGCAATATTTCAAACTTTTTCATTATCATTATGTCTGCTATGGTGAACTGTGATCAGTGATACTGGATGTTACTATTGTAATTGTCTTGGGTTGCCACAAACCATGCCCATAGACTACAAACTTAATAAACGTCTTGGCCAGGCACAATGGCTCACGCCTGTAATTCCAACACTTTGGGAGGCCGAGGTAGGCGGATCACCTGAGGTCAGGAGTTCAAGAGCAGCCTGGCCAACCTGGTGAAACTCCATCTCTACTAAAAATACAAAAGTTAGCTGGGCATGGTGGTACACACCTATAGTCCCAGCTACTTGGGAGGCTAAGGCAGGAAAATCAATTGAACCTGGGAGGCAGAGGTTGCAGTGAGCTGAGATCACTCCACTGCACTCCAGCCTGAGAAACAGAGCAAGACTCTGTCTCCAAAAAAAAAAAAAAAAAAAAAAAAGTTTGTGTGTGTCCTGACTACTCCACCAACCAGCTGTTCCACCTCTGTCCCTCTCTTTAGGTATCCCTATTTCCTGAGACATAACAATGTTGAAATTAGGCCAATGGCCTCTAAGTGTTCGGGTGAAAGGAAGAGTCATGTATCTCTCACTTTAAAATCAAAATGTAGAAACGATTAAGTTCAGTAAGGAAGACAAGGTGAAAGCCAAAATAGGCCAAAGCTAGGCTTCTTTGGGCCAAAGAGTTGTGAATACAAAAGAAAAGTTCTTGAAGGAAATTAAAAGTGCTACTCCAGTGAACACACAAGTGATAAGAAAATGAAACAGCCTTCTCTCAGATATGAAGCAAGTTTGAGCAGTCTGGATAGAAGATTAACCACAACATTCCCTTAAACCAAAGCCTAATCCAGACCTAATCAAGACCAAGGTCCTAACTCTCTTCAACTCTATGAAAGCTCAGAGAGATGAGGAAGCTACAGAAGAGTTAGAAGCCAGCAGAGGTTGGTTACAAGGATTAAGTAAAGAAGCTGCCTCCATAACATAAAAGTGCAAGGTGCAGTGGCACAATCTTGGCTCACTGCAGCCTCCACCTTGCTGGTTCAAGCAATTTTCCTGTACAGCTTCCAGAGGAGCTGAGACTACAGGCACATGCCACCACACAGAGCTAATTTTTGTATTTTTAGTAGAGAGGGGGTTTCACCATGTTGGCCAGGCTGGTCTCAAACTCTTGACCTCAGGTAAACCACTTCAAAAGTGCTGGGATTACAGGCATGAGCCATCACACCCAGACTAAACAACTGATTTTCAAAAGGAGATTAAACAGTCTTATATTGGAAGATGCCATCTAGGACTTTCAGAGCTGGAGGGAAGATGTTGATGTCTGGCTTCCAAGGACAGGATGACTCCATTGTTAGGGGAAAATGCAGCTAGTGACTTTAAGTTGAAGCCAATGTATTCATGTACCACTCCAAAAATCCTAGAGCCCTTAAGAACTACGTTAAACCTACTTTGCCTGTGCTCTAGAAATGGAACTACAAAACTTGGATGACAACACATCCGTTTACAGCATGATACACTGAATATTTTAAGCACACTGTCGAAACCTACTGCTCAGAAAAAAAGATTCCATTCAAAATATTACTGCTCAATGACAGTGCACCTGACCACCCAAGAGATTAACATTGTTTTCAGGCATGCTAAGGTAACATCCATTCTGCAACCCACGGATCAAGGAGTCATTTCAATTTTCAAGTATTAGTCTTTTAGAAATAAATTTCATAAGGCTATGACTGCCATAGATAGTGATTCCTCTTATGGATCTGGAAAAAGTCAGTTGAATACCTTCTGGAAAGGATTCACTATTCTAGATGTCATTATGAATATTCATGATTCATGGGAAAAAGTCAAAATGTCAACATTAACAGGAGTTTGAAAGAAGTTGATGCTAACACTCAGGGATGACTTAAAAGGGCTCAGGATTTCAGTGTCAGAAGTAACTGCAGGTATGGTAAAACAATGAGAGAACTAGAAGTGGAACCTTAAGATGTGACTAAATTGCTGCAATCTCATGATTAAAATTAAGCAGATATGGAGTTGCTTCTTATGGATGAGCAAAGAAAGTGTTTTCTTGAGATGAAATCTACTCCTGATGAAGATGCTTGTGGATATTGTTGAAATGACAGCAAACAATTGAGAACAGTACATAAAATTAGTTGATAAAGCAGAGGCAGGGTGTGACAGGACTGACTTCAATTTTGAAAAAAGTTCTACTGTGGGTAAAATGTTATCAAACAGCACAGCATGCTAGAGAAACATCTTCCATGAAAGAAAGAGTCCACTGACGTGGCAAACTCCATCACTGTCTTATTTTAAGAAACTGCCACAGCTACCCCAACCTTCAGCAACCACCACCCTGATCAGTCAGCAACCATCAACAATGAGGAAAGACCCTCCACCATCAAAAACATTATGAGTCACTGAAGGTTCTAATGATCGTTAGCATCTTTTAGCATTAAAGTACTGTTAAATTAAGGTATGTACATTTTTTAGACATGTTGTTGCCCCCTTAATACACTACAATATACTGTAAACATAACTTTTACATGCAATGGGAAACAAAAAATTCACAAGACTTGCTTTATTGCAATATTCATTTTATTAAGGTGATCTGGAACCAAACCTGCAGTATCTGAGGTATGGCTGCATGCATTCACAATGTGGTCCATACAGGTACAGAAATGGAACAATAAAGAGTTTCAAAGTAGAGAAAAAACTTTAGACAAAAATCTCTATTTTAGCATCTCTATAGGTTATCCAGCTTCTGCTTGAAATTCCTGCAAATGCTGGAGAGTGCCCTACCAGAAAAGCATTGTTAGGCGGTGCTAGCAGATTTTTAAAAATCTGTTTGGACAAAATTTACCTTTATGTAAATTTTGACAATTAACCTTAGATTCTTTTTCTGAAGCAACAAATAACTTTATTCACATAACCAAGAACCCTGTAAGTATGTAATGGGAGCCCTCCTATTTCCCTTTAGCCCTCTATAGACTAAATCCTAATTTGAACTTAAATTGTTCTTCCTAGAACTTGATTCCAGTCCCATGACCATTCTGATTGTCCTCTTTGGGGGTATCCTAGTTATTTTCCAACCACTCTTTAAATATGCACTTACAATTAAGAATAATACCCAGCTATTAGACTAGAACAGAATATTGCAGGATTAATTTTTAAGAACTGATCACTAATTTCATTAAGCCAATATATATTTTTTAGCAACTATATCACACTGGTGGTTCATACTAAGGAAATAACCAATAAATTATTTGGATCCGCATTTAGCACTATTAAATATTAACTGTATTCCAAAAAAACTTGTTTTGGTAATATCAACACAAGAACAGTTTACTTTCAAAATTTTCAGAATCACCATCATCTCATATCTAGTTAAAGCTACAGGGCCAAAATAAAACAATGTTCAAATCCTAGTTTTGTCACATGGCACAGCAGCCTCCTACAGCAGCAGCCTTCCACTGTACCTCCCTGAAAGCATGCACTGGCCATATGAGACGTTCGACCTAGACAAAATGTTTTCTAAATAGCTTAAGAATATTGACCATAGCAACTGATACTTCACCCTAAATGAAAACTGTCTCAAAAAGAATGACAAATGTGGTTTTTAAGGCCTGGTTTGAACTCTGGTAAGACTAAAAAGAAACTGTTAAGAGAGTTGTGCCAGCCTGGACTAAAGAAACAGTTCAAAATCAATAGAAACGTCTGGGATCCCAATTTTCAATGGGCAAGAAGCAGGTCAAAAATGCTACTCAGCTGCAACAGGGCTTATTCTTAACAGGAAAAATAAATAAAGGACCTCTCAGAGGGTGGAGACAAAATAACAGAAGAAAATAACAGGTGAAGGAACCAATACCAGTTAGCAGAACTGGGTATGCGTCCCTAATCAAGAAACACTCATTGTCCCCAACGTGCCTGGCTAGATTTCAGAGTTGCTATGGATCAGCAACTGCTACACGCCTCCCACTCTGTCCCTATTTGAATGAGAGTGTCCACTGAAATTATCCTATGACTGCCTCGCCATTTTATGCTGTGTGTATCTTCAGTTCATAGGTCTGCCTCCAGTCAAGAAGTGGGGCCTATTGCTCACCACTCCTTTTAAAATCTAGGCTAAACTTGTGCCTTATTTTGACCCACAGAATATAGCCGGAGTGACTTATGACCCAAGAAGCCTTGTAGCTTCAGCTCTTGCCCTCTGGAAGCACTGCTGCTACTATGCACAAAGCCCACTTATTATTAGTAGAGAGGCTACATGAAAAAGAATCAACTGCTGTGCCCACTGACATCTCCAGGTAGCCAGCAAGCACTTAACTAACAACTTCTGAAACCATAAACCAAGAGACCGAATCCACCTGAGTGACTCCAGAAAGAACATTAAACAAAAGAAAAAACCTGCCCAGCTAAGTCTAGCTCAAATAACAGAATAGTAAGCAAATAACTGTTATTTTAAGCCACTATATTTTAGGATTGTTACATAGCAACAGATAAGTGAGATTGATAAATAAGATAATGTTGGTGCATCTTACAAAGGATGGCATCTTAAGTTGACGAAATATAACAGCAGGTCAATGTGTGCTTTTCAAAAAAAATTAACATGAGGAAAAACAAGCAGGAATTTATGCAGTTGATAGGAATGTAAAATAACACAGGCCCACAAACTACAACCACTATGTTCCAGATTAATGTTAAAAGATAAAAGTTTTAGAAGTGTGACGATCACAAAGAAAATCCTCAGAATCCTTTCCTAGTGCTATCCAATCTCCAAACTCAAAATTATGTATCTAACTTTTTTTGTTTTTGGGTTTTTTTTTTTTTTTTTTTAGAGAGTCTCCCTCTGTCGCCCTCCCGCCTCAGCCTCCCAAGTAGCTTAGATTACAGGTGTGCACCACCATACACAGCTAGCTGTTAAATTTTAGTAGAGATTGGAGTCTCACTATGTTGCCCAGGCTGGTCTCAAACTCCTAGGCTCAAGCAATCCTGCTTCCTTGGCCTCCCAAAGCACTGGGATTAAAAGGGTGAGCCATCATGCCTGGCCTCAAAATTTTAAACAGGTAAGGGAGAAGTGAAATTAACTTGTAAGTATCACTGTCAATGTAAATGAAATAAGATGGACAACATTCTTGATAAAATGAAAACTAAGGTACTAAGGTCTGAATGTTTGTGTTCCCTTAAAAATCACATGCTGAAACCTAATCATCAACGCGATGGTATTAGAAGGCGGAGCCTTTGGGAGGTGATTATATCAGCAGGGTTCTGCTCTTAAGAATGGAGTTCCTGTAATCCCAGCACTTTGGGAGGCCGAGGCGGGTGGATCACGAGGTCAAGAGATCGAGACCATCCTGGTCAACATGGTGAAACCCCGTCTCTACTAAAAATGCAAAAAATCAGCTGGGCGTGGTGGCACGTGCCTGTAATCCCAGCTACTCAGGAGGATGAGGAAGGAGAATTGCCTGAACCCAGGAGGTGGAGGTGGAGGTTGCGG
>NW_016107365.1:7913820-7923676 GCF_001604975.1 Cebus imitator | reverse complement strand
GAGGCCAGGCATGGTGGCACACACCTGTAATCCCAGCACTTTGGGAGGCTGAGGCAAGCCAATCACTTGAGGCCAAGAGTTCAAGACCAGCCTGGCCAACATAATGAAACCCTATCTCAACTAAAAATACAAGAATTAGCTGGGCATGGTGGTGGGTGCCTGCAGTCCTAGTCACTCGGGAGGCTGAGGCAGGAGAATCACTTGAACTCGAGAGGTGGATGTTGCGGTGAGCCAAGATCATGCCACCACATTCAAGCCTAGGCAACAGAGTGAGACTACAGCTCAAAAAAAAAGAAAAAGAAAAGAAAGGGGCCCCAGAGAGCTGCCATCCCCCTCTGCCTTATGAGGACACAAAGAAGATGCCATCAATAAGGAAGAGGCCTTCGCCACACACTGAATCTGCCGGCACCTTGATCCAGGAATTCCTAGCCTCCAGAAGTCTGGGCAATAAGTTTCTGTTGTTTATAAATTACCCACTGTAAGGTACTACATTTTGTTGTAGCAGCCCAGACTAAGAAATGGGTGACATACTTGAATTATGGGTCACTTTCAACTTCAACTCTTAGAACGCCATAGATTACTGTAACTTAAAAGATAACATAAGTGAGAATACTAAATTTTAGACCATTTCTAAAAAAAAAAATTCAATATACTAAAATTAATTTTTGAGGCCAAACAAAATAGACACTGCACTCAATTTTAACATGGTGTTATTTTATTAGGGAGGAACTACGTGTTGTGAAAAAGCACCAGAATTCAGACAACCCTGTCTAGTCTAGCAGGTTGATGTAGGGCAAAGCACTTAATTATTTTTAGCTTTGATTCCTTGACTATGATCAGCCAAACAGCTACTACGAGCACTCCAGCAGATCCAAAAGTAACATAAATTTCACTGAATTCATAGCTGAGCATACAGAGATTAAACAGAATTTCTTAAATTACTATTAATACTAAATATTAGTACCTAATTAAAAACAACATACATTGAGCTCTTACTATATGCTAAATGTATGTTCAACTAATCCTATTTACAATCCTACAGAGAATGTACTATTATCCTATTTTACAGAATAGTAAACTGAGTCTTAAAGAGGTTAAGTAACTTTTCAAGGTCTCAAAACCAATTAGTGACAAAGCCAGGATCAAGCCCAGAGCTTTTCAAATTTTTGAGCCAAAACTTTTTAACCCTATCCTCTGCTGCCTCTCCACAAAAGCCTCAACTCTAACCTCCAAATACAAAACAAGAATTTTGGTACCAAAAATGCAACCAGCGAGTGCATACAGTGTCACCAGCAATGGACTAGAAATGAGGAAACCTAAGTTCTAATGCCAATTCTATACTACTGACACACGGGCATTAGACAATGAGCAAGTGTGCCTCTATGGGCTTTCTTTTTTAATCTACAAGATCTGAATGAATATATTTTAAGAATTTGCTTTCCGAGCTGTGAAACTCTAATTCTCCTCATATTTTAAAAATTACATTAATTTAAATTTTATTTCCAAAATGATCTATCTAATTCAATCAATTATCATGTTAATATGCAAAAGTATATTAGAAAGCATGAAGATTTTCTCACCACTTACTAATTTCTCCCTCCTATGAACAAACTGCACTTGTTCTGGTACTTAACCATACACTCTTACGCTAACTTCTAAGAGCCTATATTGCTGACCTCTGCTGGTTTTTAAACTCTCCCCTTTTATTTCATTTTACAAGCATATTTGTCTCACTGTTAGACTAATATTCAAAGACAGAAATATTTCTTTAGAATTTGTTGAAGGAATAAACTCAACAGAAAAAAATGAAGGAATACAGCAATTATTCAATAAATACATGTTGACTATACAGAAAACATTTTTCTCTCTCTAGCTTTAACACCTCATTTTAACAGCTCAAGAGTGGATCCTCAGAAACTTCTATATAACTAATCATCTATTTTCTTTTGGATCACTACAGATTTCCAGTTATTTCAAGTTTCTTGATGCGCAATGAAAACCATTCAAATTTCATAAAACCACTCACTGAGCCTAGCAAAACCACTAGAATATAAAGCAAGGGCTCAACAACAACAACAAAAATGAATTGCATTCAGCAAATAACCTTACAACAACCAATAAAATCAAGTAAACCACTATGGTTATATTACATAAGGAGAATAGACCAAACTACTTTCATGACATGGCTCAAATGAAGATGCTTGCAAAAGTATTCCTAACATAAAAGTGAAGAAAAGAAATGCTAAAAAATGAAAAAAGCAATGGAAACCAAACAGGATTTAATGAAAAAGAAATTAGCACAGTTACCAAATGCAAAATAGCATATACTTGAACATAAAAGCTTTATCTTCAATTACTGAAAACGAAAACAGATTTTTTAAAAATGATCATAAAGTAACACAAATGAGTCTGGGAACATTTCAGGTTTAAGCAGAGTATCAAATGTTATTTCAAAAATGACTTTTACATAAATATAAGCAAAAGTAAAAAGAAAACAAAATATAGATATAAAACTGTACGAGGGGGGCAGGGGAACATAAATAGAAAAATAAAGGGTTGGATACACTGACAGTGAGATTAACAGTCACCAAAAACAGAGACAGATCCTAAGCAGGAATGTGTGTAAGATCAAGTCTTCTTTAGACCTAAATGATCTGTCCCTGAAGCATTTTACAAACTTGAATACTCATTGTCCTTTGAGTACATCCACTTATATAGACAAAAAGGATTTATAATGTTATGCCACAATGAATGAGTATTTAAAACAACTCTTGGGTTTACAATTACTACGGCAACCTTATGAATGTCAGAAGAGGAAAGTGTCATGGCAATATGAGATGTCACAAAAGGACAGTCTGGGCTAAGATGAAGACAATATCTCACCCTAACAAGAGAGCCAGTTAATATGAAATGAACCATGAAATGGAATGACCAAGTAGAAAATACACAGCCAAATCGTCAGATGCTGAATAAACAGCATCAATGAATTATCTGAATTAGGAAAGGCTAAAAGGTTCTTGATGTTTTATCATCAAAATATTTTAAAGTAACACCCATTTAACAACTAATGAAAGGTCTGTTAAGAAAGTCTATGATTTAAGAATAACCCGATTTTCCACAACATGGAAGCAAGTCTAATACAAATTGAAACAAAACTGTCAGGAAAAAAAGAAAGTCTTAAAATGCAACCATGTCACTGAAAGATACAGGCCAGTTGTACTGAATTTACCGAATTTTCATCGTCCCTGTGACAAAAGGGACAATGAAAGAGTGACTGAGTCTAATTCTACACTGCTACAAAGTGAGTCGAGTTGTCAATCAGGATAATTTCATTAAAATAATCCTCCTTAGAATTATCAGGAATAATCAGAGGAGAAATATTTTTCCTCTTCCAGGATTCTTAATGAGAGAAAAAACCAGGAGCAAAAAAGATGTAAACTCAGCAAGCCAGAAGTGACATTTGTGTGATCACAAATTAGAGTTACTGTTTCATTTTATGGGACTGCAAATTAAAGTAACTACTGCACAAGGCCAGGGGAGATTGAGAAGTAACTTCAACTAACAGTTGGGAACAAATTACACGTGCTAAGAGTTACTCTCATTAGGAAATCCAGAATACGTTTAAAGAGAGAGTTATTTAGATGTTGCATTCATTTAAGGGCAGACGATGAACATCTCAGCCGCCTTCCTTTGCGGGATTCTGTGCCAAGCCCTTCCGAAGCTGGGGTTGATAAGGTCGACTCCAAGAAGAAAAGCAGCTCAAGTGGGAAATGGTATCCTCGTATAGCCCAGAGAACCGGTGACGCACCAGGAGCTTGGAAAATATCCCATCGTTTACCTTGCTAGAAGCAGCTGGGGAGGGAAGAGGTTGTCCACGTGCACTATTGTTTTCCAGATATGTTTATTTATTTTTAACTTTTGCTTTGGTATCAATACCCTCAACCTCAGCCTTACAGGGAGAGGGGGGATGGCAGCGCCACTGGTGGTATTTGGATGCAACACAAGTTTAAAAAATAAAAACACAACCTTTTTTTTTTTTAATTGCAGCACACGGCGCCCTCACCTCTCTCCTCCTCCACACCTCTGCCAATACCCCCACGCAGCTCTCCGCCGCCGCCACCTCGGGTCCCCATGACAACCCCACTCCAGGCCGGGCCCCCCTCCGCCGCCTCCGGGCCCTGCCAGCCACACTTGCCTGACAAGGGGTGACTCCACCTGCCCTCGGCTCTCACTCTCCCCGCTCCTGAGAGGCTGGCCAGGACCCCTCCCGGCGCGCGGGCCCAGTCCCAGCTGCGGGCACGACCCCCACCAGTCGGGGACGTGGGGAAGGACGGCCGGGCACGAGCTGAGGAGGTTCCCCCCCAAACCCCAAACGAGTGACGCGGGGGTCGGGACGCGGCTCCAAATGGGGTACGGCAGCCCCGCGCCCCTCTCTGGGCTGCAAAGGGGAGCCGAGGGGCAGGTGCAGTGGACGCGAAGGAACTCGTCCGTTTTCACAGACAACGACGCGTCGCGACGGCAGGAGACGCTGGGGCCGCAGCTCACCTTGAAGGGATTGTTGAGATCCGGGTCGGCAAACGGGTTACTGTCGAAATCCGACATCTCTCTGGCGCTCGGCGTCACCCACCCGACCCAGACGCAGAGAGTGAGACGAGGCGAGGCCGCCGCCCCCCTGCGCGCTCACGTCGCCGCCGCCGCCGCCGCCGCCGAGCAGATCCGGGTGCAGCTCGCGGGCCACCCAGCCGGCCGCGCCACTGAGCATGCCCGGTGCGACCGGCTCCCGGCCGCGGCGCCGCTCGCGTTTGCAGTCCCGTTCCTCCGGATCTGGACTCCACGCTCCGGACTTTGGCTGCGACCAAGTAGGGAGCGGGGGCGGAGAAGCCGGGAACTGAGAGCGGAGGAGGAGCGTCCCACACTCCCAGAGACCGCGGGATTCTCGGGGAGTGCACACTTCCCCTCCGCTCTCGTCCGGAGGCCGGCTATGTCCGGCCGGGCTCGGGCTTCTGAACACCGGTTTCAAATCAGTTCCCCGAGCCCAGCGTGACTCAGGGAAGTGGTGGCATTTTGTGAGATGGACGTACACCTGCCAGGTTGGGGGAGGCAGCCCCAGTCGCGGGCCCCGCACCCCGAGGCCGTTAGACTGTGGAGGACGGGGACTGGAGAGGCTTCTGCACCTCCTTCCGCAGATCACATCCCTGGGGCGGGGACGCGGCCTCGCCTAAGGATTTTTGTTCACCTCTGACCCCACCGGAGAATCCCGGCCTCCCGTCTTCCGGTCTCCCCGATTCTAGGTTGCTGCTAAATCACGGAGAACAGTCTTGGCGCCGCCGGTCCCAACTTGATCCGAGGAGCCTTGTGAAGGAGTTGAGATTCAGTACCAGGGGCCGGCCCCAGCTCCCATCCTCCGGAATCTGCAAAATGGCTACTTCAGAAATGGTGGGGAGAGGAATGACAAGAGCCCAGAGATCAAGGCCTTCGAGTTATTTTGGGCACAAAATAGACAGTTTTGGATTTTCCCTAATCTTTTCCAACAGCAAGAATGAGATTATCAAAAGATGTGTAAGAAATTCATTTGTACCATTCTTTGCACCCCCACCCCGGAAACTTATTCAGAGAGCATTGTTTTCCTCACTTTCCTCTTCTCCCCTAACAAAAGCTACAGAGAGCTTTTAGATCAAGCCACAGGGAGCCAGAATTCTTTTGACTTGGTGGGTACCTGAGAGTTGGAAGGATTTAGATTGAGTAGTCTTTGGCCTTTGGGGAGCTTGCACTTTGCACAGTCACCTAAGAAACGATACTTTCCCCCCACTGTGAAACACTAACTAGAGATGATGGACAAAAAGCACATTTGCTCTAATCTCCCTTCGACGGAATCCAGGTTGGTATAGATGTCGAAGCAGCTGCTTCCAGGTAGTCAACGAAGATGTCAACTACTAAGTGACAACAGACAAGGATGATCACAGCAGAGTTGTAAGATTCTAGATATGAAAAAAGAGCAAGCAGTCTGTTGTGCTCACCATCGCATCTTCAGCTGCTGCCCAGTGCCTGGTTTTAACTTAGTGCTCGGTGTATGTGTCAGGTTTGAATCCCAATTCTGATACTACCTGTGCTACACTCTTCACCTCTCTGAATTAAATGAAACAAGATACAGAAAAATGTCCTGCATGTATATTTAGTGCCTAGCAAATATTGGTTGAACGTCGAAAGTGACAAGGAGGCTCAGTATGTTCTTACATGCTTTGCCACCTTTCTCCAGAGCGAGTATGTCCTTGTCCAGCTCATCTGCTTCTCTCACCACGTTTGCCCTCCCTCCCTCCACCTGTCCTCCAAATGACTCAAAATAATCAGCACTATTTAGTGTGCATCTACTGTGTTCCAAGACAATGAGGATCAGATGAGCCTGCATTGCAGGATGGAAATTTCCAGCTATATTCTGTTTATAGCTGATAGTATTTGCACCTAACGCAAAGGTTTACGAACTTTACTATTATAGAATCATTTGGAATACCTGTTAAAGATGCCCACCTCTCCATACCTCCCATTCCTAAGATTCTGCTGGAAGGCACCCAAGATAGGGGCTCTGGATCTGCTTTTCTTATTTTTTACGTCTCTATACATTATTTTACATAAATGTATAAATGGAGTCATGACATACATGTTGAATTTTTCACTTAAAAATTTTTTGTATTCCTTGTATTTCCTCTTCCCCTACATTAACAACCTAGTACATTTCTTTAAATATTCTAATAAGTATCTCCACTTACATAAAATAACATGTAATTGTATAAAACATAATACATATTCATGCAGATATACATACACTCTAATACTGAGCTTTGGTACTGTCTGAAAAAGAGACCATATACATATTTTTCTGCAGGTGTTTTTCTCAGTACTTATGGCAGCGTTTCTCAGCAAGATGTGCATTGGCAGAGAGACAGCCTTAAGGTTTCTTCCCCTTTTATGCCATATAAATATCACTTTTTGTGTGTAGCATGCCTGTAGAGTGAAAAGGGAAGCATGGTCTAATGGAAACCACACATCTAATTCATTATTCTTAACTGAAAAATCAGCTTATGTAAAGGATCTCAGGTGATTGATTTTTTTTTTTTTTTTTTAAAGACAAAGTCTTACTCTGTCACGCAAGCTAAAACACGGTGGCACAATCTTGGCTCGCTGCAAACTACACCTCCCAGGTTTAAGCAATTCTCCTGCCTCAGCCTCCTGAGTAGTTGAGATTATAGGCACGCACCACCACACCTGGCTGATTTTTGTATTTTTAGTAGAGAAAGTATTTCACTATGTGGGCAGGGCTGGCTCGAACTCCTGACCTCAAGTGCCCCAGCCTGCCTCTGCCTTTCAAGGTGCTGAGATTATAGGCATGAGCCATTGCACTCAGCTGACCTCAGGTGATTTTGATAGTGGCTGACCACACTTTAGGAACACTGATAGGAGGATATGCAGACATATAGTCCATGGGTGAGGATCTTAATTGGTTTATGTTGCTATAAGGGAATACCAGAGGCTGGATAATGTATGAAGAAACAAGGTTTATTTGACTCGTAGTTCTGCAGGCTGTCAGCTTCAGATGAGGGCCTTATGCTGCGTCCACTCATGGCAGAAGGCAAAGGGGATCCTTCGTGCAGAGATCACATGGCTAGCATGCAAGAGGGGGTATGGGGGTACAGAAAGAGAGAAGATGATGCTAGGCTTTTTTCAACAACCTGTCCTCAAGGGTAAGAACTCACTCTCAGGAGAATAGCACAAAGCCATTTGTGAGGAATCCGCCTATATGGCCCAAACACCTCCCACCGGGCCCCACCTCCAGCACTGGGACTCAGATTTCAACATGACACTTTGCAGGTCCAAAGCCATACCCCAACCATAGCAGGGAGCTTATTAATTCATTAGCCTTCATGAAATTTAGAATTATAGGATATGAGTGCTGAGGAGAAACCTCAGCCTCTCTCATAATTGAAGAAGCGAGTTTGGACAGGCTAAGTAATTTGCCTCAGACACCAAGGAAGTGAATGGGGAAATGGGGAACAGAACTCAGTTCTCTTGACTCATGTTTTAGACATTAAATTGATAGGTTTGGTTAGTAATAACTTCATATAGAAGGAAGAAATGCGATGTGCAAGGTAGAAAATATACAAGAGGCCTCCTTTTGTGCAGTAGTTCATTTTCTGGAAGCTGCCTCCTAAATTTGGTAGAACAAAGAATCAAAACCAGTCTAGGCCCAGCTCTCCTGCAAACCAGTGGTTTGATCTTGATCATATCAACTCACCTTTCTAACCAGAGTTTCTACTCTAGTACGTCATTCAAGTATTCCTTGAGCCACTACAACAGCGATGTTGTGGATAAAGCAGTAAACCAGATATAAGGGTAGGGCCTGCTCCAGAAAACTTCCAAAAAGGCCTACAACATGGCTAAATGATATGTTAAATCCGTTGGACAGTTCTAACCTTCTATTAATCTGGGACAGTGACTCACTCCTCTCTAACCCTATTTCTTTTTCCCTCAGAATATGCCTCACACCATTATCATGCTGCTTCTCCTCAGTCTGACACATGTAATTGGTGAACCTATTGAGCAGGGTCTAGAGTCTGAATTCCTTGTTTTCTAAACTGGCTAGTTTATAGCTGGGGAATGCTAGGAAAATGCCAAGTTAGATATTTAGGTTTCTTACCTCAAAAGATTCACTGGATTCTGGGTTCACTGATGGGTTAGAACTGAAATCCATCAACTCTTGCAGTGGGTCCCAGATTTGCTGCTGTGTCTTCTGATACCCTCCACACCCCAACATGAGCCTATTTGGCCCCTGTTCTATTACTGGCTACGTTTTCAGGAGATATCAGAGGAGATGAAGGCATTGTGAGGTAGGCCAAATAATCCCCCCTCCCCCAAAGATGTCCATGGTGTAATCCCTAGAACCTGCAAATATGTTCCTTTACATGGCAAAAGAGACTTTGCAGGTGTAATTAAGGTTAAGAACCTTGAGAGGAGGGGATTATCCTGGATTATTCAAGTAGGCACAATGTAATCACGAGTCCTTAAAAGTGGAAGAGGAAGGCAGAAGAGTTGCTGACTTTGAAGATTGAGGAAGGGGTTCATGAACTAGGGCATGTGAGTGGCTTCTAGAAGCTGGAAAGAACCCTCAGCTGACAGCCAACAAGGAAATGGAGATTTCAGTCTCAGACTCAAGGAACTAAATTCTACCAATGTTTGATGTACAAGGAAATAGATTTTTCCCTCAGGCCTCCAGAAAGGAACCCAGCCTTGCTGACACTTTAATTTTAGGCTGGTGAAATTCATGCTGGACTTATGACCTACAGAATTGTAAAAATAAATAAATATTGATTTCTAGTAGTAAAAATAAATAAATAAATAAATAAATTTGTTGTACAGACGATTTTGTTAAAAAAAATGTTTGTATTAAGATGCAAAATTGGTAGTAATCTGTTACAGCAGATAGAAAATCTAATAC
Source organism: Cebus imitator (assembly GCF_001604975.1). Lineage (NCBI taxonomy): Eukaryota > Metazoa > Chordata > Mammalia > Primates > Cebidae > Cebus > Cebus imitator. The sequence continues at coordinate 7,914,189 of NW_016107365.1, read as the reverse complement.
AGATGCTTCTTGATTTACAATAGGGCTATATCCTGATAATCCCCATCATAAGGTGAAACTGTATTTAATACCCCAGTAAACTCATTGTAAAGTCAAAAATCATAAATCAAACCATTGCAAGTCAGGGACCACCTGTCCACACCACTAGGGTGTGGAAAATAGAAGAAGAAAGAAGAGGAACACACTCAGTTTCCTGGTGTGCCAGGAGACTTCCAGGCAGCAGAACCAAGGGAAAAATGCAAACAGGTATTGATGAAAAGAAAGTGAATGTCATTTGACTTGTCCTGAGTTGAAGACTCTCAGTTATGCCCAACTTTTAACTAGCTATGTAAATAGCATGGAGACAGCTTTTTTTTTTTTTTTTTTTTT
>NW_016107365.1:7910815-7913570 GCF_001604975.1 Cebus imitator | reverse complement strand
TGTTGACCAGGATGGTCTCGATCTCTTGACCTCGTGATCCACCCGCCTCGGCCTCCCAAAGTGCTGGGATTACAGGCGTGAGCCACCGCACCCAGCCGACAGTATTATTTTTTAAAAGGAATATACAAACCATCTATATTTGACTTCGGAGTCAAAGTTTACTATTAATAAAGGGAAAAAGCAGATTTTCCACTCTTCCTCTTCACCCAATTCTGCAATACTCTCAGAATACGTATTACTCTGTCTTATAATTGATGTCTGCATCATATATCTTCCAATCGGCCATAACACCTTGAAGGCAGGGTTTGTATGTTTTTCAACCTTGTCACTCCAGCATCTGACACGGTGCTGGCAAATGTGAATCAATTAGTGGATGAATGAATAAATGCCACAGCTTCCATTTGAGGCTTAACATCTTTGCTTCCATTACTAAAATACTATTTGAATGATTCTTCCATCATTGCAAATGCTATCTTCTTAAAAGTTTTTATTAAGTACTCCTTCGCCTAAAAACCTTTATGGTCTCCTTGTTAGCTATAGGAGAACCACTAAATTCATTATCATATCACTCAAGGTCCTTCCTCACATGGCCTCAGCCTATGCTTTCAGCCTTATGTTTCTCCCACTGGCTCTCTACATCCATTTATTTATGTATCTGCTTCCCCTTCTCCTTTTTTTGTCCTTCAAATTTTAGGTCTTGTAGTACAACCCACTAGTGGGTCATAAAGTCAGTTTAGAAGGTTGTGACCGGCACATTTTAAAAGAGAACAGAGAATATCCAAGCATGTGGCACACTATAAACAGAAGTTGCGCAAAACCTTTGTTTCAGTTGTGTGTACGTGCGTGCCACACTTAAAATTTATTTCTTGTGGTCATGGCTCGAAAGTGAGAATTCCTCAAGGACAGATTATGTTTTATTTTATTAAGATTGCTGGCTTTTATTATTCCCAGTACTTATCACAGTGGCTGGTAAAAGAATTATAACTTGTTTATTTGTTGAATGAACCAGACTGAATTAAGAGTGTTTTGGAATTAAAGATTGCAGAGCTATGCCAACAGCACAAAGTCAAGTAGTGTGGCCTTCCTCAAGGGATCAAGGCAGTCTGTCTGTCTCTATGGGACTCCCTCAGATCTCCCACATTATCACAACATATGCAGTTGGGTCCCAACAGCAATTCCACTCCTGCCTCCCAGTCAATTCACAAACTGCTGTAGAACGTCCCTGGGGTAGGGTTCTGACCTTGACCAAGACACCTGAAATATAAAGGCTTAGTCCTGGGACCAGGATGAGGGTGAGGCCACAGAGCCTTCTACGGCACACATTTTAAGGAGACACTCACTCTGAGGGTCGAGCAAGTGCCAACCCCGCATTCAGTCTCTTCCCTATCTTCTAACCATGTTGGCGTAATCGCACAAGCTCAGGGGCTTTGCAGGAAGGCCAGCCTGGGTTCAGATTCCTGATCGTCTGTGTTCTGGGTTGTGCAACTCTTCAGGCAACTTGCTTATCCTCCCTAATCCTCAGGTGCCTCTCACCTCCTTCATTACCACGCTCATTCAAACCATCAACATCTCTCACCTGGGTGGCTACCATAGTCTCTTAACTAGCCTCCCTGCCTCCACCCTTGTCCTCCTACAATTTATTCTCCACACAGTGCCAAATTGATTCTTTTAAAATCTAAGTTAGAGCACGGCCCTCATCCACTCAAAGCCCTCTAATAGTTTCCCAGCTGGATCAGGGTAAAAGCTTGGGCCTTGCAGGGCCCTGTGGCTTCCAGGCCTATCGACGCTCTAACTTTATTTCCTAATTCTCTCCATTGCAATATTTTGTTTCAGGCTCCCTGGCCTCCTCACCGTTTCACATGTCCCCCAGGCATGCTCCCACCACAGAGCTTTTTCCTTCTGTTCCCTTTTCCTGGCTGCACTTCCCTCCTCCCACAGCTTGACTCACACATTCGCTCATCTCCTGCAAGTCTTTGCTCAATTGTTACTTTCTGAGTAAGGCCCTTCCTAACCTCCCTTTAAAAAATGCGAATCCTCTACTCTCAAGCACTTCCTCCTTCCCTGCTGTATTTTTCTCTAAAAACGCCTTGCACCATTTGACGCATTCTGCTCCCAGTAGAATGTAAGCTCCTTGAGGACAAGAATTTTTGTCAGTTTTGATCACAGAGATTTCCTCAATGGCTAAGACATAAGAATAGGGGCTCAAAACTGTTGAATGAATGCATGTATCAAATAGGGATAATAATAGCCCCTCCTAGAATTATGAGACTTAGAGGATGCTCAATAAACAGCAACTATTATGATTAAGAGACAATTAAGAACTCAATAAATTAATTAAGAATAACTCAAAAGAGTTAACTATAAAAGTAGGGAAAAAAGGCCATTTAAGAAGAGCAAAGGCAATAGGAAGCGGAGGCATTCAGAGGGAAGAGGGGTGGTTGTAGCTGGAGAGGGCTGTGGAAGCTCCAGAGAAAAGGAAGGATTTGACTCGGGCTTGAAGGCCTGATGACAAGGCTATCAGCATGAAGTATGGACAGGACTAAAGAGCACACCCATTGGGGCAAAAAGCATGAGCACAATACAGCCGGGCACGGTGGCTCACGCCTGTAATCCCAGCACTTTGGGAGGCCAAGGCGGGTGGATCACGAGGTCAAGAGATTGAGACCATCCTGGTCAACAAGGTGAAACCCCGTCTCTACTAAAAATACAAAAATTAGCTGGGCATGGTGGCGCGTGCCTGTAGTCCCAGCTACTC
>NW_016107365.1:7903379-7909897 GCF_001604975.1 Cebus imitator | reverse complement strand
TTAGTAGAGATGGGGTTTCACCATGTTGACCAGGATGGTCTCGATCTCTTGACCTCGTGATCCACCCGCCTCGGCCTCCCAAAGTGCTGGGATTACAGGCTTGAGCCACCGCGCCCAGCTGAAATTCTTACTAGATATCCATAATCCAAATTTGTCTCCACTGTCCGTATAGTATATAAAACAATTTGTTATAAAATTCATAATAGACCCATCTCCTATGAATATATAGTTATCACTACATGCCATTGATTACAGTGAGCTCTCCATAAATATTTTGAATGAATGAATGAATGTATCTGTCTCTCTGTCTCCATTATATGAGCTTCTGAAGACAGGAAGACATTTCATTTTTTTAGCACAGCCTCTGTATTCGTCTGTTCTCACATTGCTGTAAAGAACTACCTGAGACCAGATAACTTGTAAAGAAAAGAGATTTCATTGGCTCATGACTGAGGAGGCCTCAGGAAACTTACAATCATGGTGGAAGGTGAAAGGGAAGCAGGCACATACTACATGGCTGGAGCAGGAGGAAGAACGAGAAGGGGGAGGTACCACACACTTTTAAACAACCAGGACTCTTGAGAACTCACTATCATCACAAGAACAGAAAGAGGGAAGTAAGCCCCCATGATCCAATTACCTCCATCCAGGCCTCCTTCAACATTAGGGATTACAATTTGACAAGAGATTTGGGCAGGGACACAAATTCAAACCATATCATCATCCTACTCATATTAGGTATTCAATAAATAATTGCATCTTAGCTCATAAAAGAGATTGCCGCTTAAAACCTTTGATCAGATTAAGCTTAAAGATATAATTAAGAGCAACCATTTTATTTATTTATGTTTTTTAGAGACAGGATCTTGGTCTGTTGCCCAGCCTGGAGTGCAGTGGCACAATCACAGCTCACTGTGGCCTCAAACTCCTGGACTCAAGTAATCCTCCCACCTTAGCCTCTCAAGTAGCTAGGACTATAGGCACATGCCACTATGCTTGGCTAGTTTTTTAAAAATAATTTTGTAGAAATAGTGTCTTTCTATGTTGCCCCAGCTGGTCTGGAACTCTCAAACTCAAGCAATGCTCCCATATGGGCCTCTCAAAGCATGGGATTGCAGGTATGAGACACTGTGCCTGGCCAAGAGCAACCATTGTGGTAATCTATACAAACATAATTGTGCAGTTACGATAACTCCTGAACAGAAATTCTGAATTCTAAATGATGATGTCACAGAAACACTATGGAAGCATTTCAAATGGTATAGGTCAATGAAATGCAAAAACTAACTCTCTTGGTCCATTCAGGCTGCTATTAAAAAAATACCTTAGACTGGGTAGTTTATAAGCATAAATGTATTGCTCACAGTTCTGGAGAATGGGAAGTTCAAGACCAAGACACTAACCCATTTAGCATCTGGTGAGGGCTTGCTCTCTGCTTCATAGATGGCACTTGCTTGCTGCATCCTTATATGGTAGAAGGGGTGAACAAGCTTCCTTAGGTCTCTTTTCTAAGGGGACTAATTCCATTCATGAGAGCTTTACCCTCATGACCTCATCACCCATGAAAGTCCTCTTAAAGTCGCCATCTCTTAAAACTATTGCATTGGAAATTGGGTTTCAACATATGTATTTGGAAGGGACACAAATATTCACAAAATGGCACTAACCGTAAAGCTCTTTTTCTTTCCAAGAATGATCTGCATAAGAATTTTGTGGTGAAATTATTCTCATTTTACAAGCTAGAAAGGCATTATTACACATGTGTGTATATATGATTTTATACGTATACACCTAAATATTAAGGAGGCATTTACCAGTGATCATATTTAACACACTATAAGTTTAAATAAATATTACAGTCCTATGACTTCATTGAATACTCAATTTTATATGTGTGTGAAGACTAAGAAAGAGGACTACTTTAATTTTTATCTGGGTACATTTTTAGAAAACTGAAACTTATTTTGTTCATGAACCTTAAATTTTATAATCATACTTGCTATTACCTAATGTCTATGCAACTTCACAAAAGTCCTCATAAAAGTAAAGACAGTTTACAATTTTTAAATTGCCTACTAGCCATAAACCTTCAAGGGACTCTTGCATGAGGGAAAATAATTATGGTAATCTAACCTACTTTCTGATCTCCCCAAAGAAATAACCCCAAATATGATTATGAGGCCTTTAAGGAAAGCAATGTTACTTCCTGGTCCTCCCTTTGTAATTCAAAGCTGAGAATTTTTTTAAAAAAATAATTCAGGTTTATTTACAAGGCTATCATCTTCCCTGCCCTATATGAGGAGAGAGTAGAGACAGCTGAAATTTCTTGAACACCTGGCATATGTCAGGCATCGAAATGCTGGAGATGAAACAGATATTTTCTTACATAACATAATTTTGGGAGGTAAAGTATCATTATCTTCATTTTACAAATATGAACAATGGGAACTTCGAAAAGTAAAGTAAATATGAGGGTTAAGAATTATTATGCAGCGGCCAGGCGCGGCGGCTCATGCCTGTAATCCCAGCACTTTGGGAGGTTGAGGCGGGTGGTTCACGAGGTCAAGAGCTCAAGACCATCCTGGCCAACATGGTGAAACCCCATCTCTACTAAAAAATACAAAAATTAGCTGGGCGTAGTGGCACAAGCCTGTAATCCCAGCTACTTGGGAGGCTGAGGCAGGAGAATTGCTTGAACCCGAGAGGCGGAGGTTGCAGTGAGCCGAGATCATGCCACTGCACTCCAGTCTGGCACCTTGTGACAGAGCAAGACTTGGTCTCAAAAAAAAAGAATTATTATGCAAAATAGAGGCCTCATATTTGCAGTTTTATATTGTTTGTCTTTGTATTCTATAGTAGGCTTTTATTATTCTGCCGAAGTAGAGAATTCCATGTTTTTGTTGTTTTTAGAGAAGTGACATAATTTTGTTTGCTTATTAAGCACACCCCTGTAACTCATGTTTCCCCAATGTACAACTACAAGATGACTGGGGAGAAGCAGTGACAGAGATAATTATATTCATAATCTTCAGTTCTCTCACCCACCTCTACTGCATCACCTCCCTTTATCTGATCAGTACCTGGGGTTTCACAGTTGGTTTTCCTTCATTTGTGGCTTCAGGAACCTCGATGGTTTTGCCTGCCACTTGGCATGGTTTTAGGATCTGGACCTGAGAGCAGACATTGTTCACTCCATTAATATCGATGTGGACCTGCTCAAACCTCATATTCTCCAGGGGTCTCAGCCAAGACATTGGGCTCTGCTAGGAAACTGGTCTTCCACAGGGAGGCCTTTATTATTTTATTATTTTAGGTGTTTTTTTTGAGATGGAGTTTCGCTCTTGTTACCCAGGCTGGAGTGCAATGGCGTGATCTCGGCTCACCGCAACCTCCGCCTCCTGGGTTCAGGCAATTCTTCTGCCTCAGCCTCCTGAGTAGCTGGGATTATAGGCACGTGCCACCATGCCCAGCTAATTTTTTTTTTTTTTTTGTATTTTTGGTAGAGACGGGGTTTCACCATGTTGACAGGATGGTCTCGATCTCTTGATCTCGTGATCCACCCACCTCGGCCTCCCAAAGTGCTGGGATTACAGGCTTGAGCCACCGCGCCTGGCCCTATTTTAATTTTTTACAATGCTTTGATGAATCATAACTTTCCCTTTTGATGTTCCCTTTAAATGTTCAGTCCTTCTCTTGTATAATTTGGTACAAGTTCCCTTGGAAGCTTGGTTAGAAGACAGTAAAAAGCCACCATGCTGTGTCACAAGCAAACTGTTCTTTCATCCCTGATCATAACCATTATCACTAAGCCAAGCCTGGGCACCTTGACATTCTCCCACTTGAAAGCATCCTCCCTGATTAAGAACTGGTTTCAGAAGTGAAAGCATAGACCTGTTCCTATTTTCTGTACTAAAAACTGCTTAGTCCTAGGACTGGGCATTAACTCCAACTTGTCACTGACTCTTCTAGAAGGCCTAGAAGGCCTCAGGCAGATATAACCAATCTGAATAACAGGAGGTATGCAAATTAGCCTCCTCTGTATCATCCCATGGCTATATATATCTCATCTTAAGCTATAGTTAAATCAATTGGAGGATCTTATTTTTCAATGATCAATTTCAAATTTCTCCCTTTCTTTGGCTCCTGTGATTGGCCTATAGTCTTTCCTGGCAACTCTTACCCCAAAAATGAATTATCAGAGAACGCTGCTTATATCTTTATCATCTACAGCGATTATTTTCCAGCCTGGGCAACATGGTAAAACCCCATTGCTATGAAAAAAAAAATACAAAAATTAGCTGGGCATGTTGGTTTGGGCCTGTATTCCCAGCTACTTGTGAGGCTGAGGTGGGAGGATTGCTTGTGTCCTAGAGGGGGAGGTTGCAGTGAGATGTCTTTACTGTACTCCAGATTGGGTGATGAGACCCTGTCTCAAACAAAACAAAAAAAAAACAACTTTTTTTTTTCTTATGCTAGTAATCCTAGAAGTGGATTCTGCCCAAAAGCAGGACCTTGGGTATAAGTGACAAGAGATTTGGGTACAAATCATTTATTTGTATGACGTTCTCAGGAAGCCAGAGTGAAAGAGAGTGGAGAATGAGACAGGTAACGAGGGAAAGATAATAAAAGCAGAATTTTAAGTGGGTTACAACTGTGGGTGAGTGAGGCTCAGTCCCACAGGGATCTGCTAAGGAACCAGGTAGAGTATTTCTTAGAATTGGCCTTTGAAGCATGGGAAACCAGGGGCATTTATTCACCAACACTTGTCCTCATTGGTTCAGAGTCCCCAACCCTGGGATGTAAATTACACACACATACAGAGCAGTCAAGTAACTTCAGGGAAGCCATCACTGTGCACCATTCCCGTCTACTGCAGCTGCGGCCCAAGTCAGAGGTTGCCAAAGAAATGTGATGTGGGGCACAAACAGTGTTTCTGCAACACCTCTTGACACCTCTCTGTCCCCCTTTAGATGATATATACTTCTGTGGCACACAACACAGCTGAATCATTTTCATATCCTTGATACCTAGCACAGCATCTGATGAAAGGTGGAAACTGAATGACTGCATGAATGGATGGATAGAAGGATGGAATTAAAACTAAATAAATTTGGGAGGGCATGGTAGCTCATGCTAGTAATCCCAACACTTTGGGAGGCCTAGATGGGCAGATCACTTGAGGTCAGGAGTTCGAGACTAGCCTGGCCAACATGCTGAAACCCCATCTCTACTGATAAAATTTAAAAATTAACTGGGCATGGTGGCATATACCTGTAATCCCAGCTACTCGGGAGGCTGCGGTACAAGAATCACTTGAACTCCAGAGGCAGAGGTTGCAGTGAGCCGAGATTGCACCGCTGCACTCTAGCCTAGCAGACAGAGTGAGACTCCATCTACATTTTTAAAAAAATTAAAAATAATAAATAAATAAAACTAAATAAATTTTTTTCACATCAGGTTTGCATTTTTTTCTAAACTGTTTTTATGACTTGCTCTGTTAACATAGTTTTTATCATATGTTCTAAATTTTTGTCATAATCCTGTATTTTATCATAGTACATAAAAGTTTCTTAAAAGATTTCTTAAGAAAAATTAAAATTGTGCATACAAAAATACAATTACAAAAGAACTTGTTTTCCCTTTACTTACTTTGTGACTGCCTTTTCACCATAAAGGACACCAGAAGATCAGAGATTATAAAATAAGAGCACAAAACACTTATTTTGTTAAGCAAGTTTCTGAAGAAATTAATCATGTTTTCACAAGGGTGTCAGACAATTTTCCTGATTAAATTGTAATTTGGTACACAAATGAATTTGAAAAATAAACTCAATGGAGATTTAATGATATGAAATTTTAAAAATTAATGTTAACACAAAAATAATCAAGTTCAGTAATTTCCAAATAAATGGAGTGAGAGTTCCCAGAACATTAACTCAAGCTGAGAAGTTGAGAAGTGAGATAAATCTAAATATGTCAAGGTAACCTGTAGATAGCCTCACCAGAGCACAACTTTTAGAGGGTCAATGACCAGAGGAGGGACAGTGAGAGATGTTGTCAGCTAGCCTCTGAGGAAGCCACTGGGGAACTCTAGCTCTAGCCCTGAAGCCACTGGGGAACAAAACTCATCCCTCATTCCAGGATAGGCAGTGTGCCTGAAAGGGAAAACGTTCAGCCCTAGAGGAGAGGATGGAGAGCCAGACTTGGTCTGTGGACAGAGGCTGAGATCTGAGAGGGAGGACAGTTCTGAATGCACAGTGATGATTGTTATTCGAGTCCAGCAGTACCAAATATTAAACACGTTTAATAAAGAGATCTTCCTAACAGGCTTTGTGTGGGCAACAAGGCCATTCTATTTCTTGCTTGGGTGCGAGCGGGCCAAATCCGAGAAAGGACAGGCAAAGGGGGTAAGGATAGGAATCGGTTTTATAGGTTGGGGTAATTTTTAGTAACAGTGGTGGGGGGGTAGGGTCAAGGAGTGTACGTTATCACAAGTTCTTTTTTTTTTTTTTTTTTTT
>NW_016107365.1:7892565-7903190 GCF_001604975.1 Cebus imitator | reverse complement strand
GGGTTTCACCATGTTGACCAGGATGGTCTCAATCTCTTGACCTCGTGATCCACCCGCCTCGGCCTCCCAAAGTGCTGGGATTACAGGCTTGAGCCACCGCGCCCAGCCCACAAGTTCAGTTACAATGTCGGGTGAGGTAAGGTGGAAGGCTAGTTAAGATGGGGTGAGAGGTATTCACATTATCATAAGAACAGTTAAGATGGCAGGGTGGGGTGAGAGGCTTGTCAGGGGAAGCTGGGTGATTAGGGACAATGGCTAATGGGTGGGGGGGTGCAGGATCAGCCGAGGCAGGCAGGACTTCAGACTTTCTGGGTCCAGGCTTGCACATGGAGACATGACAATAATGCAGCACTCAGATTGCCTTCCTGACCAGCTCTCAGAAACTCGAGCCAAATTCCTAGGGAGAGAAAAGCCCTAATAGAGAGGAAGCTGAATAAAGAACTATCATCACTAGAAGCATGTGAGGAACTGAGAAGAAATAGCTTTCCCCATGTGGGGAAAGAAATGTCTCACTTCAGAATAACTGCCAATATTGGGAGACCGGAGAGAAGGGGTTAGGCTGAGCAGCAATAGGAGCAACATCAAGCACTTTGAGGTGGAGGAAGAGGGTGGTCAAGAAGGATTCGACAGAGAAAAGAAGTAACATCAAGAGGAGAAGGTGGAGGCGTACACGCCACCAGCTAGGAGGCAAAGCTCAGATTAAAATTACACGCCTGTAATTCCAGCACTTTGGGAGGCTGAAGCGGATGGTTTACCTGAGGTCAGGTGTTTGAGACCAGCATGGCCAAAATAGTGAAACCCTATCTATACTAAAAATACAACAATTAGCCAAGTACAGCAGGCGCCTGTAATCCTACAACTCAGGACACTGAGGCAGGAGAATTGCTTGAACCTGGGAGGCGGAGGTTGCCGTGAGCCAAGATTTGCACTCCAGTCTGGGTGACAAGAGCAAAACTCCATCTCAAAAATAAAAACAAAAATAAAATAGCACAGTAGAGTGACTATCATTAATAATAATTTATTGTAGATTTCAAAATAACTTTGTGCTGTTCCCAGCACAAAGAAATGATGAATATTTAAGGTGATGCATAGATGGGTACTCTAGTTATCCTGATTTGATCATTACACAGTGTATGTATGTATCAAAATATCACATGTACTCCATAACTATGTACAATCATTATATATCAATTTTTTTTTTTGGAGACAGAGTCTCACTGTGTTGCCCAGGCTGGAGTGCAGTGGCATGATCTCGGCTTACTGCTACCTCTACCTCCCAGGTTCAAGTGATTCTTGTGCCTCAGCCTCCTGAGTAGTTGGGATTACAGACACACACCACCACACCTGGCTAATTTTTTGTATTTTTAGTAGAGATGGGGTTCTATCATGCTGCCCAGGCTGGTCTCAAACTCCCGACCTCAGGTGATCCACCTGCCTTGGCCTCCCAAAGTGCTGGGATTACAGGCGTGCACCACTGTGATATTGTGCCAGAATTGCTAGCCTTTGCTTACCGGTAATAACTAAAATAAGCAGCCCAGGATAACTAAGATCTGTGTGTAAACAAATGCGTATCTTGACTTCTGTAAACCACTGAAGTAACAAACAGAATGACAAAAGTCCCCTGGCCCTTGGAATGTCCGGAGACCCCCCCACCCTCCTCTCCACCCAGGAGGTGAATGACAGAATCCCCTGGCCCTTGGAATGTCTGAAACCTTTTCATCCCCATCCCCGCTCCTCACCCCCACTCCCAAGGTGGTTTTTCGGGTATAAAAAGTCTTGGCACCCTCCTTTCGACGCCACAGGTTGGAGAGACGTGAGTCCTCTGTGGTCGCCGACATAATAAATGACCCTGCAGTCTGGCATACTTTTGTCTTGGTGCTAACTTTCTACCCTCGATCCAGTACAACACCACCATGACTGTCTAATTTTTTGTATTTTTAGTAGAGATGGGATTTCACCATGTTGCCCAGGCTGGTCTCCCACTCCGAGGCCCAGGCATCCACTGGCCTCGGCCTCCCAGAGGGTGTATCAACTTTTTTAAACATGAAAAAGAAGGAAAAAAACATACTTCCTACTTTCTGGATAGCAGACTTATAAAGGGCATCCTCTAATTTTCTAACCATGTGACTGCCCACCACAAGCCACATCATACTGACTAGGACAAGTTTCACTGACCCTAGACAACTTCTTTCACAAATGCAATGTTTCTGGAAAGCTGGTTTTATTAAACATACATGTGAGGCTGGGTACAGTGGCTCACGCCTGTAATCCCAACACTTTGGGAGGTGGAGGCGGGTGGATCACGAGGTCAAGAGATCGAGACCATAGTGAAACCCCATCTCTACTAAAAAGTACAAAAATTAGCTGGGCATGGTGGCATGCACCTGTGGTCCCAGCTACTCGGGAGGCTGAGGTAGGAGAATTGCTTGAAATCGGGAGGCGGAGGTTGCAGTGAGCTGAGATTGCGCCACTGCACTCCAGCTTGGTGCCTGGCAACAGAGCAAGACTCTGTCTCAAAAAAAAAAAAAAAAAATACATGTGAGACTATTAGTTAAGTTTCTCCAGAGAGACAGAACCAAAAGGAATATAGATAGATATATAGGTGAGAAAGGGTTTATTACAAGAATTGGCTCACACAATTATGGTGGCTTAGACATCTCACAGTAGTCCATCTGCAAGCTGGAGAACCAGAGAAACCAGTAGCGTGGCTCAGTCCAAATCAGAAGGCCTGAAAACTGAGAAACTGAAGGAATAACTCTCAGTCCAAGGCCAAAGGCCCAAAAGCCCTGGGAAGCCACTGGTGCAAGTCCCGGCGTCCAAAACCTGAGGAACATAGGGTTCTGATGTCCAAGGGCAGGGGAAGGGTATTGCCACACCGCAAGAGAGAAAGAGAAAGAATGAGAGAATTTGCCTTTCACTTTTTAGTTCCATCTGGGCCCCTAGCCCATATTAAGGGTGAATCCTCCCCACTCAGTTCACCAACTCACATGCCAATCTCTTACCAAAAAAATCCCCATAGACATACCCAGAAACAATGCTTCAACAGCCATCTAAGCATCCCTCAATCCAGTCAAGGTGACATCTAAAATTAACCATCACAGAGATGTAGTATTAGATATTTCTTACTATTTGTCAAGATAAAGAAAACTATAAATAAGAAAACTTATTTGACTTGATAATTACATTTCATTTATATGTAAATGCATGTGTTTTGTCATACAAGCAACTGACATCTGTTAGAGGACAGGTTCTGGACTACCTTATCGGCTTGCAGAAATTTGAAAAAAAGATTTTGGAATGACGCCTGACGTATTATCCCAACAAAAAACAAAAAAAAAATTTTCAGAAAAACAGGAAACTGAAGTCAAATGGTTAAATCAATAATACAAAATTTATGCATGAACTATCACACAACTATTTAAATGATATTTAAAAAGAATCTGTAATAACATGAGAAAACAAATATGATAATGAATGGAAAAAGGTACAATAAAGAGTAGAGATAAGAGATACAGCTTCATTTTTAAAAGCTAAAATTAAAAGATACCCCCCTTCTGTGCGATCACGCTGAGCCAGCGACTGGGCCTGGAATCGGCCACAGTCCCTCAGTTTCACCCACCACCTCCTGACCACAGACCCCCGCAAAGTGAATGAGTGAGCTTTGGGCCTTTGTGAAAATGTGTAAGCAAGATCAGAGCGTTTCTGCACGCAGAGGAAATGTGCTTCCTGAGGGAGTGGGTGGAGAGCATGACGGGTAAAGTACCACCTGCTACTGAGAAAGCTAAATCAGAAGAAAATACCAAGGAAGAAAAACCTGATAATAAGAAGGTGGAGGAAGGCTTAAAGGCAGGTGAACCATCAAGTGAGGAAAGTGATCTAGAAATTGATCATGAAGGCGTGATTGAACCAGACACTGATGCCCCTTAAGAAATGGGAGATGAGAATGCAGAGATAACAGAGGAGATGATGGATCAGGCAAATGATAAGAACAGGGCTGCTACTGAAGCCCTAAGTGATGGTGAACTGCAGAAAGCCACGGACTGACTTATTCACAGATGCCATCAAGCTGAATTCTCGCTTGACCATTTTGTATGCCAAGAGGGCCAGTGTCTTTCTTCATCAAATTACAGAAGCCAAATGCTGAGCCAAATGCTGCCATTCGAGACTGTGACAGAGCCATTGAAACAAATCCTGATTCCGATCAGCCTTACAAGTGGCTAGGGAAAGCACACAGACTTCTAGGCCACTGGGAGGAAGCAGCCCATGACCTTGCCCTTGCCTGTAAATTGGATTATGATGAAGATGCTAGGGCAATACTGAAAGAAGTTCAACCTAGGGCATAGAAAATTGCAGGACATCAGAGAAAATACGAGCAAAAACGTGAAGAGCAAGAGATCAAAGAAAGAATAGAGTTAAGAAGTCTCGAGAAGAGCATGAGTGAGCCCAGAAGGAGGAAGAAGCCAGACAACAGTCAGGAGCTCAGTATGGCTCTTTTCCAGGTGCTTTCCTGGAGGGATGCCTGGCAATTTTCCCAGGGGGAATACCTGGAATGGGAGAGGGCATGTCTGGAATGGCTGGAATGTCTGGACTCAATGAAATTCTTAATGATCCAGAGTTTCTGGAAGCCATGCAGGATCCAGAAGTTATGGTGGCCTTTCAGGATATGGCTCAGAACCCAGCAAATATGTCAAAATACCAGAGCAACCCAAAGGTTATGAATCTTATCAGTAAATCGTCAGCAAATTTGGAGGTCAAGTGTAATGGCCTTCTGATAAATAAAGCCCTTGCTGAAGGAAAAGCAACCTAGATCACCTTATGGATGTCACAGTAATACAAACCAGTGTACCTCTGACCTTCTCATCAAGAGAGCTGGGGTGCTTTGAAGATAATCCCTACTCCTCTCCCCCAAATGCAGCTGAAGCATTTTATAGTGGTTTGCCATTAGGGTATTCATCCAGATAATGTTTTCCTACTAGGAATTACAAACTTTAAACACTTTTTAAACCTTAAAAATATTTAAAACAAAAAAAAATTAAAAGATAGATGAAACAATTGATTGGGGTTTTGTTTTGTTTTTTTTTTTTTGCTTTTTGCTTTAATTTCCATTTATTTACTAACCATTCATTACTTTTACAACTAAAAAATAAGTTTAGGAGAAAGAATATGGCTTAGTTTTGACTTAAATGGTATGTAAAGAAGTCAAAATGTTCATGGGGCTTAGAGTTGAAAAACTTTGCTTTATGGATCTAGAATAAACTGTTTTGACTGGAATAATTCTGTGCCTTGGCTTGTAAATCACCTCTTTTCTCCCATGTGGTCTGAAACAGATATAAGAAAATTGGAAAACTGTGTGCCTGGCAATTGCTTTGCTGAAAGGAAGCCCTCAGCAAAAGTTTATTGATGGAATGCTAAACCCATTACTACTGGCTCTTTCCCCAAAATAAAACAAAATAAACAAAATTAGAGGTTTAAATCCAGCCCTACCAAGGAGAGTCTCTAAATATCATCCATGTTCTTACCAGCATTATTTGCTCATGAATGTCATAGGACTAAGCATTGACAGTGGCATTAATTATATTAAAACTGTGATTAATCTATTTTTGATCAACAGGTACAAAATGCTTCTGGAAGGTAATCGATGTCAGAATTAATAAGATTGTCTTTGAAAGACAAACCAAGTGATTTAGAGTGGGGGCTTTGTGTCACAAGGCATCAGTTGACCTAGAGACTGAGTTCAATCAATCAATCAATCAGGCCTACAGAATGAAGCTCCAATTAAAACCTGTGGACACCAAAGCTCAGCTGATTTTCCTGGTTGGTAATACTCCACACATATTGTCACACATCAATGCCAGGAGGTCAATGGTAGAGGATTATAAAAGCTTCATATCTGGAACCTTCCCAGACTGTGTCCTTTTTTGTCTCTTCCTTTGGCTAATTTTCATTTGCATTATTTCCCTGAGATAAACTGTAACCATAAGTGTAATAGCTTTCAATGACTTCTATGAATCCTTCTAGCAAATTATCAGATCTGACGGTGGTTTTGGAACCTCCTGAACTTTCAGTGAGTGTTGGAAGTGGGAGCACTCTTGGGGACTGTGCCCTTAAACTTTGTAGTTTGACTAACTCCAGGAATGTAGATAATTTGGATTTGGCCAAATTTGGCCCTCAGGCCATAGTTTGCCAACCCTGTTCTAGCTCATCAAAATAGCTATACAGTATCAAAGTACATAAAATTTGTTATGACTCATGTAAAATTCATAACTGTGTAGAAACAAGCTGTAATATTCTACCAATCTGTAATTGTCAAAATGTGTGGATGTTTTATATATACATATACAGAATAACTGAACTGCAACATTTTTGTGACAAAGCTGATGCTGAACAACATATATAATATTGTATTTTAATATTCTATGCATTATATATTATATTTTATATAGTATACGTGGTTTATACGTTATACATAATATATATAGGGTATGCGCCCTCCCCTCTTTGCTGTCCATCTCTAATTAGATTTCTAAAACGTGCCTTTGAATAACTACAGTACTTTGAAAATCAACTTGTTTCCCACAGTGCTATTATAGTAAGCAAATAATCCCCTCAGCATGTGTTTAGGAGTATTAAGCAACACAATGGGAATCCTGACATGCCAAAAAAAATCACAGAAAGCACTGGGTTATTAACAATCTTGAGTGTTCTAGAATTTTCCTGGGAAACAGGAGGAATTTGTACCTTTGGCCCATAAAGGGACTCCAAACAACATCTGCTTTTGACATTTAAATATTAGTCCACATGTCTTGATGGCCAGCAAATCCCTCCAATCTTCTCAAAGACCTTATAGGAAAAAATCATATGGGAAGCAGTCTGCATTCATTTTAAATGTAGTTTTTTTTTGGTGTAGCAAAAGTCAAATGTTCTGTTCTTGTCATATTCTTTCTCGATATTAGACATTTTTGAATCATAATTTTATTATAGTTATCAACCATGGGTAATTTATTCCTTCAAATGAATTTTCTATGGCATTAATAAGTCTAAAATACTGTAAGCTACTACCATTTAATCACCAAGTTATCCTAACTGGCATGAGTGACTCTTTCTAGTGACTGACTTACTCTAATTAAAATATCTATTGGACAGATAGTCAATCCCTTCTATAATATTGGAATATCTCCCCACCCCTCAACCAATTTGCTCTCCATGGAATATTGTGAAGAAGCTATTTCACATTGGCAATAACAACCACTCTCACTTTAGCTATTGCCTGGTGTGTGACAAACAGTCTTCACTCAGCCATGATGCCCACTCAATTTTCTGACAGCTACCCATAAGTTGACTTCAAGGGAGAGGGAAAAATGGGAAAAACTCACACTTCTACATGACTCTGTTTTAGTTGTGAGTACAGGCCTGTTCCTTAGCACTCCACAACTTACATAACAATTGACTGCAGGACTTAAAATTTTACTTGAAAATATTAAAGGGGAATTAAAACACACACACAAAAATATATAAAATGCAAATTTAGATATTTGTCCTAGCGTCAATCAGCCATTGCCTGGCACTGAGATCCCCTGCAGCCATTTCTGTTTTTTGCCTTCAATATGTCACAAGTGAACAATGCCATCTTATCTTTCACAGTCATGAATCTCTGTCATGTCCTTCTTATCCACTCAGGTCCCACTGCCACCAACCAAGAGAGAAGATGAAGTCTTCTCTTTTCCTAGTCCAAGGCCTTCTTTATTTCTTCATCCAAAAAGTTGGCGATGGGTCTACCATTTTCTTTGAGATTTCCCCACCTTCATTCCCAGGGATCCTCTGTTCCCCATAACCTATACAAAGTAAACCCTGTAGTTGACAGTACATTTCCCAAACTTGGGCTCATTCAATTATAAACAGCATCACTTGTGACATATTAACCAACTGGTCTGTGGAAAGCTGCCATGGTGCAGTGCCGTTTCATTTCAGTCTTTCTTTCAGTAGGTAGTGAGGAGGAAATTAGACCTACGAGTTCCCTCTGACATGGTCCTAGTCTCATGATTTCCTGTGAGGAAATAACTGAATAAAAAGTACTCATCTCTCAAAAACAATTATTTTCGAATTAGTAGAAAGATTTTTTTCCCCTTTAACTCTATAGTGCCCTCATTATAGAAAGACATAATACACCTTATTTGTTAAACAAAATTTAATAACTCAATCAGAAACGTCTGCTTTCCATTCTGTGTGTCCATAAGAACAATGGTGAGGTACTTGTTTAAAACGATATGATTTTAAAAGTTCACCAAAATAGCCAGACTCAGAAAAAAGAGGAGGGTGATTCCAGATTCAAGAACAAATTTCAACTTCTATGGATGCAAAAGCTGCTTACCACCTTCCCACACGGTTTTCAAGTTTTAGCAGTTTCCCTGAGGCATCAGAAACACTGGTGTGTGATTATGCGCCTGCTGAGCCTTGGCTGGCTGAATTCTCCTGTGGCTTAGTGTCCAGAAGGTCAGTTAGTGCTACAGAGAATCCAAAGTCCAAAACCCTAGTTATAGCGAGGAACATGTTTATGTTTTCTATTTCAAATAATACATACTTTAATTTATTCTGCTTAAAAATGCTCATAACCCACTTCCACCATTGAGATGGCTAAAAATACAGTGGCATGGATGTTGTATGGATTATTCAAACAACATTTTTGTAAATGAAGCAAAAATTAATTAAATGGAAACTATTGAAAATTAAGCACTATTATATTTGGAGAGCAATTATAGCAGTGTCGACTATGTAAGGTACTCCATGTGGTCCAGTTTATCTATGAAAGACTTTCTTGGACCAAAATATGTCTATATTTTTAGTCATTATAAAGAATCATTGTCAAGACCAAAACCATAAGACATAATTTTTTAAAAAACACTTTTGGGGGTTTATAAATTAGTAATTTCTTTTCTAATTCATTTGTCTACAACTTTTATTACTCATAATTTTTTCTTTTTGAGACAAGGTCTCTCTCCTTTGCCCAGGCTGGAGTGCAGTGGTGTGATCACACAGCTCACTGCAGCCTCAACTTCCCAGATTCAGGTGATTCTCCCACCTCAGCCTGCTGGATAGCTGGGACTATAGGTGTGTGCCACCATGCCTGGCTAATTTTTTGTATTTTTTGTGGAGATGTGGTTTTGCCATATTTCCCAGGCTGGTCTTGAACTCCTGGGCTCAAAGTGCTGAAATTACAAGCATGAGCCACACCGTCTGGCCTAATTTTTTTAATTTTGCAATTTTTTTCACATTCTTGAGATGGATGCTTAGATTTAAGATGTTTTAAATAATAAAATCATTTGCATATATAAGTTGTCCTCTAAATATAGGAAGACTTCCATGTGTTTTTTATTATCATTAATGTTCAGATGATCTGTAATTTCCATTTTAATTCTTTTTTTACCCAACAATTATTTTAAAGAGAGTTCTTTTTAAAATTTTAAAGTGGTAAATTTAGTGCATTTTGTGATCAGATAATGTAACTGATATAAATTATACCTTCTACAATATTTTGGTTTTGGCTTACAATATAATTTTTCGGAAACTTTCATGTCAATGTGAAAAAGATAATTATTCACTGCTTACATGGTACATATATGATTTTTAAATAAAATAACATGTATTAATCATGCTTAATGGGCTCAACAGCAGATATGAATTGGTAGAGGAATGAAGAATTAATCAGTGAATTGAAGGAATGAATCAATTGAGATTACCCAGTCTAAGGAATGAAAAAGAGAGAGAGAAGGAAATAAAATGAACAGATCCTAAGAGACCTATGGACATCATCAAACATACCAACTTATACATAACGAAAGTCTTTAAAAGATAGAAAAAAAAGATGTAATTAGAAAGAAAAAAAATAACAAAAACCTAAACAAATTTGTTGAAATACATTAATCTACACACCCAAGAAGTGCAATAAACTCCAAGTAGAATAGGCTCAAAGAGATCTAAACCTAGACACATCATAGGCAAATTGTCAAAAGACAAAGAGGGAATCCAGAAATCAGCAAGAGAAAAAATGACTCAGTAAGTATAAGGGATACTCAATAAAATGTACAGTTTACTTCTTATCAGAAACTATGGAGGCCAGAAGGCAGTGGGATGACATATTCAAAATGCCGAAAGAGAGACTGTCAACCAGAATTCCAGTAGCTCATGCCTGTAACACCAGAAATTTGGGAGGCAGAGTCGGGGCAGAATACTTGAAGTCAGGGGTTCAAGGCCAGCCTGGCCAACATAGTGAAACCCCGTCTCTACTAAAAATACAAAAATTAGCTGGGTGTGGTGGCAGGCACTTGTAATCCCAGCTACTTGGGAGGCTGAGTCACAAGAATCATTTGAACCTGGGAAGTGGAGGTTGCAGTGAGCCGAGATCGCACCACTGCACTCCAGCCTGGGTAATAGAGCAAGACTCCATCTCAAAAAACAAACAAACAAAAAAAGTAAGACTGTTGACCAAGAATTCTATGTCCAGCAAAACTGTTCTTTAAAAAGGAGGACTGGACACAGTGGCTCACATCTATAATCCCAGCACTTTGGGAGGCTGAGGCAGGTGGAGCACAAGGTCAAGAGATCAAGATCATCCTGGCGAACATTGTGAA
>NW_016107365.1:7890494-7892395 GCF_001604975.1 Cebus imitator | reverse complement strand
AAAAAAAAAAAAAAAAAAAAAAGGAAAAATTCAGACATTCCCAGATTAAGAAAAAAAAACTAGCAAATTTCTCATTAGCACACCTCCCCTCAACAAACAGAAAGGGGAGTTCATGATGAAACAAAAGGGCACTAGATAGTAACTTAAATTCATCTGAATAAGTTAATAGCACCAGGAAAGGTAACTACATAGCTTAACATAAAAGAGTTTATATAACTCTTTTCTTTACCTATTTGATTAAAAAGATAATTGCATAAAGCAATAATTACAAAACCATATTGACAGGCTTACAATATATAAATATGTAATCCATATGACAATAATAGCACAAAGAAAGAAGATCAGAATAGAGCTATATTGGGGCAAAGTTTTTTGTACTACTGAAATTAAGTTGCTGTTGATCCAAATTAGATTGTTGTAAATTATTATATTAATTATAATTCCCAGGGCCACCATTTTTAAAGAACTCAAAGAAAAAAGATATCATGAAAGAAATAAGGCATGAAATGATGCTCACCATTAGTTATTAGGGAAATGCAAACCAAAACAACAAAACATACCACTTCAGACCCACTATGATGGCTATAATCAAAAGGATGGACAATACCAGTGTTGACAAGGATGGAGAAGCTGGAACCCTCATATATTGCTGGTGGGAAAGTAAAATTGTGCAGTCCCTCTGGAAAACAGTTTAGCAGGTCCTCAGATAGCTAAACATGGTGCCATATAATCCAGCAATTCCACTCACAGGTACACACCCATGATAACTGAAAACATATATTCACACGAAAATTTGTACATGAATATTTGTAGCAACATTATACTCAGTGGCTCCCAAACAAGAAAATGTTGCATGTAGTTTGTGAAATTTACCTCCATTATAAGCCCTGGATATTGCTTTACATATGAAGCTATTTAATAGTCTTGTATATAATTTAGTTAGTAAATGAAAAATGGAGCGAGTAAGAAGTGTGATGGAAGAAGGCAGAACAGAGGATGCATGATAACAAGATAGGGAAAGTGGGTGAGAAAATAGAGGAGGAAAGCAAAAGATGCCCACATATTTCTCCATTATGATATGTGTTCCACAGTCCTTTCTTCTCTCTATGAAAAGGGATATTTCTGGCTGGGTGCAGTGGCTCATGCTTGTAATCCCAGAATTTTGGGAAGCCAAGGCGAGCAGATCACCTGAAATCAGGAGTTCAAGACCAGCCTAGCTAACATGGTGAAACCCCGTCTCTGCCAAAAATACAAAAATTAGTCGGGCATGGTGGTGTGTACCTGTAGTCCCAGCTACTTGGGAGGCTGAGGCAGGAGAATCACTTGAACCCAGGAGGTGGAGGTTGCAGGGAGCCAAGATCACACCATTGCACTCCAGCCTGGGTGACAAGAGGGAAACTCCATCTCAAAAAAAAGGGATATTTCTATATACAAAAAGGGAAAACAGAATAAAAAGGATAAAATTAATTTGCTCAATGGCTCTGTGGTTGTTTTTCTTCAAGTTACCCCATCACTGATGTTAACTTATGTAAGGCACACTTTCAGACTTTTTGTTTTCTTAACGCATTTAGCTCTCTGTGGTAGATATGAAGATTCCCTGCCCAGATGCCTCTTCAAGAAAGGACTTGATGCCCAGCAATGGGTAGGCAGTCAGCAGATGTCTTTGGTGATAAGCTTTTTCCAGAAAGCTGCTTTACCCAAAGTCTTCCTCTTCCTACGTGCTGTGTGCATCTGGTGACTATGTGAGGGTGTAATAAAGTCTTAGACACTTGATACTATTCCATCAGCTTTCTGTGACAGATCAGATGAGGCTTTTTGAGTCTGTATAGCAGTTCTACTCCTCCCTCCACCCAGTCCCACATCCTTCCCCCTCCTTCCTTCCTTCCTTCCTTCCTTCCTTC
>NW_016107365.1:7887699-7890037 GCF_001604975.1 Cebus imitator | reverse complement strand
CTAGAGACAGGATTTCATCATGTTGGCCAGGCTGGTCTCGAACTCCTGGACTCAAGCAATCAGCCCACCTTGGTTTCCGGAAGTGCTAGGATTACAGGTGTGAGCCATTGTATCTGGCCCCTTCCCTTACTTTTCGTAAGTGTTGATTCCTAGTAAAACATCTGGCTTCCAAAGCTCTGCCTTGCTCTTTGCTTCTAGAGAACTAAATCTGTGACACGATCAATGTCTTTTACCTAAATGCACAAGGGGAAGACAGAAGGCCAAAAATCCTGTTCTGTTCAACAAAGAAAATTTATAGGTATGTGTGTCTTCCAGAAAATGGGGATATCAATTTAAGTTTTTATTACGAGGTAAACACATTATTAGGAATAAGAACCAGTTTACAACCTGTTAAGGACTGGGAATTGCTTTCACAGGCCATAGCAACAATCTCTGATATCTAGATGTCTAACAGAAAGTATAGCCAACCAGGGTCAGCAACCTACTGCTCAGCCCAGCCTCTTGTTTTTGTAAATAAAGCTTTATTGGAACACAGCTATTCCCATTGGTACACATATTGCCTATGTCTGCTTTCACACTACAACGCCAGAGTTGAGTAGTCTCATATAGCCTGCAAGCCAAAAAGATTTACTATCTGACCCTTTAAGAAAAAAATTCTTTGAAATAACTTTTGCAAGGACAGTTTTATGATCCAAAATACTACCTGCTTTTCAAAAACTGCAGGAAGAGAGAACAGTTAGAAGTATAGAAGTTCAAAGGCCAAGCCCTGGAATTCCATTAATTGGCACCGAGGAGAAAAAAAGCACTTGCAGGAAGCCTAAAACACTATGGAAAGAAAAGGGCAAAGCAGGATTATAAACAAATGAAATAAGAGGTATAGAGTATTATGAATGAACACTGACCACAGGCCAAAATTATGAAAGCGGTTTTAGGTGTCTCCGGACCCAGTCTGAAATGACTGGGTTTAGGAATGTGGTGATAAAAATGAAATGCACAGACTGATTTATTCTATCATAACTTTTATGAAAACTCAAAATGAAATGTGAGCAGCATAAACAAAGAATACATCTGAATGAGCAAGACCTTCTGTGACTTCCCTCTGATCCTCTTCAGGATGTGCCAAGGCAGAGGCACAAGGTGAAGCATTCTTTAAGTCAATGAGGCCCTGGTGAAGGAACCCTCAGGGGAGTTACACTCTCCTCTGCCAGCAGAGCCTCATCAGAGCCTGGAAGCAACTCACACTGCCTGGTGATTCTGCTGCTCAGCAAGCTTAGTCATCCGAGCTCCATGTCTGGGTTATCCAGAGTCTGAGATTCTTGCTACCCCACACTTTTCAATCCCTCCTATAATATAAGAACTAAGAATTTTTTTTCCTTTTTTTTCTTTTGGGAGATGGAATTTTGCACTTGTTGTCTTGTGCCCAGATTGAAATACAATGGCGCGATCTTGCCTCATTGCAACCTCCGCCTCCTGGGTTCAAGTGATTCTCCTGCCTCAGCCTCCCAAGTAGCTGTGATTGCAGGCGCCTACCACCAGGCCCAACTAATTTTTTTGTATTTTTAGCAGAGATGGGGTTTTGGGGTTTCACCATATTGATCAGGCTGGTCTCAAACTCCTTACCTCAGGTGATACCTTGGCCTCCCAAAGTGCTTGGATTACAGGCATAAGCCACCATGCCTGGCCTAAGAATTTTCAGTCTATAGCCTAGTTAGGATCTTCAACACGGCCAAGTATTATAGGGAGAGAAAACCCAGGCACACAGCATGTTCTGAAATCCCTTTTCTAGCCTCTGCTTTTTTCACTCAGTTGCTGTTCTTTCCAGGTTCCCAAAACTCCCATCTTATTCTACACCAAGTGGTCTGCATGCTCGCAACTGCTCTTTGTAGATACAGGCAACAACAACAACAAAAATGAATCATTCATTTGCATCACTCATTTACTCATTTCTTTCTTCAACTAATAGTTACTACAGGCAAATCACAGCCTGACACTTTGCACAAGACCTTTGAAATATTTAAAAATAATACACATAGCTGTTTCTAACATTTTGCCTATACTTACTAGTAGTGTCTGAGCTTTTAGTCTAGGTGAAACAGATTGCCATATACCATTCTCAAGAGTGTGTGTGCTTTCCACGAAATGGGGTTGGAAAATATGTGAAGTCATTGATTTGACATGTGACCATGCTACTTCAGTCCTATGTCACATCTCCCTGGCATTGTTATCTTTGATCTTTGGGAAAGTGGTAATCCAGCATGTATAATGATCATACTTTTTCTTTTCTCTTCCTTTTCATTTCTTTTTTCTTCTTTTTCTTTCTTTTTGTTTTTTTTTTTTT
>NW_016107365.1:7853676-7887460 GCF_001604975.1 Cebus imitator | reverse complement strand
CCATGTTGACCAGGATGGTCTCGATCTCTTGACCTCGTGATCCACCCGCCTCGGCCTCCCAAAGTGCTGGGATTACAGGCTTGAGCCACTGCGCCTGGCTTTTCTTCTTTTTCTTTTTGAGACAGAGTCTCACTCTGTTACCCAGGCTGGAGTGCAATGGTGCAGTCTCGGCTCACTGCAGCCTCCGCCTCCTGGGCTCAAGCCATTCTCCTGCCTCAGCCTCCCAAGTAGCTGGAACTACAGGTGTGCACCACTTCATCTGGCTAATTTCTGTATTTTTAGTAGAGACAGGATTTTTACCATGTTGGCCAGACTGATCTTGAACTCCTGACCTCAAGTGATCCAGCCACCTCAGCCTCCCAAAGTGCTGGGATTACGGGCATGAGTCACTGCACCCAGCCAATGATCATACTTTTTCATGTGTATCTTCTTTTCCCAAAGCTTATTTATATACCAGTAAATCAAACTGTGCTACAACACTGCTTTTTCATTTGATTCTGATTCTACATAATAATTTCCCATTTGAAACAACAATTATTTTATCAAGAAGAAACAGCTGCAAACACAGCAATTCCTCTGAACTACCATTAACTGAATGTTCCCTGCTGTCAAGCCAGCTGCTTAGCTATGAGTACTGAGCTAGGAAGCAGGGAGACGAGCAGGCTGGCTGCACTGCCCTGAGGTGGGGGTCCTGGGCCTGGCCCTTCTGCTGTGTGCTGCAGTGCTACAGACAAAATGCCCTTCCCTTCACTCCCTGCCTTTGACCCTATTCTCCCTGGACCTCCTGCCCCAACTTCTTCAGTAAGTTCTCAGAAGCCAGTTGCATCATCTGAGTTCTATTGTCCATATCTATTATTCCAGAAAATTGTAGTGTTATAAAAAGTTATACAGGGTCAAAATTATTAATGCATGTGTGTTCACAGCTTCTGTCCCTCCCCCGTCAAGCTAAGTGAAATTATGGAGTTGCTCTGCTCATCCTCCAGGTATTTTTCCATTTACCTTTCTCACGGGCCTTATTAGAGAGACAGAGGCAGGGGAAGAAAGCCTTGAGCAGCCAAGACTGGGTTGTGTTGGCAGTTTTAGGTTAGTAGTTGACAGTGAGGAGAGGGACTTTTCAGGATTAACTACTTCCATATAAAAAATAATTGAGGCAGCTGGGTGCAGTGGCTCACGCCTAAAATCCTAGCACTTTGGGAGGCTGAGGTGGAGAGATCACAAGGTCAAGATCAAGACCATCCTGGCCAACATGGTGAAACCCCATCTCTACTAAAAATAAAAAAATTAGCTGGGCATGGTTGTGTGTGTCTGTAATCCCAGCCACTCCGGAGGCTGAAACAGGAGGATCGCTTGAACCCAGGAGGCAGAGGTTGCAGTGAGCCGAGATCACACCACTGCACTCCAGCCTGGCAACAGTGAGACTCCATCTCAAAATAATAATAATAATAATAATAATAGAGAATGTAGAGGTTGTAGACAGAGGATATTTCAATATGGTAGCTGTGCCTGCAAAAAATAATGAGAATTATGAAGATAAAAATAACAGGTAAATGTGTTGAACTAGGGAAGGAAGAGGATGGAGATATGAGTAAGAGTGTGAGGATGTTAATGCTCTTATCTTTCAAAGTAAGGAGTCATTGATGATACATACAATGAAAACATCGCTTTATAAAAGTGCAACAATGCAGCCTTTTCATATTTTGGAGTATTTATAATTCTTTAGGAAATAATGTATCTTGTGGTAGAGAAATATTTATGTGAAGTTCAATCATTCCTTCAATTTCTCTTCTATTAAATTCAAGTAAGCTTAATTTTAAGATGTTTATATAAATGACATGACCCCATGCTTATAAAGGCATTCTTTCTATCTATATGTATGCTTAGAAGAATGTGCATATATACACAGTCTAAAGCTAATGTATATTATTCTAAAGCTAATCATGGTAATTTCTGAGTGGTAGACTAGAAGTGATTTTTAAACTTTTATTTTTGTGCAATTCTGTTATTTGAATTCCTATAAGTCTGGGAGTAAACTAATATTTCTTTTAAAAATATGAAAACATGCTAATATAATAATAGTGATTGGTTTTAGATGGTGTGAATATGGATGATAATGACAATAATATTGATGATTACAATGATATTGATGATTTTTGAGACAGGGTCTCACCATGTTGCCGAGGCTGGAGTGCAGTGATTAATCACAAGCTTCACCACAGCACACTACAGCTTGCAATTCCTGGGCTCCAGTGAGCCTCCTGACTCTTCTCCCAAATAGCAGGGACTACAGGCACATGGCAACTATTATTTTTCTTTGTGATTTTCTGTATTTTCTAACGTTCCAATAATAAAAATTATAAAATAAAATAATACAACATTGCTATTATGCTTTCCATGTTAATATTTATTTATTCCATGGCAGCTTTATGAAGATTATAATAGTAAAGCATGTTTTTACATAGAATCTTTCAACCAAAATTGTCTTTTACAGACATGCATAAAAAGTACCATGGTCCAAGATAAATCATTATTTGTCTAAAGATTAGCATAGGCAGACTTAAAGAAATAGCAGCAATAATTGCTGTGTCTAAGGAAAAAACTCTAAGGAGGGCGCACTTGGTCCAACAGAAAGAGAACTGGAATTTGAGGGGATTTCAGAATGCCCATGAAAATTACTGCAACAATCAAAGAAAAGGTGAATAATAAATGACTAACAAAATCAAATATCTAACGTGTCATATGTACAAGCAACCATTTTAATACCTCAGGACTCTTTTCTATAAAATAGATATAATGATTTCTTTCTAGTTTAAGTAACATTAGGAAGTTGAGAGAGTGCCACATGGTGAAACTCAGGTTCTCAGGATAGGGGTGTTATTATTTAAGAACAGTGCTGCTATGAGCACTAGTCACTTTCACATCTTGATGAAACGTGGTTCAGAATCTGCTGTCTTCCGTGAATTAACATTCTGGATTGTCAATATATTATTTCCAAAACATAATGTAAATGTATGCAAAAGGAAATGCAAATACATAAATAGAAAAAAAATCAGTTTTCTTTATATTCTCCTCTACTCTTTTTTCTTTCTTCACTCATTAAAAAAAAAATTCTGTTTTCTCATTTTTTCCATTATTTTTTCCTTGCAGATTCATTTATTTCTACCACTTTTTAACCAGTATCTCTCTCTTAAATAAATGTGCACTTTTTTCTGGTTTTCTTTTAAATATTCATCTGTAGAAACCTCACTAAAATTAAACATAATTAGTGTGAATGAAACCTCTGTGTAACATTGTTTGCTAGAATGAAAGATTCCTGGAAAACCATCCACTCCAACACTGTCTAGATGGAAAACTGACTCCCAAATTGGCTTCCTACTCCTACTCCCACAGACAACCTACAAGCAGTGTTATGGCTTTGGTCTCCCTAAGCCCTGTCGCATAGCCTCACCCTCAAACACACACCTAGTACCACTCCCCTCTTTCAGTGAACTGCCGTTCTTGCAAATGTGTTCTCCTCTTGTCCAGTCTCTGTGCTGTCTCGCAGCTGCAAGATTAAGTTTTTCAAAAGCTAATCTGGCCTGTTCGCAGGCTCATTTTAAAATCCTTGAATAGATCCCCATTATCTACAGGATAAAGTCCAAGCAACTGGCACAGTAAACCCTTTATTATCAGACACCTATCTATTTCTCTAAGCCTCATTAGTCTTGAAATCACCCTCTCATCTCCTATACTAAGCAATTTCAGTCCCCCTAAAACACTGTGGCACTGTGCAATTAACAGATCTAGGTCTTTGCTTATACTTTTCCCTCTGCTGACCACCAATTCATCTTTTAAGATTAGTTTCAGGCTGGGCGTGGCGGCTTATGTAATCCCAGCACTTTGGGAGTCCAAGGCAGGTGGATCACTGGTGGTCAGGAGTTTGAGACCAGCCTGGCCAACATGGTGAAACTCCATCTCTACTAAAAATATAAAAATTAGCCAGATGTAGGCCAGGCATGATGGCTCATGCCTGTAATCCCAGCATTTTGGGAAGTGGAGGCGGATGGATCATGAAATCAGGAGTTCAAGATCAGCCTGGCCAAGATGGTAAAACCCCATCTCTACTAAAAATACAAAAATTAGCCAGGCACGATGGCAGGTGCCTGTAATTCCAGCTACTCAGGAAGCTGAGGCAGGACAATCACTTGAACCCCAGTGGTGGAGGTTGCAGTGAGCTGAGATCATGCCACTGAACTCCAGCCTGGGCAACAGAGCGAGACTCTGTTAACCAGGTGTGGTGGCACAGACCTATAATCCCAGCTACTTACTGAGGCAGGAGAATCACTTGAATCCAGGTGTTGGAGGTTGCAGTGAGCCGAGATTGTGCCACTGAACTCCAGCCTGGGTGACATAGTGAGACCCTTTCTCAAAAAAAAAGAAAGAAAGATTAGTTTCAAAGGAACATATGAAGTAGAAACTAGAACAATAAGTTTTCCACTATCTGATCATCAAAATGTTCAACAATTGACAACATTCTCACTGGGTAAAAGTGCAGGGAAACGGGCACTCTTCAACCAAATTGGTGGGATTACATGTTGCTACATGGGTTTTGGAAGACAATGTGACAGTATTTATCATAATTGTAATTTAATTATTCCACTCAGGTATGTAGTCTACAGACATGCACATGTACATAAAGATGTGTGTAGGTGTTCATTCCAGCATTTATAATAGTGCAAATTGGGAGAAAATTCTAAATTTTTATCCATAGGGGATTGGCTAAGAAAAAAAAAAAAGGTATTTCCAATTCCTGGATTTTGATATAGAAGAACTGTAATGAGCTGAGCGCGATGGCCCATGCCTGTAATCCCAGCATTTTGGGAGGCTAAGGCAGGTGGATCACGAAGTCAGAGACCAGCCTGACCAATATGGTAAAACCCCATCTCTACTAAAAATACAAAAATTAGCTGGGCATGGTGGCGCGCTCCTGCAATCCCAGTTGCTCAGGAGGCTGAGGCAGGAGAATCACTTGAATGGGGCGGGGGAGGGGGGAGGCGCCGAGGGTGCGGTGAGCTGAGATCACGCCACTGCACTCCAGCCTGGGTGACAGAGAAAGCAAGACTCTGTCTCAAAAAAAGAAAACAAAAAACAAAAAACAAGAAGAACTGTAATGAAACAATTCCTATGATAAACTGTTAAGTAAAATAAAAAATTGAAAACAATATTTATTTTATTGTTTGTATGTAATTAATATGAATAAACATGTCCATCTATACATATATACATACACAAAGGCATATATATATAAACACAGGTAGATGTACAAAAAAAGTTCTGCATACATACAAAGTGTTA
Organism: Cebus imitator; assembly: GCF_001604975.1. Classification (NCBI taxonomy): domain Eukaryota; kingdom Metazoa; phylum Chordata; class Mammalia; order Primates; family Cebidae; genus Cebus; species Cebus imitator. The sequence continues at coordinate 7,882,129 of NW_016107365.1, read as the reverse complement.
AAAGTACTACCTCTAAGTAGAAGACTAAGAGGAGCAGGGTAAAGAAAGACTTCTACTATTTATGCACTTTTGTATTTCAATATTTTACATAATTAAGATGCATTCATACATAACTGGTTAAGAAAATATGTACACCATTTATTATTAATTATTATTATTATTTTGAGACAGAGTATCACTGTGTTGTCCAGGCTGGAGTATAGTGGCGTTATCTCAGCTCACTACAACCTCCACCTCTTGGGTTCAAGTGCTTCTCCTGCCTCAGCCTACTGAGTAACAGGGAATACAGGCATCTGCCACTACGCCCAGCTAATTTTTGTATTTTTTTCACACTGTTGGCCAAGCTGGTCTGGAACTCCTGACCTCTAGTGATCTGCCCACCTCAGCCTCCCAAAGTGCAGGGATTACAGGCTGTACACCATTTTTTAAAGTTTTGAGCAAGCTTTAGCCCAATGAAGAAGTGAGGGAAGGGTGTTGTAGGAAGAAAGAACAATGAATAACGAGACAAAAGGACAAGGCTCCAGCACTTCCTCCTCTGTAGGCCTTCCTCCCCATGCTCATCCATTTCTCTATTCACTGCTACTGCCTCAGGTCCCACCAAATCCTGTAGGTATTCCTAACGCAGAAGTTCTAACAATTAATGGCACTTATTTACAAATATGATTCCTCCAACTAGACTGTAAGCTACTTGTAACCCTAGCTCCTAGGACACTGCCATGCAAAGAAAAGGCGGGCATCCAGGTAATTGATAAATGAGCAAATGAATTAATGAATGTATAGTAGATGGATGTATGTAGAGTCTTCTTTTTTTTTTTTGTAAAAAGTGATTTATTTAAAGAGAGAGAGAGAAACAGGAGAAGGAGAGAGAAAGAAACAGCTAACTCTCACACTGAGTGAATCCAGAAAGATGGAATCCAGGAGAGGAAAGCAGCTTCTATACTGAGTGGAAGGGAACAGAGAGAGAGAGATGGAGTTTAGGAGGAGAAGACAGCCTTCCACAAGAGAGTGTGGAAGGGGACTCCAGAGGGAAAATCCAGGGTAGAGAAAAGCAGCTTCCACGAAGGGAGTGTTCGTGGAAGGGGATCCAAACATGGAGTCCTGGATGTAGAGTCTTCATTAGACAAGTTTGGTTGTAAAAGTGCAAAATAATTCCAACAAACAGCACATTAACCCCTTTGTGTTGGGGTTAATGATAAATAGCACAGGTTTCAGTGAGTTGGGGGTCAAAACTATTCTGGGCTAACATCAGCCTAAATTTAGTCACATGAATTCGAAAAGTGCAACACTATAATGAAGACTCAAATATGACATTAAACACAAGCACTGATGGCATACTAAAATAAAGTATGGACTTGTGATTTCACGTAGCCTTTAATGTACTTTTTACATCATTTATTGCTGCTTCCACCACTCCATTATGTGGAGAACGATTCTCTAAATTGCACTTACATGTTCTGAAAGCTACACTGAAATTTGTAGTACAAATGCTTTAATATTAAACATCTGAAATTTTATTTTTTAAAAGTGTTTTTTGCTCACTTAATTAGTTTAACCAATGAGGCTAATTACTGCTTGGTTTTCATTAAAATCTTGATAATTATTTTCCTGAAGTTTTCCTCCCAGGCACATAGTACGTGTGCTGGTTTCATTATTCATTTCCTAATACCCCTTGAGATAAATTTACGAATGATTTACATTTGAAAATCCCTTACGTACTGTTTAACAAGTGATAGTTTTTTAACCCCTAAACCTCAAGAAAACCACCTCAGAAAGATCTTTACTGGCTACACCCTGCGCTTCTCTAAGAGCTATTGTCATAATGGGGTAAGTTTATTTCACATGCTATTAAGTGGAAAAACAGACATAGGATTTGTATGTTAAAACAGTTCCACCTCTCTTCTAATTGTGAAAACTTTGTTATGTGGGAAGATGATATGTTATGGAATTATGTTGTAGTCAAGATGAGTCAGCATGTTTTGGTTGTTACCATTTATGGGGCAACTATGAGTCTAGGCAGTGGCTTGCCTCCTCACTTAGTGCTTTATCTGGGAGTATTCAGGAAGTTGGGAAGACGAGATTCAAGTACTACTTTGTTCACACGAGAATTACCTCCACTTGAAAGACGTTCACTGATTCTGAATGCTAGGTATTTTTTTTAGGAGTGATTGTTGGGGAAATTTCCCCCTCGGGTGAGCTCCAGGTCAGACATGGGGGATGGAGTGGGATAGGAACAGCTGGTCAGCTCAAGGGGCAGTCTCAAAGGGGCTCAGGACCCAACTATATTGCATATGTATTGTTAGAGACAGAATGCTTGTTCTTAGGTACTGCAAGGAAAAATCAGAATTCAGACAAAAAGCTTTCTCAGCAAGTCAATTTTACTTTCTGCAGAAAGGGTACTACTTGCTAGCAGTCTTGCCATGAGAGTACAATGAACCAAGGAAAGGCAGGCGTATTTATTCTTTATGCATTAAGTCTTTATTGCTGTGTCTGAGCTCTGTTGGTTGGAGCTAGACTTCACAATCTAAACTGAACTTGATTGGCTAGCAACTTAAAACTTTTCTAAATTGGTAAAGGCAATGGAGAAGAAAGGAAAAGAGGAAGTCTAAAAAGAAAGGGAGAGGAAGTTACTTGCGAAACTTAGAAAAGTAATAAATATATTAGTTAAAGTTCAAGGACATAGAATGTACTATGTGCCTGTGAGCACGTCTAGCACAAATATCATGGTTAAAGTACAAGGACATAGAATGTACTTATTCTTTTTATATCTAACAGCTACATAGGATAGGGCTTAACAAAAAGTTACTAACAAAAAGCAAGAAGGCTTTGAAGAAAGTTAGTCTTTAAAAGAAACTATTATTTCTAACATTTATTATTATTATTCTTTAACAAGAAGGGAAACTTGAAGAGGAATTTTACTTTCTTTTTTTTTTTTTTTACCCCCCTTCCCCGGAACTTTTACTTCCTACATGTATATAAATTCTGTGTGAAGGTTTTAATTTCATTGGCCGTTTGGAGAAAGGGAACACTGGAAAAAGTGTTTTTACTCTAGGCAGTGGGAACTAGCTCTTGGCAGCACTGCACAGCTCAAATCCTCCTTCATCAATAAGGTCTACCCCAATTATACACCATCTTCTTTACTTCCTGATGCACAACAGTGCTGTCCAATAAACCTTCTGCCATCAGGACCCACTCCATAGCATGCTGGTCCCAGTGCCAGATAAAAGTGCAGGACCTCTTCTTAAAAAGTTATTACAACTACTCAAGACAACAACAACAAGGTATTAACCAAGCCTGGACCCTCCTAGACTTGGGGCTCTGTGAAACTACACATCACATGTCCATGAAGCTGGCCCTGCCTGCAATGCTGGAATCGTTTTTGGTGTGCTGTCCAGTATGGTAACCACTAGCCACATGTGGGTACTGAGCACTTGAAATATGGCCTGTAATTGAGGAACTATATTTCATTTTCATTGAAATTGCCACATGTGGTTAGTGGCAACCATATTCAACAGTGTAGCACCAAATAGATTATAAATTGTTTGGGGTAATTTAGTCAATCTCACTGTTGTTCAGGTTTTGTCATCTGTAAAATGGTATAATAATATTACCTACCTCCCAGAGTTATTTTGTGAATTAGTTATCCTGTCTAAAGTTCTCACAATTATACCTGGTATATAATAATTGTTAGCTTTAATATTTATTATTATAAACATAATCCATTTTTTTGCAAGTATTTACTCCTCTGGGAAAAATCCAGCAAGTTGTGGTAATTTGACATTGTCAAAGGCTGGTTCAGGCTGGGTGCCGTGACTCACACCTGTAATCCCAGCACTTTGGGAAGCTGTGGTGGGTGGATCACTTTCGGTCAGGAGTTAGAGACTAGACTGGCCAACATGGTGAAATCCCATTCTACTAAAAAATACAAAAATTCGCTGGTCATGGTGGCATGCACCTGTAATCCCCGCAACTCAGGAAATTGAGTCAGGAGAATCGCTTGAACCTGTGAGGTAGAGGTTGCAATGAACCAAGATCACTTCACTGCACTCCACCTGAGTGACAGAGCGAGACTCAGTCTCAAAAAAAAAGAAAAAACGAAACAAAGACTGGTTCAGCCATGTGTATAAGCTGAGGTTGGCTCGAGGTTTCAGGAAAGGTTTTGAGAATCTTGGTAAACTATAAATAATTCCAATGATATAGAACTGAATAAAATAAGAAGTAAAAGTGCCCTTAAGGCACACATTTAACATTTTACCTTTTAGTGTATGTAGGGTCACCAGATAAAATACAAAGTGCTTCATTAAATTTGAATTTCAGGCTTCCGCCATCTTTCCAGCCTTAGTCGGACGGGCACGGAGACCCTTCTGGAAGGAACGCCGCGATGGCTGCGCAGGGAGAGCCCCGGGTCCAGTTTAAACTTGTATTGGTTGGTGACGGTGGTACCGGAAAAGCGACCTTTGTGAAACATCATTTGACTGGTGAATTTGAGAAGTAGTATGTAGCCACCTTGGGTGCTGAGGCTCATCCCCTAGTGTTCCACAGTAACAGAGGACCTGTTAAGTTCAGTGTGTGGGACACAGCTGGCCAGGAGACATTCGGCGGACTGAGGGATGGCTATTACATCCAGGCCCAGTGTGCCATCCTAATGTTCGATGTAACATCCAGAGTTACTTACAAGAATGTGCCTAAGTGGCATAGAGATCTGGTGCGAGTGTGTGAGAACATCCCCATCGTGTTATGTGGCAACAAAGTGGACATTAAGGACAGGAAAGTGAAGGCAAAATCCATTGTCTTCCACCGAAAGAAGAATCTTCAGTACTACGACATTTCTGCCAAAAGTAACTACAACTTTGAAAAGCCCTTCCTCTGGCTTGCTAGGAAGCTCATTGGAGACCCTAATTTGGAATTTGTTGCCATGCCTGCTCTTGCCCCACCGGAGGTTGTCATGGACCCAGCTTTGGCAGCGCAGTATGAGCCCGACTTAGAGGCTGCTCAAACAACTGCTCTCCCGGATGAGGATGATGACCTGTGAGAATGAAGCAGGAGCCCAGCGTCAGAAGTCTAGTTTTATAGGCAGCTGTCCTGTGATGTCAGCGGTGCAGCGTGTGTGCCACCTCATTATTATCTAGCTAAGCGGAACATGTGCTTCATCTGTGGGATGCTGAAGGAGATGAGTGGGCTTCGGAGTGAATGTGGCAGTTTAAAATATACCTTCATTGTTTGGACCTGCATATTTAGCTGTTTGGAACGCAGTTGATTCCTTGAGTTTCAGATATGAGACTGCTGCAGTCACATCACAATATTCAGTGGTGAAATCTTGTTTGTTACTGTCATTCCCATTCCTTTACATTTAGAATCAGAATAAAGTTGTATTTCAAATATCTAAAAAAAAAATTTTTGAATTTCAGATAAACAATAAATAATTTCTTAGCATAAATTTGTCCCAAGTATTGCATGGAACATACTTATACGAATGAATTATTCATTAATTATCCAAAATTCAAATTTAATTGTGTGTCCTATATTTTTATTTATCAAATTGGACAAGCCTAGATATATGGCTCCCAAAACCAATAATGTTGTAATTTCTCTGAACTCGCCCAGCCTGGGCTAATTCACAATCCATGTAAAATTTGACAGAGGAAAATTATCGTCCCATTCTCTCTTATATACTATTTAACCAGGAACAGGGAGCACTTTCTTTATGAAATGGGTGTTGAATCGGATTGCTCCAGAGGTTTAATATAGAGTAGTGGTTAGGAACATAGGCAATAGAATCAGACTTTCTAGGTTGGAATTTTAACTCTGTTTCCAACTGGGTGACCTCAGGCAAGGTGCTTTGGTTTCTTCCTCAGTATAAAGGGCAATAATTATAATCTATGTCTCATATGCTGCTGTAAAAGGTAAATTAGTTAACATAACTGAAAGTTCTTAGAACAGAGCCTGGCACACAGCAAGTTCTCCAGAAATGTTAGCTCTCATTATGTCCCAGCTCTGATTCAGTTGTTGCCATGATCTTCAACAGCTTCTCTAAGACTCAAGAGACAAGAGCTCAGATCTAGGGAGGGAAAATGCTATTAAGAGGACCATTTGGTGTGAAGCTCAAGGAAACTATTTAGTTATGTATCCATTTAAAAATAAATTTAGTTGGGAATACTTAAGAGACTAGACTTAAAACATTTGTTTTGAAATAGTAGGGTCTAAAGTATTACTACTGAAAATCAGACTAGCCATGTGTTCTTGGCAGGCAGCCTTGCAATTAATCTCAACTTGGAGTTCTCATCAGAATCTGCTTTTCTACCCTGAAAATAGGCATGTTTATGATCCAAGTTATTATACAGATAGAGGAATAATCTTCACTGATGGAAAGAGCTATGCAAATAAATGTATTTAGGGAATGACTAGTGTTTATATGGTCTATTTTTCTTGCTAGAAGAAAGAGCTACAACTCATTAACTTAATCCTTGGGGTGGAGAAAAATAAAATGTCAGGATTCATAGACTATTGTGTAATCAGTAATTTGGAGAGGCTGTAACCTTTTGTTTGGTTTTCAAAAGCTCAGATTCAAAGGCCCAAAAGTCAGCTTTTATTTTCCTTTTATGGCACTTGGTTCATTTTCTGCAAAGGTTCAATTTGTTGCCAAAGAGAATCATCGCTAATTTGAATAATTATATACTAAACTGTAGGGTAGAACTGAAATTGCGGTTGATGGAGAGGCCTGGAAAAAGAGCAAATTCCTCCCTACCATAAGAATTACAGATTCTTATGTAACAAAACATGGCAGTATAAACAAGTATTTCCAATGGATTAAATTTATTTTGTAGGAAATAGGCAAAAAGAAAAAAGCTCAATTTCAGCTATAATGAGAGAGCAGCAAATTAAAACTACACCCAGATACCAGTTTTTAATCTATCAGTTTGACAAAAAAAAAAGTTTGATTACGCATGCTACTGGTAAGGCTGTTGGGAAACAGATTCTCTTAACTTGTTAATGACATAAATTGGCACCAAATCTGTGGGAAAATTCAGCAAAATCTATCAAAATTACATATTAAAATTGCATACGAACTTTGACCCACCAATCCCACTTAAAGGATTTTATCCTAAAAATTGCCTGTGCTGCTATAAAAACCATGTACAAAGTTTTTTTAAAAAATTGAAATACAATTCACATGCCACTGGATTCACCATTTTAAAGCATACAATTCAGTGATTTCTAGTATATTCATGAGGTTATGAAGCCATCACCACTATCTAATTTCAGAACATTTCATAATTCTTACTCCTAACCCCAAGCAATTGCTAATTTTCTTTCTGTCTCAATGGATTTTCCTATTTTGGGCATTTCATACAAATGAAATCATACAATATATAGCCTCTTGAGTCTAGCTTATTTCACTCAGCATAATGTTTTTAAGGCTCATCTATGTTGTAAAATATGCCAGTACTTCATTCTTTTTATGGCTGACTAATATTCCATTGTATGGATATACTACATTTTGTTTATCTACTCATCAGCTAATGGATATTTGAATTGATTCCACTTTTTGACAACTATGAACAATGCTAATCTGTGAACATTTGTGCACAAGTTTTGTCTGAACATGTTCTCAATTTTCTTGAGTGTAGGCCCAGGAGTAGAATTTTAGGTCATATGGTATTTCTGTTTAGCCAAAAGACTATTTCTTTTCTTTTCTTTTTTTGAGATGGAGTTGCTGGGCTCGGTGGCTCATGCCTATAATCTCAGCACTTTGGGAGGCTGAGGTAGGCGGATCACCTGAGGTCAGGAGTTCAATACCAGCCTGACCAACATGGAGAACCTTGTCTCTTAAAAAAAAAAAAAAAAGATGGAGTCCTACTCTGTTATCCAGGCTGGAGTACATTGGCCTGCAACCTCTGCCTCCTGGGTTCAGGTGATTCTCCTGCCTTAGCCTCCCAAGTAGCTGGGATTACAGGAGTGCATCACCATGCCCTGCTCATTTTTGCATTTTTAGTAGAGACAGAGTTTTACCATATTGGCCAGGCTGGTCTCGAACTCCTGACCTCCTATGATCCACCCACCTCAGCCTCCCAAAATGCTGGGAAAGCAGGCGTGAGCCACCGGGCCTGGCCCCAACTACTAGGGCCAACTTTCACAGTGTCCTACCTAGTCTAACATTTTTTGAATCATTAAGGTAGTAGAAACTATCTGCATATGTATTTTATAATATAAAGTACAAAATAATAGGAAATTTCCCCAAATTTTAAAAATTGGCTATTTGTAGGAGGCCCCTCTTAAACTGAGCTCAGCACTGCAGAAAGACACATGTGGAAAAGTGAGGGTGGGAGCCCATCCTGTGACATCAAGTCAAGCTTTATGACTAATAGAGAAACTCTTCGTAAGACGTATTTCATTATATTATTCTGTGTTTCTGTATGTTTGGAATTTTTCATAATAAAAGCTTTTTTAAAAAAAAAATTTTTTTGAAACCTGGTAACTTATTTGAAATTCACCATAGTGAAATTGGTGGTCAAAGAAAGCTTTGTAGACAAATTGAAATATAAGCTAGGTTTTAAAGGAAGGAGACTCGAGAAGAGGCACAAGGGAATATCTGGCCATAGCAAGCAAATTCAATTCCATAAAAAGATACTGAGTGTGACGCACTATGTCTATAGGAGTAAATTTAGCTGGCTTCAAAGAGGTGGAAGTATGGCTGGGCGCGGTGACTCATACCTGTAATCCCAGCACTTTGGGAGGCTTGAGGCAGGCAGATCACAAGGTTAGCAGATCAAGACCAGACTTGCCAATATGGTAAAACTCCATCTTCACTAAAAATACAAAAATTAGCAGGGCTTGGTGGCGGGAGCTTGTAGTCCCAGCTACTCTGGAGGCTGAAGCAGAAGAATCGCTTGAACCCAGGAGGTGGAGGTTGCAATGAGCCGAGATTGTGCCACTGCCCTCCAGCCTGGGTGACAGAGTGAGATTCCATCTCAAAAAACAAGAACAACCAAAACACAAAGAGGTGGAAGTTTATTTCTCACTCATGCAAAAGAAGTCCAGAAGGGGCAGACAGGAATTGGCATGCCATCTCCACGTTGTCCTCAGGGAACCTCAGGATGTGCTCTTTCATCTCCAGCCTTGCTGTCCTCAAGGTCATCTGATGGGGCGAGATGGCTACTAAAGCTACAGGCATCATTCTATATTTCATGAAGTGAGGGTGAGGTTGGAAGCAAAAAATTTCACAAAGCACTTCCATTTACACATTATATGTTGCACATACTACCAAATCACACGCCCATCCTTAGCTGCAAGACAGGCTGAAAAATGGCCTCTACTGAGAATACACTCAGCTAATATTCAGGGTTCTGTTATCACAAGGAAGAAAGAGATTGAATATTTGGTAGGCAAAAATAGTCCCGGCCATATTATGCTTTGCAGGAAGTATAAAACGGTAGGTAAGAGTGCTGGATGGGGTAACAGAAGCCAGACGTGGAATGTGGACCCTGCCACGTATTCATTATGTGACCTTGGAAAAGTTGTAACTGAAACTCTAAGCATCAGATTCTTCATCTGCAAATAAAAACGGATTTGCTAATAAGAGAAAATAAGGTGTGTAAAGCACCTGGCACAAAGGAGGTGCTCAATGAACCTCTGTTATTTTACTCACGATATATTAGAGATTTAGAGATTAAGAAAAAGATTTTCTCTGCCTGTAGGTAGTTAACAAAAATATTGGATTGGAGAAAATAAGCCACTGATAAAAGCTGATGGAATTACAAATTCATTATTTTTTCAGTTTCATTAACAGATGAGTTATATCATGGTCAGCAATATTATCTTCAAATACGAAACAAAATTGAACTTCATTGCAGTTCTTATTCTTTTCTGCAATGCCTTTAATACATAATCTACAGACTTTAACAAGTGTTAAATCAAACCCTATTCCCTCTCAATTCACCTGCGCAAATAAAGTAGAAATAGATATATTCCCCATGGGTTTAAGAATGAGATTTCCAAGATTTGGTCTTTTGAGAAACCATAAAATAAATCCTGAGGGATCACAACATTCTAGATTAAAATAAATGTGGAAAAGGAGCTACCTCTAATTTATTATTTTTTTATGGAAGTGAAGGCATATAGTGGAGGTGCCAATAACGTGAATTCAACTTTTTCTATTAGGAAGTTTAAAAGGGAGGAGAAAGGGAGATGTGTGAGAAATTCAGGTTGTAATGAGTTTTCACACTTGTCTCAACTCGATGAGTTTACTAGTCAAAGCGCTTGCCTTTTCCATGATATTTTCACCTCTACTGCTCTCCTTTATAGATTTGCTTCATACAAATTCATTTCTGAAAATGAAAGAGGACAGGGAAAAAAAATTGAATGTTAAAGCAATGACAAAATTTTTGTATTTTCACTGGATTTAACTTACTGCAAGCCAGATTTAATTTTCTCTTCTGAGACTATGATGACTATCGTGGTTATTTTTATTAAGGAAAGAATTAATCTTAGATTCCCTAAAGTAGGCTCAAACATTATATTGTCTAACCGTCCTTCTGATGTTTGCGATTGTCTCCATATGATGAGTCCCTCCTTCGTGTCACCCCCCACCCCCATGCCCAGCTCACGACCACAGACTTCAAAGGCTGGGGCATTCGCTGTTTGTCAAGAGAAGCCACTCCTGCTATGACGATTAGAAAGCTCTGAATCTACCTTATCTCTTCCTTTCTGAAATTCCGATTCATTTGTCCTGATTCTCCCTATGGTAGCCATGCAGAAAAAGCCTAATCCCTTTGCTACTTGAAAACCTTTTAAAATATTGAAAGACATACAATTATTACATAACCCAATACCTTATCTCCTCAAGACTAAACGTACCTACTTCCTTTAACTGTTCTGCAAGCTCTGCTTGTGAGCCTGTTACTTTCCACGTGGCTTTTCTAAGGGAACTCTGGTTTGTCTACATAAACAGACTTATTTGAATTCTCTATCCCATATTTAGAGGGCCTCTTACCACATGTAAAATGGGTCCCAGGCTTAAGGATTTGAGGTAGATCCAGAGATGTACCCAAATCCCCCTTTAAGAAATGGGTTGGGGCGGGGTATGGTGGCTCATGCCTTTAATCCCAGCACTTTGGGGGGCCAAGGCAGGTGAATAACCTGAGGTTAGAAGTTCAAGACCAGCCTGGACAACATGATGAAATGCCATCTCTATTTAAAAAATACCAAAAAATTAGCCAGGCGTGGTGGTGGATGCCTGTAGTCCAAGCTACTCGGGACGCTGAGGCAGGAGAATCACTTAAACCTGGGAGACAAAGGTTGCAATGAGCCGAGATGGCATCGCTGCACTCCAGCCTCTGCGACAGAGCAAGGCTGTCTCAAAAAAAAAAAAAGCGTTGTTACTTCTGCTCCTGGGAGCACAGTCAGCAGAAAGGCTTGAGCCCTTGAAAGATTGTTTCAGCTGCAGAGAGCTACCATGGCCAAGGTCATCCCCTTCCCAGGAAGGATCACATCCAGTGACTGATCGAGGTAGGGGTATAGATACTTGGCCATTTCTGTCCCATACAGGACAACTTTTACAGGCCATTTTTGCTCCAAAGGTCCTGATACAAGAGTCTGAGTCTGTCTGGCTGAGTTTGCCATTGGTCCTGCAATGTAACTCAACTTCTCCCACAGCGTAATCCTGCTTCCTCCCCCTCCCTTCCATAGGTGTTGATCACAAGGCATGCCATAACAAACACAAAACTCTCCCTCAGAGTCTGCTTGCTGAAGAACTCAACATGCAGTAGGACCCCCTAACTGCTTCTCCATCACATAGAACTAAGCATTTCGTTTCAACTCGGGTCTCAGTACCATAAAGCAATCCTATTATTTGTGCTTGGATCATTATTTATTTGTTTTCGTTGTCTTCTCCTTTCATCACCTCTGAAAGACTTGCCTCTGCTAATCTGCTGACCTATGGGTAGGTCTTACTAGCACAAGTTTGATTTTTCTAGCATAGTCCTTTGTTTGAAATAGCTTCTATTTGTCTCTCCAGATTCATTCTTCAGCCTGCTCTCTGCCTCAGGAAGATCATTTATATGGACTCTATCATTGAACTCATGTGCCCTCTGGCTTCCTGTAGGATTTGGCCAACAAGGTGTGCCAGCAAGAGAAGGAAGAAGACAGCGAAGTGAGGTCAGGCTATTGTTTCTGCTGGCTCCTTCTTTAGGAGTTTGTCTTGGACTGAGTGTTTCACCTGACTGTATGTTCCTCTTCTTTGAGGTTCTGGTCATCTCTCCCCTTTCTCATCCCTTCAGTTTTCAGGTTCTTGCAATTTACTTGTAGTTCTCCTATAACTCAACTTCTCCCTTGCAAATAAAGCCCCTTTGAATGATTCTATCTTAGTTTAAGAGTACAATCTCTTTCCTGTTGGTACCCCGACTAATACAATCTTCCCTGGACTTAGATGTTTACGTTGAATTATCTCCATGGACTCACTCTTTCTCCTTCGGATTTGGCTACGTTGACCTCTGCTTCTTCACCTTTTTCTAGCTTCTCAATCCAACACCACTTACCTCTACCTCAGGAAAACTCTATTCTATTCCATAGGGGAGGGTTTTACTGCTTTATTCCTTCTGCAGACTCAAAATCACATGAAGTCTTCAGGACAAACAAGACTTAAGAACCTGTACCATGTACTGTGGGAGCTCAAAGGAGAATTTCTGAATCTAAGCCAAGCAAGAGGATAATCAGAAAAGTCTTGGAAGCAGTGCTAGCTAAGCTGAGTTTGGATAAATAATTGGCAGTAGCCAGAAATCAGCCAGGTTGGGTGGGGGGGGGATGTTCCAGGGAGACAGGACAACATTCTCAGAAGCCTATGAAAAAGAGGAATTCAGGCTGGGCACAGTGGCTCATGTCTATAATCTCAGCACTCTGGGAGGCTGAGGTGGGCAGATCACCTGAGGTTGGGAGTTCGAGACCAGCCTGACCAACATGGAGAAGCCCCATCTCTACTAAAAATACAAACTTAGCCTAGTGTAGTGGCACATGCCTGTAATCCCAGCTGCTTGGGAGGCTGAGGCAGGAGAATTGCTCGAACCTGGGAGGTGGAGGTTGCAGTGAGCCGAGATCGCGCCATTGAATTCAGCCTGGGAGACAAGAACGAAACTCCGACTCAAAAAAAAAAAAAAAAAAAAAAAAAAAAAAAAAAAAAAAAAAAAAAAAAAAAAAAAAAAAAAAAAGAAAGAAAAGAAAACAAGGAATTCATTGTGTCTGAAGAACAGAGTAAACATCTTTGCAGGATAGGGGACAGAAGCAACATCTTAGGCAATGTGGTTGCTAAATTTATAACTCTACCCAACTCGAGCTTCTTCATGCTCAACAGCTGATCTTTATACTGTTTAATCAAGAAAATACAGCTGTGAATGATCTCCATTTTCTGCTCACACATGCAAAGTCATCTATATTTTTACTCCTCCTTCCCTTCTTCCCTCTTATTCAAAGCTATCACCTTCACCCATGTCTCAATTTTAGGAGGAAGGGTAGAAAGAGGGAGACTAGTTAGGGGCTGTGCAGTCATCCAGGTCAGGAGTTGGCAAACTATGGCCTGCTGGCCAAATCTGGCCCCATGCTGTTTTTGTAAATCAAGATTTACTGGAACACAGCCACACCTATTCATTTAATTATTGTCTATGGCTGCTTTAGGCCTGCAAGAACAGAGCTGAGTGGTTGCAACAGCCTAAAATATTTACTATCTGCCCCTTTGTAGATAAAACTTGCTGGCTCTGATCCAGATGAGTAACCCAGGTGAGAGAGGATGGCAAATTGTATTTGATTAGTAGTGGCAGTGGGGTGAGGAGTGATCAAATTCCAGACAAATGGTGTAAGCAGGGTCTACTGTATTTGTTCATGGATTGGACATGAAACACAAGAGAAGGAGAGGACACAAGAATGACTGAGTTTTTGGGCTGAGCAACTGGGAAGAATAGATTTTGTCATTTGCTATCATGGGAAAAGGCTGTAGAAAAAGTTGGTTGAGGTAGTAGATAATATAATGTTTAGTTTTGTATGTATTTGGGCATAAATTTGAGATGCCTATTTAGACATTTATGTGGAGATGTCAAATAGGTAGCCGGATATACAAGAAAAGATTTCAAGGGAGGTGTCAGGACTAGAAATGTCAATTTGAAAGTTGTCAGTATATAGATGTTATTTAAAACCATGTGATGGAATGAGATCATTTAGTAGTGGGCTGTCATGACAGAAGAAGACTGAAGACTGAATCTCAGGTACTTGAGAATTCAGATGTTGAGGATATGAGGAGGAGCTAGCAAGGAGACCAAGTAAGTGAGTGAGTTTGGTGAAAAACCAAGAGAGAATGGTGAATCAGATGCCAAGTGAAGAAAGTGTGTCAAAGAGGAAAGAGTGATGAACTCTCTATGTTGATCAAAGGGCTTATGGGGACAATAAATCCTTGAAGTGGTCTTGGGACATTGAGTCAGGCAATGCCAAAGAAAGGTTGGGTAACCAAAGTGAAGTGAAAGGAGGTGATAGGTTTCAGGTAGACATGTCCCTTTGTCCTGCCAAAAGTGGTACAACCAGAGGAAGACCAGAGTGTGACTATTTTTCTCCAACTAAGGACTATGCTCTGTTTTCAAATATATTTGGGCCTATTTCCAGACTTTCTGGTTTATTTTATTCATATTTTTATTTTCATATTCTACAACTATATTATTTCAGTTGCTGTAACCATAAAGTATGTTTTATTATTTGGTAGAGCTGGACTCCACTCACTACTCTTCCTTCTTCAGAACAATGACCTCTTAATTTTAAAGATACTTTTAACATAACATGTTTTCTTAGCAGCTGTATGATTGTTTCATTTGACTTTCACAGTAGTTCTGAATGATAGGTATTATTACAATTCTTATGATGAAAAAATTGAAGCTCAAAAAGGTTTAAAATTGTGTTCAGGCAGGACACAGTGGCTCACACCTGTAATCCCAGCACTTTGGGAGACTGAGGCAAGCAGGTTGTTTGAGCCGAGTAGTTCAAGACCAGCCTGGGCAATATAGTGAAACCTCAGCTCTACAGAAAATGTGAAAATTAGCCAGGAGTGGTGATGCATGCCTGTAGTCCCAGCTACTAGAAATGCTGAGGTGGGAGGATCGCTTGAGCCTGGGAGGTCAAGGCTGCGGTGGGCCGTGAGTGTGCCACTGTGCTTCAGCCTGGGTGACAGAGTGAGACCCTGTCTCAAAGAAACAAAAAAATATTGTGTTCAGTCACCCATCTAGTAAATGGCACATCTAATATTTCAACTAAAGTCTGACTCCAAAGTCTACGTGTTATACATGTTATAGTGCTCTTCATAAGTCAATTAGATTTCCCTTATTTCACTTCAGTATCTATCATATTGGAAGTCTAAGGTTAGGAAATGCTTCTAAAGGATATTATAAAAGACGTTGGGTTCATAAACCCAAGAACAGTAAGGTATATTATTCTGATAGTGTAGGTGAGAAGGAGCTGAGGGACATAATAAGCTCAAGTATGTCCAGCAGAATATGAACTCCATGACAGTAAGATGTTGCCTGTCTTATTTATTTATTTATTTTTTTTTGACACTGGATAAATTTTTATTGAGCCACTTCGTTTACAACATGAGGTAAAAGGAGTTTTCCTTGACCAGTATTTTACATAGCCGTAGGAAGGTATTTTAGACTTCAGGGATTCATAAGGGATTACATCTCTCAAAAGTTGGGATCAAGTAAACAAATTTTATTAACTCCTTGAATTTTCCAGTTGACTCTTCCCTTAACAATAGTAACAAGTTCTAACTAGTTATGTAAGTTTCTTCAAGGCCAAGTCTTGTCATTGTTGCTGATATCCTTAGAGCTGAAGCACTGCTATTTCAATCAATATCCACTAGTTCCACTTCAAAAATGAGTTTTGCATTTGGTGGAATTTTGGCATCAGGCTGTCCTTTCTTTCCATAAGCCCATTCTGGTTCAATCTCCAGTCGAGCCTTTTCTCCTTTACTCATAGTCAAGAGAGCTTCATCCCATCCTCTGATAACTTTGCCTACTCCGACCTTAAAACTTAAAGGCTTGGCATTTTTCTTCTTCTTTGCACTTGTTTGAATATTAGTATCAAAAACATTCCCATCTTGTAGTGTTCCTGTATACCAGCAGTGAACAACATCTCCCTTTTTGGGAAAATTGGTTTTATCTCCCTTTTTCAGAACAGAATTTGTATATTTTGGTGGACCCTCATCCAGAGTCTCTTCAGACTTGGTTTCTTTGGGTTTATCTTCATTAAGCTTCACATTTTTTACTTGCTCAGACACTTTACTTATACTTTCAGTGCCCTTAAAACGCTTAGTTTCAAAAAGATGGTTATAGGTTGTAACCAAGTGGTCCTTGTTAGCGGTCTTGGCCACATTTTTAATGTTTCCTAATAATTTATGTTCTGCAAGAAACGAATCTGAACCGTGGTCCTGCAGAAACTTGATAATGTCCTTCTTGGGCAGCTGCTCACTGCGCAGCTGCTCCACGGTCCACGCCCGCTGCGGAACAGCCGCCGCCATCTTCCCCCGCTGCCTCTGCCTGTCTTATTTATAATACTATCCCTGGTATCTCTATCAGAGCTTCACACATTGTTGGCATTCAGTAAATATTTGGACAGAGAAAATTAAGAGATCTTATCCCTGTTATCCAGGAATTTATCATCTAGACGGGAGGCAAGATTCAGACAGCTACAAATTTAATTTATAATACAAGATAAAAAATTTTGGCCGGGCGCAGTGGCTCACGCCTGTAATCCCAGCACTTTGGGAGGCCGAGGCGGGCGGATCATGAAGTCAAGACACGGAGACCACCCTGGCCAACATAGTGAAACCCCATCTCTACTAAAATATAAAAATTAGCTGGGCATGGTGGCGCACGTCTGTAGTCCCAGCTACTCGGGACGCTGAGGCAGGAGAATTGCTTGAACCTGGGAGGCGGAGGTTGCAGTGAGCCGAGATTGTGCCACTGTACTTCAGCCTGGCACCTGGTGACATCTGTCTCAAAAAAAAAAAGAAAAAAAAAATTTTTGTTCAAGGAACAAGAGAAAAATAGAATATGATAATGTTATAAATAAAAACATTAACTTAATAATTTACTGATGTAGATAAAAAGTGGAACATTTTTATGGAATTTTGGGAGTTTTATGGAAATGATGATCACTTCTGTTTGGGAAAATCATGGACAATTGAATGGGGAAGTTGGGATTTGATCCAGGTATGAGAGGTCAGTAGGTTGGTATAAATAGAGACATAGATCCATTGTACTTTAGCCAGAGTGAATGGCATACAGCAAAGCAAGAGGTTTAGGAAGGCCCAATGTATTCTGGAGAAAGTTACTAAATCAAAGTATTTTTTCTTTTCAAGGGACTAAAATATTTGGAAAAAATGTTTGGTGTAGATAATTAAGAGGGTAGATTGGAGGCAAGGTCAGCAATGATCGGCTTTGTGTGTAGTGGCTTATATATCCAATTTATCAAATATTATTAAGCTCTTACAGTTAATACTTGCCCAGTGGATAAGTTTCACCTTCATTTCATGTTTCATTTGACTTGTATAGTATTTGTTACTACTTACCTCTCCTGTCTTGAACACTACCCTGGTAACTCTCTTGGTCTTGCTTCCCTTATTCTCTTCCTCCCTGCTGACAGGTTGGTTGTAGTTCCTTTCCTCGTCCCTTTGCCTGCTCCTTAAGCCTCTTCTCTCTTTTGTCTGTATTTC
Organism: Cebus imitator; assembly: GCF_001604975.1. Taxonomy (NCBI): domain Eukaryota; kingdom Metazoa; phylum Chordata; class Mammalia; order Primates; family Cebidae; genus Cebus; species Cebus imitator. Next base: position 7,864,395 of record NW_016107365.1, on the reverse strand, counting down.
TTTGTAGTTGATCTCATCAATGTGTATGGCCTCACATTTTTTGCCAATGATTTGCAAATTTATATCCCTATCTCAGACTTCAGTCCTTTTCCTCAGATAATTATAGCCTGCTGCCTTGGGGACATTTTATCTGAATGTCCCAACGGTGCTTCTAACAACATAATTAAAGTTTAACCATTTCTCTCACAAACCTTGCTCTTCTTCGTGAATAATCTACTCTAATTACGGGTCACTCTCTATTCTGTTTTCCAAGTCAGAGGCAGGTGATTTATTCTCTGTGACTTCTTCACTCTCACTTTGGAATTGGTCATTAAATTCTATAATCTCCATATTCTATATATCTCACTAGTCTGACATTTTTTGTTTTGTTTTGGTTTTTTTTTTTTTTTTGAGACAGTCTTGCTCTGTTGCCAGGTTTTTTTTTTTTTTTTGAGACAGTCTCGCTCTGTTGCCAGGCGCCAGGCTGGAGTGCAGTGCTGTGATCTCGGCTCACTGCAACCTCCGTCTCCCAGGTTCAAGCAATTCTCCTTCCTCAGCCTCCCAAGTAACTGGGACTACAGTCGCGTGCCACCACGCCCAGCTAATTTTTGTATTTTTTTAGTAAAGACGGGGTTTCACCATGTTGGCCAGGATAGTCTCGATCTCCTGACCTCATGATCTGCCCGCCTCGGCCTCCCAAAGTGCTGGGATTACAGGCGTGAGCCACCGCGCCCGGCCAACATCTTTTTTTTTTTTTAAATCCTCATTACCACTGCCTTAAATTTAGATCTTATTTTCTCAGACCTGGATATCATATTTCTCATTCCGGTTTCTCTGCTTCAAGTCCAACTTTTGCAGATCACCTATAGTTTCAAATATCTTTTAAAAATGAATTCTGAGACCTGGTTCTGTTGCTCATGCCTGTAATTGCAGCACTTTGGGAGGCCAAGACAGGAGAATCACTTGAGCCCAGGTGTTTGAGACCAGCCCAGGCATAGTGGCACATGCCTGTGGTCCCAGCTACTCAGCTACTCCAGAGGCTAAGGTGAGAGGATTGCTTGAGCGCCAGAGGTCAAGGCGGCAGTGAGCTGTGATTGCACCACTGCATGGTAGCCTGCATGACAGTGAGACCGTGTTCCCCCCAAAAAAGAGAACTCATATTATCCCCGTTTTTAAGTCTTTGCGGACTGTCCATCCTCTGCAGCAGTGGTTTCCACATTTTTTAAGCATAGTATACTCTTTTTTTTAGTTGAAATCTTAAATTTGAATTCTCTTCAATGAGCAGCTAACAAATCAGAGACAAATAAGAAATCTATATTCATTTAAAAATCATTTAAAGTGTATTGGTTTTCTGTGATAAAACAGTTACTATACTGAACACAGTGGATATAAACAAAAAATAGCAACTGCTAAATATTTACTGATTACTCTTTGCCAAGCAGCATTCTAAGTTTTTTACATTCGTCAACGCATTTAATATTTATAGTCCTGCAAACATGAACTGGCATGGTTCCTTCTCTTAAGGAAATTTCATTTGTGTGTGTGTGCTTAGGTGTGTGTATGTGTGTGTATTTTACCCTGATGATCAACATTTTATTTCATTGGCGGCTCCTCTAAGGAATCATAGAATCTTTATTGGTCATTGATCTAAGCTGGCTAGCAAGTGTCCAGGAGCCTCACCAAATAAATTAGTCTGTATCCTGGGAGTTTGGAGCCAATGTTAATCATCCCAAGGGCAATTAAGGCAAGAGGCCCAGCACAAAGTCATCTTAGTTACAAAATAAGAAGATAGTGTTCCTTTCTATACCCCATCCTCAGCCTTGCCAAGATAGCATTCTCAACTCCTTTTCTGCAAAATATTGCTTGTCAGTCAGACTTGTCTAATATCTTAGCAACACAAGCAAAACCCAAGGAAAGCCAAGCATTGCAGTTTGGTTGTTCACGATTTGATTGGTGCCATGATTTAGTAAATTACTTTTTCTGAGGGTTCTTTTTTGGCTTGTTTAAAGCCAAGGACTAAATGTAGCAATAAAAATTTAAATTACCTTGGCTCCTTGCTGAAATGCTCAATATTCCAATCTTTCTGCTTTGCTGTAGTGCCAGGGAGAAGAGAAAAAAACAGGCGACAATGATTCTGCATTACTGATTCACTCTACTCATTAGATTATATTGAAATGTTATGACTTGCTGGGCTCAGAGTTATTCATTTTTTGCCTCCAGCCATTTCACAGTAATTTTTTGCTTCTACATAACACAATACAACATTATTTGGAGTAAGACTTTCTAGTTGCAAATAATTTTTAGACAGCAAATTAAGCCCTTTACCAAATAATGTTAAATTATCATCAGGATTACATTCTCATGAGTAATTAATCAATACTACTTCAGCTGTTTAGCTATTTAGTGTTGTTGAGCTCTAGTAATTGTTAGGTTTAATTGTATTCTCTTGAGCTCAGCAGCAAAAATAAAGTCAGGTCATACATGTGCACTGTAAAATATTATCTATCTTATCAGAAAAAAAATTCACTGAATAAAAATGACCCAGAAGGCATGTTTTTGGTAAGCCTATTCCAAAATGTTACAGTTATGTTAGCACTTGCTACTCCCACTTTGGTAAAAGTCTTTTACTCTAATCAAGGTAAAACAAAGTCTTTCTTCAATATAGCTTTTGTGTTGTAATTTGATTTTTCTATATTAATTTTTAACTGAGTGCAGGATCAGCATAACAGAAACCCTTTCTGGTTCTATTATTTATTTGTTCCCTCTATTTAAAGAGGGTAAAAACAATTCTTACTAATTTGCCTAGGATTTCAAACATATGGAGACAGCACATACTCATATCTACTTCAGTGAAGTAAAAATGTTACAGTTCATCATGGACATGATAAACAATCAATGGCCTAGTTTTGTAGAATACTGTCACCATCTCTTGCCTCTTTGGCAAAGTTTTAAAATGATTTTTACCATAATTAAAGTAATTGAAATTACTTGTTCTTTCTTAAAAATCTTGCCCAATTTTTACATATGAGAAAAATGAAATATGTCAAATAGCTATTGTCATTTCTGCCTTTACTCTCAGTGTATCAATTAAATTATTCCTTTATCAGCATTTGTGTGCTTTGCTATGTGATATCTCCAACTTTTTTTAGCAGCTGGACCTGATGAGAGTAGGGTACTCGATGGGAAATGAGCCTTGGGATGTTACGATTGTCAGAGTGGCAGCAGAGGTTGAGGAGCAGATCAGGGGGAAGGGATATAAGTTAAATAGAAAAACATTATCTCAGACTGGGCGCAGTGGCTCACGCCTGTAATCCTAGCACTTTGGGAGAAAAGGCAGGTGGATCACTTGAGGTCAGGAGTTCAAGACCAGCCTGGCCAACATGGTAAAACCCTGTCTCTGCTAAAAATAAGAAAAATTAGTCGGGCGTGGTGGAGCGAGCCTGTAATCTCAGCTACTGGGGAGGCTCAGGCAGGGGAATCACTTGAACCTGGGAGGTGGAGGATGCAGTGAGTCGAGATCGTGCCACTGGACTCCAGCCTAGGCAACAGAATGAGACCCTGTCTCAAAAAAGAAAGGAAGGAAAACATTATCTCACAGATAAACTGTGAAGTCAACAAAGTAGCAGCTACAATTATCATTGGCATCAGCCTGGTATTGTTGTTTCTGTTTGCCATACCCTTGCGAAATCTGGACATTCCTAGAATGTCTAGATATTTCAGTTAGTAGATGTGCTGCTGGGAGACAGAAAGAGAAAAAGAACAAATACTTATTTATCACCTGTAAGTGCCAGGCATTGTAGCGATACTTTCATGTTCCAGATCTCACTGGGTCACCACTCTAATCCTCCAAAGTTCATTTGATTTATTTTCATTTTTCTTTACTCTTGGCAATATTAAGAATGAGAGTAGTTTAGCAATTCAGGCCGAGTCCCACTGATTATGCAACGAACAGCTAACTGCTCTAGCAGCCATATTAGCGGGAGAAGAAAGGGAAGAAACAGGTCAACATGGATATTTGGTGCTTGTCCTTTTGAACATGAACACTAAAGATTGATCTCAGAACACCATGACACTAAGATAGTCATGTGAAAGGATTTGGAATTAAATAGTTTTAAGAGGTGAATGTTTTGAATTCATTATCCACAAGCTCTTGGTTTAAACCTCTTATCCTGGGGTAAATGTGTTCATCTTTATTTTTCCCGTGCCACCTCCCACAGTACTTTCTGCATCATGATTATTCAACATTCAATTTGTAATCTTCTTAGAGGAGCAAGAAAAAACTGTCATTTTATAAAGTGTTCTAATTGTAATAGTGTCCCCCCTGGGATATTTGTGCTTGTCACAGTAATTGGGGACTCAATTGGAGAGTTAAAAAGCGAGTAAACAAAAAGTAATTAACAGTGTTGACCTTTATGACAAAACATAATTTGCTAAAGAAAGGGCAAAAGGACAGACAGAGAAAGAAATTATAATACAAAAGATCAGTAGTATGTAAGATTTTAACATTTGAAATTAAAATTAGGAGAGTAACTTACATGAATAATTAGTATCTCTTGTTTCCTGTGAAAACAACTACCTCTGCTGCCTGCAACTGGAATTACCACGTACAGCAGACAAGAACTGCTTTCACTAATTGGGTCAGATTATATTTTTAGTACAATGTTATTCTAATGAATGTAGGCCCTTTCTATTAACCTTAACAGTCAAGAAATATGAAACAATGTGAGAATATATCATTTGAGACTTCAAACTAACTGCTTATGCTAATGTGACAGGAATGACTGCTTGAGGACAATTTTATCGTATCGATTGCAATTATGAAGGGAAAATAAAATCTTCTCAAGTATTCTTCACTCTCTCTGAGTTAATTAAATTTTATAACCTTTGCTAAACTCTTCAAACAATAGACTTTATTCAGGAAATATTTTTTAAAAACTAAAAAAAAAAAACTGTAAAACTATATTGTCTTCCCCAAATTCTGTTGCGTTGCTAGATTTAGCAGTTCTCTTTATTTTCATTGCAGGAAGTGATTGTCAACATTATCATTATTTTAAATATCATCACTAATATCTTTTATCGAATCTGTACGATGTTGTGCTGGGAAGAGAGCCATCAAGAGGTGTAAGATACAGTCCCTGCCCTTGAGAAATATGTAATCTAAATGAAGACATTTACTACCTTTGTTAAAATTCATCGAGAATAATTTGTTTGACCCTGTGATTTATTAGAATCATTCAATGGGAACACATATGGGAATGATATTGGATTTAGATATGTTAAAATAAAGCCTATCTCCTACCTTTGCTAAGAGATGTGCATACGGTTTAAACGATGATGCAGATGGCTTTCATTTCCTTTCTGCAGACAGAAAGAAATCTATTGATTCCTAGAGGATAAAACACGCATTCTTTGAGCACAGTTATTTGAGTGACTTGCAAAAACAGTTCAAGTCCTATCTCTGCAACTAATTGGCAGTGTGACTACTGCCTCTTGTAGTATTATACATTATTGTTCCAGCTGCTATGCTGAAGTAGGAGCTCTCAATGTCTTTGACTTAAGAGAAATCCTATATAATTGGCTAGGATGGCGTATCTGCATCAGTCAAACATAGTGTCTCCCCTTTCTCCTTCATAACTAAACTGATTGACAAATAATGCTGAAATTGTAATGAACGCTATGCCTCTGATGTACTTACAAATTAGTATTATATGTGAAAACTTATTTAACTTTTCCATGATGTAGAAATCTTGTACAAAAAGGTTTTCTCACACACTGTACAGTAATGCTCATCACATATTAGTATAAAGAAAATATCATGGCATCTTTTACACTGATTTTCAGTGCTTGAATTTGAGAGAAGTTAGGGGAGATAATTTTTTCTCTTGAAACTGGAAATATGAAAATAAGTCATGGAGATAATTGGGTAAGTGCATTTCCTGAAAATATCCTGTATCTTTCTGGTTTATTTTGTTTGCTTGATAATCAGGCCTTACAAGATTACCAAATTCCCTTTATTATCACATTTAATTGAAAGTTAATAATCTATTTCCTTTGTCAATGAATGTTTCATTTTTACAAAATAATGTGCAGCAGTTGCACAGATCAGTTTATGTGGGTGAATGAGGTCATTTGAAGCTTTCCACATTTATACTACAGCCTATTCTTCAACAAAAAAATTGAAGAAGTTGCTTAGTACTTCAAGAGACTGGGCTGGGTGTGGTGGCTCACGCCTGTAATCCCAGCACTTTGGGAGGCCCAGGTGGGTGGATCACCTCAGGTCAGGGGTTCGAGACCAGCCTGGCTAACATGGTGAAACCCTGTTTCTACTAAAAATACAAAAAATTATCCAGGCATGATGGTGCATGCCTATAATCTCAGCTACTTGGGAAGCTGAGGCAGGAGAATCACTTGAAGCGGAGGTTGCAGTGAACCAAGATGGCACTATTGCACTCCAGTTTGGGCAACAAGAGCAAAACTCCATCTCAAAAAAAAAAAAAAAAAAAAAAAAGAACTTCAAGATATTTTACAATCTTGAGATTGCAGGTATGATTTCTTTTTGGTTTGTTTTGAAAATAAAATTTCAAGCCCATAGAAAATTTGAAAGAAGAAAACAATGAATACATGTATACTCTTCACCTAGATTCATTAAATATTTATATTTTGCATCACTTTTTGTCTCTACCTGATAAAGTTTTTTGTATTTTAATTTTTTCATTTATTATTTATTTATCTATTTTAACTTTTATTTTAGGTTTGGAGGTACATGTGCAGGTTTGTTATAGAGATAAACTTGTGTCATGGTGGTTTGTTGTACAGATTATTTCATTACCCAGGTATTAAGCCTCGTACCCATTAGTTATTTTTTTCTACTCTTCTTCCTCCTCCCACCCTCCACTCTCAAGGATGCCCCACTGTCTGGTGTTCTCTTCTTTGTATTCATAAGTTCTCCTCATTTAGCTTCCACTTCTAAGTGAGAACATATGGTATTTGGTTTTCTGTTACTGCATTAGTTTGCTAAGGATAAGGGCCGCTAGCTCCATCCATGTTTCCACAAGAGAAATGACATAATTCCTTTTTTTGGCTGCATAGTATTCCGTGGTGGATACACACGTTTTTAAGGAGACTTTTAATTCAATATCATCTAACATACAGTCTATATTCACATTTCCCTAATTGTCACAAGTTACTTCTTTTCTCGCTTTTTAAAAACATTTTCTTATTAGAAATTAATATGTGTGCATGTTAGAAATGTAAAAAGTTTAAAAGGAGATTTCATGGAGCTTAGACTATATTCTATCCCTCACCTCATAGTGCAAATACTGTGAATCATTTCATAGGTATGGTTTCAGAAATTTTCTACAAATATATACTACATATTTTTAGATAGATGGAAACATTATATAATAGAAGATATTTTCATATAAACACATAAAAATATCCTATTTTCATACAAGCACATATAAGTCCTACTCACTGATGTTTAATTTAACAAACTTTATTTTTAGAGCAGTTTTATGTTCATAGCAAAATTGAGTGGAAAGTATAGAAAGTCAATCCCCACGGATGCACAACCTCCCCTACAAGGGACATCCTGCACCAGAGTGGTGCATTTGTTATAACTGATGAATCCACATAGACACACCATTACCACCTAAGGTCCATAGTATACATTAGGGTGCTCACCCCTCGTGTCTGGGGTATGAGGGACTGGAGTCTCCTAGGGTTGGCTTGTATCCTGGGTTTGCTGGAGCATGGAGTTATGCGGGCAGCCTGGAGCCTGGAGCAGCAGGGACTGGCCTGGCTCTGGGTGGCTTGGAGTCTCTATCTGTGGGGACTGGCCTGGAGCCTGGAGTTATGGGGCTTAGTCTGTCACTGGGGCAGGCCTGGAGGCTTAGTCTGCAGGTACCAGCTTGGAGCCTAGGGCTCTGTGGGCCAGCCTGGCACTGAGTTTCACTGGAGCAATGCTGGTGCTGGGTCTGTGGCAAAGTCTGGGACTCACTTTACTCTCCTTCCCCGACTTGGAGGATATCTTGCTCCATGCTGTGTTGCTTAGCTTGGAGGGGTGATGTGATGCAGAAAATGTGAAACCGTTCTTCCTACTTTCTTCAGTGGGTCCTACTGTAGTTCTGTGCTACACACAGGTGCTATAATCTCTCATTCTTATGATATTTTCATTTATGGAGAGTTGTTCAGAGAGATGTTTCTATGAGAATATTAGTGCTGGAAAGTCCTATTCCACCATCTTGTTGATGTCACAATCCAAGAGCCATACCTACTTCCTTCCTTCCTTCCTTCCTTCCTTCCTTCCTTCCTTCCCTCTTCTTCTTCATCTTTGTCTTCTCCTCCTCCTCTTCTCCTCCTTCCTTCCTTCTTTCTTTCTTTTCTTTTCTTTCTTCCTCTCCTTCTTTCTTCCTTTTTCCTTTCTTTTTTCAAAACTAGTCAAGTGAAGCAATGGGAGTGGAGAGAGGGAACAAAGAAATCTGTAACCAGTTATGATCAATTTGTTGTAAATAGCACTGCACTCCAACAACCCATATTATCTTTTGATTAGGGTTAGCATGGTATATCTTTCTCCATCCCTTTACTTTTAATCTATATGTGCCTATGTTTCAAAAGAGTTTCTTGTAGACAATATATAGCTGCGTCTTATTTTTTGATCCACTCTGGCAATCTGTCTTTTAATTGGAATATTTAGACCACTGACATTTAAAGTGATTATTAATATAATTGGATTAATATCTGTGATACCTGTGACTATTTTCTATTTATTGCCTTTGCTATTTGTTCCTATTTCTGTCTTCCATACTTCTTCTGACTTTTGAGGTATTGAACATTTTATTATGATATAGTTATATAATGATATATACATATATATGATATATTATGGAATTATGTTGTAATGTATGGTACCATTTGGTCTTCTTTCTTAGTATATCAATTATGCAGCTTTATTTTTTTTAAGGAGGAGTCTCACTCTGTAGCCCAGGCTGGAGTGCAGTTGTGTGATCACGGCTCACTGCAGCCTCAAACTCCCCGGCTCTAGTAATTCTGCTCCAGCCTCCTGAACAGCTGGGACTATAGGTGCATGTCACTGTGCCTGGCTAATTTTTAATTTTTTTGTAGAGACAGGGTCTCAGTATATTGCCCAGACTGGCCTTGAACTCCCAGGCTCAAGCAGTCCTCCTCCTTTCACTTCCCAAAGTGTTGGGATTACAGGCACGATTCAGTGCACCTGGTCATTTATGCCTCTTCTTAAAATCTTTAAAGTGGTTGCTCTAGAGTTGGCAATATACATTTACAACGAATTCAAGTCCACTTTCAAATACAGGCACTCTGCAAATACTGTGCTTTTCACAAATTGAAGGTTTGTGGCAACCCTGCATCAGGTGAATTTATTGGTACCATTTTCCCAACAGCATGTGCTCACTTTGTGTCTCTGTGTCACATTTTGGTAATTCTCACAATATTTTAAATATATATATATATATATATATATATATATATACACATATATATATTTTTAGATGGCGTCTTGCTCCATTGTCCAGGCTGGAGTGCAGTGGCATAATCTCGGCTCACTGCAACCTCTGCCTCTTAGGTTCCAGAGATTCTCCTGCCCCAGCCTCCCAAGTAGCTGGGACTACAGATGTGTGCAACTATGTCCACCTAATTTTTGTATTTTTAGTAGAGATGGGTTTTTGCCATTTGGCCAGGCTGGTCCCAAAATTCTGACTTCAGGTGATCTGCTCTCCTCGGCCTCCCAAAGTGCTGGGATTACAGGAGTGGACCACTGAACCCAGTCTCTCACTTTAAATCAAATACCAGAAATGAGTATGGTTAGTGAGGAAGGTGTTTTGAAAGTCTGTATAGAATGAACGCTAGCTGTCTTGTGCCAAACAGTTGGCCAAGTTGTGAATGCAAAGGAAGAGTTCTTGGAGGAAATTAAAAGTGCTACTTCAGTGAACGCACAATGCTAAGCAAGTAAAACAACTTTATTGCTGATATGGAGTAAGTTTTACTGGTCTGGGTAGAGGATCAAACCAGCCACAACATTCCTATAAGCCAAAGCCTTATCCAAGCCAACACCCTAACTGTTCAAGCCTGTGAAGACTGAGATAGGTAAGAAAGCTACAGAAGAAAATTTGAAAGCTAGCAGAGGCTAGGTTTAAGAAAAAAAGCCATCTCCAGAACATAAAAACGTTAAGGGGAAGCAGCAAGTGCTAAGGCAGAAGCTGCAGCAAGCTGTCCAGATCTACCTGAGATAATTGACGAAAGCTGGCTACCCTAATAACAGATTTTCAGTGGGGGGAAAAAAATGTTATATTGGAAGAAGATGTTATCTAGGACCTTTACAGCTTGAGATAAAAAGGCAGTGACTGGCTTTGAAACTTCAAAGGGTAATCGCTTTGGCAGCACATATACTATAAAAACTGAAGTGATACAGAGAAGATTAGCATGGTCCCTGCACAAGGATGACATGCAAATTAGTGAAGCATTCCATTAAAAAAAATTATTCAAAGGGCAGGTTGATTCTCTTGTTAGGGGCTAATGCAGCTGGTGATTTTAAGTTGAAGACAATGTTCATGTACCACTCCAAAAATCCTAGGGCCTTTAAGAATTATTTTAAATCTACTCTGGCTGTGCTCTAGAAATAGAACTACAAAGCTTGGATGACAGCACATCCTTTTACAGGATGGTATACTGAATATTTTAAGCCCACTCTTGAGATCTACTGCTCAA
>NW_016107365.1:7844375-7852716 GCF_001604975.1 Cebus imitator | reverse complement strand
CAGGCTGGAGTGCAGTGGTGTGATCTCGGCTCACTACAACCTCCACCTCCCGGATTCAAGTGATTCTCCTGCCTCAGCCTCCTGAGTAGCTGGGATTACAGGCACCCGCCACCATGCCTGGCTAATTTTTGTATTTTTAGTAGGGGCAGGTTTTCATCATATTGGCCAGGCTGGTCTTGAACTCCTGATCTCAGGTGATCCACCCACCTCGGCCTCCCGAAGTGCTGGGATTACAGGCATGAGCCACTGCACCCAGCCAGTACATCTTTTTTTATGACATAATATAACTTGCACCATTAATAGACTACAGCATAGGGTAAATATAGCTTTTATATGCACTGGGAGACAAAAAATTCACATGACTCAATTTATTGCAATATTTGCTTTATTGCAGTGGTCTGGAGCCAAACCCACAATATCCCCCTGGTATCCTTGTAACACTTTACTGCTCTGTGAGTATTGCAAGTATTTTATAATTACAAAACATGCCTAATTTCTTCCTCCCGTCCCTTGCTGTCATTCATTTCATTTGCACATAAGCACATATAATCAAGTACATTGCTGCTATTACTATTTTGAACAAACTGTCTACTGTCAGACCAATTAAAAATGAGAAAAATAAATTATTTTACCTTTACTTATTCCTTCTCTCATGCTCTTCTTTTTCTTCATGTAGATCCGTGTCTCTGACTTAGATTATTTTCCTTCTCTCTAAACAACCTCTTTTTACATTTTTTTGCAAGGCAGGTCTACTGGCAAAAAATTTGCTCAATTTTCATATGAGAAAGCCTTTATTTTTCCTTACTTTTGAAAGATAATTTCACAGGGCGCAGGGTTCTAGGCTGGTGGTTTCTTTCTCTCATCACTGTAACTATTTTACTCTATCTTCTTGCTTACACAGTTTCTGATTCATCAGACGTAATTCTTATCTTTGCTCCTCTATAGGTAAAGTTTGTTTTCCTCTGGCTTCCCTCAGGATTTTTCCTTTATCTTTGGTTCTCTTTCATTTGGATATGATATGCTTACATGTCCTTTTCTGGGCATTTATTCTGTTTGGTGTTCCCTGAGCTTTCTGGATCTGCTGTTTGGTGTCTGACATTAATTTGGAGGAAATTCTCAGTTATTATTGCTTCAAATATTACTCCTCTTCCTCCTCTTTTCCTTCTGGTATTCCCATTATTGTATGTTACACATACAATAGCTGTCTCATGGCTCTTAGACATTCTCCCCCGCAACCCACCAAGTCTTTTCTGTCTTTGCTTTTCAGCTTGGGAGGAGTCTATTGTCATATCCTCAAGCTCAGAGATTCTTCCCTCAGCCAAATCCAGTCTGCTAATAAATCCACCAAAGTCATTATTCCTGTTACAGTATTTTGATCTCTAGCATTGCCTATGATTGTATCTTAGAATTCCCATAATTCGGCTCACATTATCCACCTGTTCTTGCATGTTTTCTACTTTTCCCTTTAAAGTCCTTCACATAGTAATCATAGTTCTTAAAACTTCCTGGCTTAGTAACTTAGTAACCAACTTCCCTGCCATATCAGACTCTGGTTTTGATGCTTGTTTATTTTAGTCTTTTCAAATTGTGAGGTTTTTTTTTTTTCTCCTTTCAGTATTTTTTATAAATTTTTGTTGAAAGGTGGACATGCCGTACTAGTTACAAGAAACTGCCTTGGTAATGGAGTGGTAAAATGTGGGGGACGGGAAGTGTCTATCATCCTACGATTAGTTCTCTGTCTTTTGGTGAGTCCGCACCTCTGGTCTGTCAGCTGTCCCAGTGCTGCTTCAGGTTTTTTCCCCTCTTAGGTGGGACAGGATGGATATACAGTAGGGTGGAGTTGCATATTTTCCTTTCCTCAAGTAGTTTAGGTTTTGATAAAACCCCAGCTGGGCTGACTCTGAAAAAGTTTCTCCTGAGAGCAGACCTTGCTCAAAACAGAGTGCTCTGGTTTGTTTCAGGAAGCACGAAGGGGTTTTTCTCTAAGATTCACTGTGAGAACCCGGCCAGGTGCCTGAAAGTAAAGCTTCCCAAAGTGTAGGGACCGCCAAGACTCGGTCCCCCTGGAGATTTAAAGTCATGCTTGTCTATACCTAATTTCCAGCAGTTTGTGAGTTACGGTTCCAGTTTTCCTACCCCAGCACTAGTTCCTGGGGTGGTTTCTGCTCTGCTAAGTTGTGATTCTCTGCATTTACCTGTCTGTCTCTTCAGTTTTGGGGGCAGCACTTTGCCCTTTGACTTCACCTCTGTAATAGATCTAAGAAAAATTGTTGATTTTTGTTTCAGTTTGTTCAGCCTTTCCCATGTTAGGACAGAGTAACAACTTCTAAGCCCCTCATGTGCTTGACTGGACAGTCAGCTTTGTTTTACTATCTCTTCAGTTTGCTTTATTCCAGACCAGTTCACCTGCCCATTTATATCCATAACAGATAATTTTTGAGAGAGTTCAGATCTATGTATTTTTTCTTAATTAAAAAAATTGAAATTTTGACAGAAGAGCACTGAAAAATGGACAATGTTACTTTTTACTGTTGTCAACACCTCAGAAAAAGTCTAACAATCGGGCCTGAATTTTTTAAACTGGCACTGTGACTTATGACAAAAATGTTGATAAAAAACAGAAATGCTATACTACGTCCATGATAGCAAAGCATGCCAGGACTGAAAACCAGCCATGAGGGCAGGTGGTGGTGGCTCACACCTGTAATCCCAGCACTCTGGGAGGCCAAGACAGGAGGATTTCTTGAGCCAAGGAGTTCAAGACGACTAGCTTGAGCAGCACAGTGAGACCCTGTCTCTATGTTAAACAAACAAAAAAAATAGCTGGTAGCTGGGAAGATGGCTGAATAGAAACAGCTCTGGTCTGCAGCTCCCAGCAAGACAATCCAGAAGGTGGGCGATTCCTGCACTTCCAACTGAGGTACCTGGCTCATCTCATTGGGACTAGTTAGACAGTGGATGCAGCCCATGGAGGATGAGCCAAAGCAGGGTGGGGTGTCACCTCACCTGGGAAGCACAGGGGGTCAGGAAACTCCCTCCCCTAGCTAAGGGAAGCTATGAGGGACTGTGCCATGAGGAACAGTGCATTCTGGCCCAGATGCTATGCTGTTCCCATGGTCTTCGCAACCCACACACCAGGAAATTCCCTTGGGTGCCTACACCACTGGTGTTTCAAGCACAAAACTGTGTGGCCATTTGGGCAGACACTGAGCTGCCTGCAGTTTTTTTCCCCCATTCCAGTGCAGTCTGGAATGCCAGCAAGACAGAACCGTTCACTCCCCTGGAAAGGGGGCTGAAGCCAGGGAGCTGAGTGGTCTTGCTCAGTGGATCCAGCAAGCTAAGATCCACTGACCTGAAATCCTTGCTGCCAGCACAGCAGTCTGAAGTTGACCTGGGACCCTTGAGCTTGGTGCGGGGAGAGGCGTGTGCCATTACTGAGGCTTGAGTAGGTAGCCTGCTTGCTGGCTCTGAAGAGAGCCAATGCAAGGAAGCTAAGACCCATAGAAAAAGTTTAGAGGGGTTACTAACTAGAATAATCAGTTTAGAGAAGAACATAAATGACCTGATGGAGCTGAAAAACACAGCATGAGAACTTCATGAAACATACACAAGTATCAATAGCCAAATTGATCAAGCAGAAGAAAGGATATCAAAGATTGAAGATTAACTTAATGAAATAAAGCATGAAGAAAATATTAGAGAAAAAGGAATGAAAAGGAACTAACAAAGCCTCCAAGAAATATGGGACTATGTGAAAAGACCAAACCTAAGTTTGATTGGTATACCTGAAAGTGATAGGGAGAATGGAACCAAGTTGGAAAACACTCTTTGGGATATTATCCAGGAGAACTTCCCCAACCTAGCAAGACAAGCCAAAATTCAAATTCAGGAAACATAGAGAACACCACAAGATATTCCTCAAGAAGAGCAACCCCGAGACACATAATCATCAGATTCACCAAGGTTGAAATGAAGGAAAAAATGTTACGAGGAGACAGAGAAAGATCTGGTTACCCACAATGAAAAGCCCATTAGACTAACAGCAGATCTCTCTGCAGAAACCCTACAAGCCAGAAGAGAGTAGGGGACAATATTCAACATTCTTAAAGAAAAGAATTTTCTTTTTTTTCTTTTTTTTTTTTTTTTTGAGACGGAGTTTCGCTCTTGTTACCCAGGCTGGAGTGCAATGGCGCCATCTCGGCTCACCGCAACCTCCGCCTCCTGGGTTCAGGCAATTCTCCTGCCTCAGCCTCCTGAGTCGCTGGGATTACAGGCACGCGCCACCATGCCCAGCTCATTTTTTGTATTTTTAGTAGAGACGGGGTTTCACCATGCTGACCAGGATGGTCTCGATCTCTTGACCTCGTGATCCACCCGCCTCGGCCTCCCAAAGTGCTGGTATTATAGGCTTGAGCCACCGCGCCCGGCCCAAGAAAAGAATTTTCAAACCAGAATTTCATATCCAGACAAACTAAACCTCATAAGTGAAGGAGAAATAAAATCCTTTACAGACAAGGAAATGCTGAGAGATTTTGTCACCACCAGGCCTGCCTTACAAGAGCTCCTGAAGGAAGCACTAAATATGGAAAGGAAAAACCAGTACTAGCCATTGCAAAACATACCAAATTGTAAAGACCATCAACACTAGGAAGAAACTGCATCGACTAACAGGCAAAATAACCAGCTAGCTTCATAATGACAGGATCAAATTCACACATAACAATATTAACCTTAAGAGTAAATGGGCTGAATGCCCAAGTTAAAAGACACAGCAAATTGGATAGAGTCAAGACCCATTGTTGTGCTGTTTTCAGGAGACCCATCTCATGTGCAAGGACACATGTAGGCTCAAAATATAGGGTTGGAGGAATATTTACCAAGCAAATTGAAAGCAAAATAAATAAATAAATAAATAAATAAGTAAAATAAAGAAAAAAGAAAGGAGGGGTTGCAATCCTAGTTTCTGATAAAACAGACTTTAAAACATCAAAGATCAAAAAAGACAAAGAAGAGCATTACATAATGGTAGAAGGATCAATGCAACAAGAAGAGCTAACTATCATAAATATGTATGCACCCAATATCGGAGAACCCAGATTCATAAAGCAAGTTTTTAGAGACCTACAAAGACCCTTAGACTTCCACACAATAATAGTAGGAGACTTTAACACCCCACTGTCAATATTAGATCAATGAGACAAAATTAACAAGGATATTCAGGACTTGAACTCAGCTCTGGACCAAGTGGACCTAATAGTCATCTACAGAACTCTTCACCCCAAATCCACAGAACACATATTCTTCTCAGCACCTTATCACACTTATTCTAAAACTGACCACATAATTGGAAGTAAAAACACTCCTCAGCAAATGCAAAAGAACAAAAATCATAACAAACAGTCTCTCAGACCATAGTGCCATCAAATTAGAACTCAGGATTAAGAAATTCACTCAAACCCACACAACTACATAAAAACTGAACAACCTGCTCCTGAATGACTACTGGGTAAACAACAAAATTAAGGCAGAAATAAGTAAGTTTTTTGAAGCCAATGACAGCAAAGACACAATGTACCAGAATCTCTGGAATACAGCTAAAGCAGTGTTTAGAATAAAATTTATAGCACTAAATGCCCATGAGAGAAAGCAGGAAAGATCTAAAATCAACACCCTAATATTGCAATTAAAAGAACTAGAGGAGCAAGAGCAAACAAATTCAAAAGCTAGCAGAAGACAAGAAAAATAACTAAGATCAGAGAAGAACTGAAGGAGATAGAGACATAAAAAACCTTCAAAAAGACCAGTGAATCCAGGAGCTGGTTTCTTGAAAAGATTAACAAAATAGATAGACTGCTAGCCAGACTAATAGAGAAGAGAGAAGAATCAGACACAATAAAAAATGATAAAGGGGAGATCACCACTGATCCCACAGAAATACAAACTACCATCAGAGAATACTATAAACACCTCTACACAAGTAAACTAGAAAATCTAGAGGAAACGGATAAATTCCTAGACACATCCCCTCTCCCAAGACTAAACCAGCAAGAAGTTGAATCCCTGAATAGAACAATAACTAGTTCTGAAGTTGAGGCAGTACTTAATATCTGACCAACCAAAAAAAGCCCAGTACCAGACAGATTCATAGCTGAATTCTACCATAGGTACAAAGAGAAGCTGGTACCATTCCTTCTGAAACTATTCTAAACAATAGGAAAAGAGGGACTCCTCCCTAACTCATTTTATGAGGCCAGCATCATCCTGATACCAAAACCTGGCAGAGACACAAAAAAACAGAGAAAATTTTAGGCCAATATCCCTGATGAACATTGATGCAAAATCCTCAGTAAATATTGCCAAATCAAATCCAGCAGCACATCAAAAAACTTACCCACCATGATCAAGTTGGCTTTATCCCTGGGCTGCAAGGTTGGTTCAACATATGCAAATCAATAAATGTAATGCATCACATAAACAGAACCAATGACATTACATAAATAGAACCACATGAGTATCTCAAAAATGCAGAAAAGGCCTTTGATAAAATTTAACACCCACTCATGCTAAAAACTCTCAATAAACTAGGCATTGATGGAACATATCTCAAAATTATGAGAGCTGTTTATGACAAACCCACAGCCAATGTCATACTGAATGGGCAAAAGCTGGAAGCATTCCCTTTGAAAACTGGCACAGGACAAGGATGCCCTCTCTCACCACTTTTATTCAACATAGTATTGGAAGTTCTGGCCAGGGCAATCAGGCAAGAGAAAGAAATAAATGGTATTTGAATAGAAAGAGAGGAAGTCAAATTGTCTCTGTTTGCAGATGACATGATTATCTATTTAGAAAACCCCATGTCTCAGCCCCAAACCTCCTTAAGTTGATAAGCAAGTTGAGCAAAGTCTCAGGATACAAAATCAATGTGCAAAAATCACAAGCATTCCTATACACTAATAATAGACACAGAGCCAAATCATGGTGAACTCCCATTCACAATTGCTACAAAGAGAATAAAATACCTAAGAATACAACTTACAAGAAATGTGAAGGACCTCTTCAAGGAGAACTACAAACAACTGCTCAAGGAAATAAGAGAGGACACAAACAAATAGAAAAACATTTTAAGCTCGTGGATAGGAAGAATCAATATTGTGAAAATGGCCATACTGCCCAAAGAAATTTATAGATTCAGGGCTATCAAGATACCATTGACTTTCCTTACTGAATTAGAAAAAACTACTTTAAATCTCATATGGAACCAAAAAAAAAAGAGCTTGTATAGCCAAGACAATCCTAAGCTAAAAGAACAAACCTGGAGGAATCACGCTACCTGACTTCGAACTATATACTACAAGGCTACAGTAACAAAAACAGCATGGTACTGATCCCAAAACAGATATATAGATTGACAGAACAGAACAGAGGCCTCAGAAATAGCACTACACATCAACAACCATCTGATCTTTGACAAACCTGACCAAAACAAGCAATGGGGAAAGAATTTCCTACTTAATAAATGATGTTGGGAAAACTGCCTAGCCATATGCAGAAAACTGAAACTGGACAATTTCCTTACACATTATACAAAAGTTAACTCAAGATGGATTAAAGACTTAAATGTAAGACCTAAAACCATAAAAACTCTAAAAGAAAACCTAGGCAATACCATTCAGGACACAGGCATGGGCAAGGACTTTGTGACTAAAGCACCAAAAGCAATGGCAACAAAAGCCAAAATAGATAAATGGGATCTAATTAAACAAAGAGCTTCTGCAGAGCAAAAGAAACTATCATCAGAGTGAAAGGCAACCTACAGAATAGAATAAAATATTTCCAATCTATCTATCTGACAAAGGGCTAATATCCAGAATCTACAAAGAATTTAAATAAATTTACAAGAAAAAAAACCACATCATAAAATGGGCAAAAGATATGAACAGATATTTCTCAAAAGAAGACATTTATATGGCCAAAAAACATGAAAAAAAAGCTTATCATCACTAGTCATGAGAGAGAAATGCCAATCAAAACCACAACGAGATACCATCTCATGCCAGTTAGAACGGCGATCATTAAAAAGTCAGGAAACAACAGACACTGGAGAGGATATAGAGAAACAGGAACACTTTGACACTGTTGGTATGAATGTAAATTAGTTCAACCACTGTGGATGGCAGTGTGGCGATTCCTCAAGGATCTAGAACCAGAAATATCATGAGACCCAGCAATCCCATTTGGGTATATACCCAAAGGATTATAAATCATTCTACTATAAAGACACATGCACACATATGTTTATTGAGGCACTGCTCACAATAGCAGAGACTTGAAACCAACC
>NW_016107365.1:7842377-7843589 GCF_001604975.1 Cebus imitator | reverse complement strand
AAAAAAAAAAAAAAAAAAAAAAAAAAAAGATAATGTCATAGAATTTTTGAACTGAAGGAACCTCAGAAGCAGGCTAACTAACTACATTCCCTATATTACCAGTGAGGAAACCAATTCTCAAAGAATCCTGTGGCTTGTCAAGGTCACACTGGCAGTCAGTTGTAGAGATGGGACTAGAAATAAGGTATCTTCACTTCCAATTATCTTTATGTCTCTGATTCTTACATCATCTTCACTTCCATAGACTTCTTTCCTTTTATTTTCTTTCTTTTCCATTTCTTCCTTCACTTCCTTTCCTTCTTTCCTTCTAATGAGCAAATGAGCAAATTACAGATCTTTTATTTATTTATTTAAGACACGGTCTCTGTCTCTTTCTATCACCCAGGCTGAATTGCGGTGGTACAGCCGCAGCTCACTACAGCCTCGAACTCCTGGGCTCAAACAATTCTCATGCCTAGTCCTGAGCAGGTAGGACTACAGGCGTGTACCACCATGCCCAGTCAGCAACAGACCTTTTTTAATGAAAACAAATCACCCCATTACCCTTCTGTCAAGGTTTGTCAATAGTGGCATTATTGACATTTGGGCTAGATAATTCTTTTTTCTTGGGGGCTGTCCTGTGCATTGTAAGGTGTTTAGCAGCATCACTGCATCCTACCCATTAGATGCAAGAAGTCAATATGAATTCAAATTTTATGTCATTCAGGTGACAGAAGATGGTGGTACCAGAAGAAGTCAAGTAATAGCAAGGCCTCTTAAGGAAGAGGTCTGCTTCGTGGTGACTCAGCAGGAGACTCTGTGACATGACTGCTGGGAAACCCTTTGCAAGACCTGACCAGGGCCAAAATAAAGTTATCCTGAGTCATGAACCTATGCTATTTAAGGACAAAAAAACCCCGAGAAAACAAACAAACAAACAATAAAATTTTGCTGGAGTTGCAGTAACAGCCTAGATACAATT
Source organism: Cebus imitator (assembly GCF_001604975.1). Classification (NCBI taxonomy): domain Eukaryota; kingdom Metazoa; phylum Chordata; class Mammalia; order Primates; family Cebidae; genus Cebus; species Cebus imitator. Next base: position 7,842,628 of record NW_016107365.1, on the reverse strand, counting down.
TCTTTTCTTTCTCTTTCCTTCCCTCCCTCCCTCCTATCTTCCTTCCTTCCTTTCTCTCTCTCTTTTTTCTTTCTTTCTTTCTTTCTTTCTTTCTTTCTTTCTTTCTTTCTTTCTTTCTTTCTTTCCTTTCTTTCTTTCTTCTTTCTTTCTTTCTTTCTTTTTTTTCCTTTCTTTCTTTCTTTCTTGCTTTCTTTCTTGCTTTCTTTCTCTCTCTTCCTTCCTTCCTTCCTTCTCTCTCTCTCTCTCTCTCT
>NW_016107365.1:7838012-7841992 GCF_001604975.1 Cebus imitator | reverse complement strand
TTCTTAACTCTAAAGTCAAGGGTGTACTGCTCTGAGATGAATAGGTCTAGGAAGTCAGATGATACCACCAGGATTTTCTCTCATTCTCTCAGATCTGCTTTCTGCTATGTTGGCTTCATTTCTTGAACTGCAGACAAGCTGAGATATAGCTGCACAGAGTTTCAGCCTTATAATACCACAGTTTACCAACCCAAATGAAATAGAGGCTTTCTTCTAGCAACTTCCCAGGAAAATGTTCTGATTAGCCCAACTTGAGTCATGTGACTACCACTTGCCTAATCACTGTGGCTGTGCAGACAGATTATTACGAGTGGTTAGGCCTGGGTAACTTGCCTACGCCTTTGACAGAGGAAAGTACCCTAGAAATTAAATGATTAAGGTAAAGGAGACACAGTTCCACAATAGACAAAAGGATGCTGTCACTGGAAAGGGAAGAAAGGATGCTAGACAGACAAAAATACCAGATGTCTATGTCATCTGCTTACAATATTTAATGACTGGTTTCCTCCAGTTGCAGTGCTATGATTTCCTTAAGTGTTCTGCTACCATTGAACTTTAAAGTGATTTGACATATTTTTCCATTGTAAAAGCAGTGTTCTTTTTCAGTGCCTTCTGAATGACTTCTAATAAATTTCCCATCCGTTTTCTAAAACGGGGGCCCTTGGTTTGAATTCTGAACTACAAGACTTAAATGGAATGATTTACCACCTAATTTAAGGCCATTCAGTTTTGCTTTATCCCCTTTTGCTTTTATACTTCCATTATAATCATTCCATCTGTGATTATACCAACTGTTGTGGCAGTGTCTGCTCCAGCTGCATGGGCACATTTGAATACATTAGTGTGCTATGTCAGTGGTTTGGGAAATTTTTTATGGTACCATGAAGATTTATTTCTAATTCTTGTAGGACCTGCTTTATTATTTCTTTTAACTATTAACCTCAAAAACAATATTCTTCAATGTTAAGCCTTTAGACCTGTACATGCACTTAAAATACAGGATCACTCTAATATCCTAATGTCTGTGAAATATGCCTCTGGTTGTTTTATTACTATGAAATCTATCTACCTCATTTACCTGTTTGAATTTACTTCTCCATATTTTAAGGTCTAGCTCAAATGTTACTCCCTTTTACATAATTTAGTTAAACAATATTAATCAAGCGAATGTTAAATAGTAAAAGTGAAATTACATGAAAAGCTCTACATTTTGCATATTTAAACTGTTTTTCATTGTTTTGTATGCTGTTGAAGGTGGGACCCACTTTTGAATCTTCTTTTAGTGGTGGAATGGGGTACATGTTGTTCATGAGTGTCACTCATATTGAATTTATGATTTGTCCAAGTGAATTTATGAACAGTAGCTAGCGCTGTTGCTGGAGGGTCATCTGTGAATGCAGCCAGTGATAGCATTTGAGGGGCTCCATGTTTCTACCCACATCCCATAATGTGGATTTTTGCAACTTATTTCAGTAGTATATACAAAAAGCTGCTTGTTGCCTTCATAATATTTGTTTCCATATTTGTCTTTCCCTATTGTGAACCCCCAAAATCTAAGATAGGTCTCAGTCAGTTTAGGAGGTTTATCTTGCCAGGTTAAGGATGCGCACCCGTGACAACCTCTGGAGGTCCTGATGGCATGTGCCCAAGGGGCACAACTTGGTTTTATACATTTTAGGGAGACATGAGCTATCAATCGATACATGTAAGATGAACATTGGTTCAGTCTGGAAAGGTGGGACAACTGGAAGTGGCAAGGTAGATAGGGGACAAACAATTGCATTCTTCTGAGTTTCTGATTAGCCTTTCCAAAGGAGGCAATCAAATGTGCATTTATTTCAATGAGCAGAAAGATGACTTTGAACAGAATGGGAGGCAGGTTTGCCCAAGCAGTTCCCAGCTTGACTGTCCTCATAGCTTAGTGATTTTGGGGTCCCAAGATTTCTTTTCCTTTCTTATAACATACCAACTTTCACATTTGCCCTGAAGAAAATCTGTGGAGAGTTGCAGAAACTACTGTGGCCATAACCTGTTGTGGTCCACGCTGTAAGACTTGCAAGAACTTCATCTTGTCCCATAAGATGCAATTTTTTTTTTTTTTGAGACGGCGTTTCCATCTCGTCGCCCAGGCTGGAGTGCAGTGGTGTGATATCGTTTCACTGCAACCTCCACCTCCCGGGTTCAAGTGATTCTCCTGCCTCAGCCTCCCGAGCAACTGAAATTACAGGCACCTGCCACCACATCTGGCTAATTTTTTGTATTTTTAGTAGAGATGGGGTTTTGCCATGTTAGGCAGGCTGGTCTCGAACTCCTGACCTCAGGTGATCCACCTGCCTCAACCTCCCAAAGTGCTGGGATTACAGGTGTGAACCACCACGCCCAGCCAAATATGCAATTTCTTGTATCACTTTGTTCAATTTGTTTTCTCCCTTCTCATTGCACTCAGTAAATCTACATTGTATCCAAGAAGTAATGAAATAAGTGGTATGGTACCACTAATTTAGGCTTCTGCAATGATCATGGACTTGTCTCTCAGTGAATCATAGGTAGCGATAGTCTACAAAATACGTAGTCATTAAGGAAGCGTCAGAGGCTTTTGAACCAGAGCAACTCCCATCTTGAAGAGGGGCTGGGTGAAATGAGGCTGAGACCTACTGGGCTTCATTCTTAGGAGGCTAAGGCATTCTTAGTCATAGGTTAAGATAAGAGGTCGGCAGAAGACACAGGTCATAAAAACTTGCAGATAAAACAGGTTGCAGTAAAGAAGCGATAGAAACTGTGTCTCAAAAAAAAAAAAAGGTGTCATATCTGCATATAACATACACCCTCCTGTTATATCATCTCTCTAGATTACTTATAATACCTAATATAATGTAAATGCTATGTAAGTGGTTGTTTTACTATATTTTTAAATTTATATCGTGTTTTATTGTTTTTTTAAAAATGTTTTTCAAATACTTTTGATCTGCTCTTGGTTGAATCTGCGGTTGTGGAAGACTTGAATGTGGAGGGCAAACTCTACTTCCCTTTGAGTATATTATTTAGACATTTAAACTTCTTTAAAAAACCTACGAATGAATAAAAATATTCCATGTGTTAGGAATATGAGGAAAAGTATAACAAGATCATTTTGTGTAACTTTTTTTTTTTTTGAGACAGAGTCTTGCTCTGTCAGCCAGGCTGGAGTGCAGTGGTGTAATCTTGGCCCTCTGTAGTTTTGACCTCCTGGGCTTAGGTGATCCTTCCACCTCAGCCTCCCAGGTAGCTGGGACTGCAAGCATGCACCACCACACTGGCTAATATTTGTGTTTGGGTATTGTACATGGGGTTTCACCATGTAGCTCAAGCTGGTCTTGAACTCCTGGGCTCAAGCAAACCACCTACCTCGGTCTCCCAAAGTGCTGGGACTGCAGTCGTGAGCCACTGTACCTGGCCATTTTGTATAGCTTAAGCCTTTGCCTCTGAGATTAAGGTAACGTACAATTCTTATGTAAAATAAGGTATTATAAATGGCCTAAAATGTTTCCTTTGTGATATTTAGTAATATAGTTTCTCCACATTCCTAAATCATTTTGAATAAATGTTGATTATTATCTCATGTAGGGCTGATCACATCACCTTTTTCCAGAATAATTTTATTATAAAATATAATAACGAAGGATGTGAGGGCGATCTGGCTGCGACAACCCCATTGATTGCCAGGGTTGATTCGGCTGATCTGGCTGGCTAGGCAGGTGTCTCCTTCCTCCCTCACCGCTCCATGTACGTCCCTCCCGAAGCTGCGCGCTCGGTCGAACAGGACGACCATCCCCGATAGAGGAGGACCGTTCTTCGGTCAAGGGTATATGAGTAGCTGCGCTCCCTTGCTAGAACCTCCAAACAAGCTCTCAAGGTCCATTTGTAGGAGAACGTAGGGTAGTCAAGCTTCCAAGACTCCAGACACATCCAAATGAGGCGCTGCATGTGGCAGTCTGCCTTTC
>NW_016107365.1:7816422-7837986 GCF_001604975.1 Cebus imitator | reverse complement strand
AAAAAAAAAAAAAAAAAAAAAAAATATATATATATATATATATATATAAATAAAATAGTGAAGTATATATACATATATAAATTTATATATTATATAATATATATAAATTTATATAAAATAGTGAAGCAAATAAATATAATAGGGACATTTTCAAGGCACAAGTTTATAGGTAAATACTGTTTTGGAAAGCCTTAGGTATGAAAATCCCCAAATGCTTAGTAAATTGGAAGATTGCATATATTCAATTAGAGAAGATTTGTTCATGTTCCAAAATAATAAGGAGTTTCTCTAAACAGGAGGGCATCACAACTCATGTGCACTTGGCAAGAGAAACTTCACACTCTCCCTGGGAAAACCGTCCTATGTAACGCAATGCAAACCTTCCAGAGTGATATGTATCAGAGAATGATACATGGCTAGCTAAACAGATCAGCTGTCCCAATCAATTATGTAACCCAGGGTTTGGGGACTAGATGGAAGAGCCACATTAGACTGGATGGTCAGAGAAGAGCTCTCTGAAGAGGTGAAATCTGAGCTAAAGCCTGAATAGAATAGAGCCTGAAAAAAGCTGAAGGAGACAGCATTTTGGAAGACCCACCCACAGGCCGTCAAAAGGCTGGCTCCTTCAGAGAGCCCAGCCAGTAAGGTCTCTGAGGTCAGAACAAGCTTGGTGGATCAAAGATCAGACAGGCCAGACTGCCGGGAGTATGAGGGGCGTGTAAGCTAGGAAGAGTGGTTCTAGAACGAAGATAAGAGATATAAACAAGGACCAGATTGAGTGAAACCATGGTGAGTGCATGTACATTACCTCACTTGGAGCTGAAAAATGTTTTTAAGAATGCAATAAATGGAAACTGATTCATTAGAGATCATGTTAGTCTTTTCTTCATATTTCTAATTTAAATGCTTTTTTAAAAAATAACTTTATTCCTTATTAGGCATTCAAATGAACACCTAGAAATTACCTGTGAAATTTGAACCTCATGTCTTCACTAATCTTGTTAAATTTAAATTCTGTTAAATCTGGGAGTGGTGGCTCACACCTGTAATCCCAGTACTTTGAGAGGTTAAGGTGGGAGGCTCACTTGAACCTGGGAATTTGAGACCAGCCTCGCCAACAAAGTGAAACCTTGTCTCTACCAAAAATTAAAAAAAAAAAATAGCCAGGCATAGCATTGTATGCCTGTGGTCCTAGCTATTCATGGGGCTGAGATGGGAGGATCACTTGAGTCCAGGAGTTGGAGGCTTCGGTGAGCTGTGATCACGCCACTGCACTCCAGCCTGAGTGATGGAGTGAGACCCTGTCTCAAATAAATGAATAAATAAATAAAAATGAAAATAAAAAATAAATAAAAACATAAGATGAATATCTTAATTGAGAGGCTGTAAAACTGGGTATTTATATAATACTGTTTTACTAATTTTTAAAATTGTTTCTTGCCTAGATTTATGCTGAAAGGCTCTCTCACTCCATTTCTCAACCATGAGACCCCTCAGTCAGGAAAATATTTTCCTAACATTCAATCAGTTTTTTGAGAACACATGGACACATAAAGGCGAACAACACACACTGGGGCCTTTTGGAGGATGGAGGGTGAGAGGAGGAAGAGGATCAGGAAAAAGAACTAAATAACTAATGGTTACTAAGCTTAATACCTGAGTGATGAAATAATCTGTACAACACACTCCCAAGACACAAGTTTACCTGTGTAACAAACCTGCACTTGTGTCCCCGAACTTAAAAGTAAAAAAAAATCAGTTCTTGTAGTTTATCTTTAATCAATCTGGGATTCATTTTTGGCATTGTGTGAGTTAGGGATCACAGTAGGCTGAATAATAGCTCCCAAATGTGTCTAAATTTGAATCCCTGGAAAACATGAATGTTACTTTACATGGCAAAAGCGACTTTACAATCATAATTAAGGGTTTTGAGATGGGGAGATTATCCTGGATTAACTGGGTGGGCCTTCAATGTCATCACAAGTGTCCTTAAAAGAGGAAGGCAGAATATTTAACAAAGAAGATGAAGAGGTCATGTGAAGACCAAGCAGAGAGAGACTTGAAGATGTCATGCTGCCTTGGAGGAAGGGGCCTTGCAGCTATAAAAACTAGAAAAAGTAAGGAAGGCTTTCCCCTAGGGCTTCTGGAGGGAGGGTCCTGCCCATACCTTAGACTGTGTACCTTGATTTTGAGCCTCTGGACTCAAGAACTACAGGAATAAACTTATGTTGTTTCAAAATACCTACTTTGTGGTCATTTGTAACAGCAGTCATAGGACATTAACACAGAGATCTAATCTAATTTTTGCCACATAGTTAACTAATTGTCCCAGTACTGTTTATTGTAGACTACATTTTTTCCTAACAGGTCTGAAATATTCACTTTGTCATAATGCCAATGCCCACGTATTACTGAGTCTCTTTCTATTCTATGCTACCAATCAATTTATTTACTCTTGGGTCAATACCAAACTTCTAAATTACAAAAGACCAGCCTGGGCAACATGGTAAAACCCTGTCTCTCAAAAAAAAAAAAAAAAAAAGAAAAAAAAATTGCAACGATTTTATAGTATATTCAAATGAGTGGTAGTGTGTGTCCAATATTCTTTTTTTTTCCAAAAAATGTCTTGCTTTTAGTTGCATTTATTCTTCTAGATGAGCTTTAGCATGAATTGGCCTACTAAAATATTTTGGGTTTGGATTGAAACTGCATTAAATATTTAGATTCATTGAAATGGAGTCTTGCTCTGTCGCCCAGGCTGGAGTGCAGTGGTGCTCACTGCAACCTCCACCTCCCAGATTCAAGGGATTCTCCTGCCTCAGCCTCCTGAGTAGCTCTGGGATTACAGGCGTGCATCACTGTGCCTTGCTAATTTTTTTTGTATTTTTTAGTAGAGACGGGGTTTTACCATGTTGGTCAGGCTGGTTTGGAACTCCTCATCTCATGATTCACCTGCCTCAGCCTCCCAAAGTGCTGGGATTACAAGTGTGAGCCACCACGCTCGACCTCATTCAAACATTTTTATTCAGAAACATGGAGTCCTTTTTCAAGTCTCTATCCCAACTCCCAACCCTTCGGTAAAATTTTATATTTTCATCACTTAGGATTTGTACATTTTTTAAAGGCTAATTTCTTAAGGCTTACTTCTTTGTTGCTATGTGGAACAGGGTCTTCTTGAAGTTATATTCTTTTTTTTTTTTTTTTTTTTAAGACCAGGTTTCACTCTGTCTCCCAGACTGGAGCGCAGTGGTGCGATCTCAGCTCACTGCTGCCTCCACCACCCAGGCTCAAGCAATTCTCCTGCCTTAGGCTCCTGAGTAGTTGGGATTACAGGTGCATGCCATAGCCACCCAGCTAATTTTTGGACTTTTAGTAGATATGGGGTTTCACAATGTTGGCCAGGCTGGTCTTGAACTCCTGACCTCAAGTGATCCACCTGCCTTGGACTCCCAAAGTGCTACAATTATAGGCGTGAGCCACCACACCTAGCAGAAGTTACATTTCTAATTAGAAGCTATTGGCATGTAGGAATGCTATTGGATTTTGAATTTGGCCATTCTGCTGAATCCACTTAACATCTCTCAGACTTTCTAGTGAGAAAATATCATTTATAAATATTATAATATATTATCCTTTATACTATTTACTTATTTCATTTTCTTGTTTTATTGCATTACCTAGAATCTATAGAACAGTGTTAAATGGTAATGGTGTTAATAGGCATATTTACCCTTTTTCCTGACTTTAGTTGGAATGCCTGTGATGTTTCACTATTAAATATGAGGTGCGTTTTACTTTGTATATTTTGTGGAAGTAGCTTAACATAATCTATTTATCTATACCTGTTTTAGTCCATTTTCACAGTGCTACAAAGATACTACCTGAGACTGGGTAACTTATAAAGAAAAGAGGTTTAAATGACTCATAGCTCTATATGGGTGGTGAGGAGGAAACTTACAATCATGGCTGAAGGAAGCAGGCACTTTCTTCACAAGGCGGCAGGGGAGAGAGAGAGAGAGAGAGAGAAAGAGAGAGAAAGAGAGACAGAGCCCCTTTATAAAGAGGAAGAGCCCCTTATAAAACCAACAGATCTCTCATGAGACCAGCATGGAGGAAACCACCCCCGTGATCCAAACACCTTTCACCAGGTCCCTCTCTCAATACATGGAGATTATGGGGATTAAAATTCAAGATGAGATTTGGATGGGGACACAGAGCCAAACCATATCATTCCAGCCCTGGCCCTTCCCAAATTTCACATCTTTTTTACGTTTCAAACCAATTGTGCATTCCCAACAGTCCACCAAAGTCTTAACTCATTTTGGCACTAACTCAAAAGTCCAAGTCCAAAGTCTTATCTGACACAAGGCAAGTTCCTTCTGCCTATGAGCCTGTAAAACCAAACACAAAGGGGCTAGAGGCCCCATGCAAGTTCAAAATTCAATGGGGCAGACATTAAATCTTAAAGCTCTGAAATAATCTCCTTTGACTCCAAGTCTCACATCCAGGGCATGCTGATGCAAGGGGCGAGCTCCCATGGCCTTGGGAAGCTCCTTCATGGGCTGTTATTGAGTGCCTGCAGCTTTCCAGGTGCACGGTGAAAGCTGTAGGTGGATCTATCATTCCGGGGTCTGGAGGATGGTGGCTCTTTTCTCACAGCTCCCCTAGGCAGTGCCCCAGTGAGAACTCTGTGTGTGGGTTCCAACCCCACATTTCCCTTCCAAACTGCCCTTCCAGAAGTTCTCTATGTGGGCTCTGTCTCTGCAGCAGACTTCTGTCTAGACATCCAGCCATTTCCTTATATCCTCTGAAATCTAAGCAGAGGTTCCAAAGCCTCAATTCTTGACTTCTGTGCACCCATAGGTCCAACAACACGTGGAAGCTGCCAAGGCTTAGGGCTTATTTCCTTTGAAGAAACAGTTCAAACTGTTCCTTGGCCCCTTTTAGCCATGGCTATAGCTGGAGTGACTGGGAAGCAGGGCATCAAGTCCTGAAGCTGCACAGAGCAGCACGGCCAGTTTTTCCTTGTAGGCCTTAGAACCTGTGATGGGAGGGGCTGCCGGGAAGACCTCTGACATGCCCTGGAAACATTTTACCCAGTGTCTTGGCAATCAACATTTGGCTCCTTGTCACTCACTTGAATTATTATTCTTTCTTTCTTTCTTTTTTTTTTTTTAACCACACGGTCAGGCTGCAAAATTTCCAAACTTTTCACTCTGTCAGTTCTTGAACACTTTGTTGCTTAGAAATTTCTTCTGCCAGATACATTAATCACCTCTCTCAAGTTCAAAGTTTCACACATCTCTAGGTCAGGGGCAAAATGCAACCAGTCTCTTTCCCAAAGCATAGTAAGCGTGACTTTTGCTCCAGTTTCCAATAAGTTCCTGATATGGTTTGGCTCTGTGTCCTCACGCAAATCTCACCTTGAATTGTAATAATCCCCATGTGTTGTGGGAGAGACCTGGTGGGAGGTAATTGAATCATGGGGGCAGGTTTTCCCCATGCTGTTCTGGTGACAGTGAATAAGTCTCAAGGGATCCGATGGCTTTATAAAGGTGAATTCTCCTGAAGAAACTCTCTCTTGTCTGCCACCATGTAAGATGTCCTTTTGCTCTTCTTTCATCTTCTGCCATGATTGTGAAGCCTCCCCAGCCATAGAGTTCATTAAACAATTTTTCTTTAAAAATTACCCAGTCTTGCGTACGTCTTTATTAGCAGCATGAGAACAGAGTAATATAGTTCCTCATCTCCATCTGAGGCTGCCTCACCATGGACTTCATTGTCCACATCACTATCAGCATTTTGGTCAAAACCATTCAACAAATTTCTATGAAGTCCCAGACTTTCCCATCTCTTCCTGTCTTCTGTGCCCTCCAAACTGTTCCAACCTCTGCCTGTTACCCAGTTTCAAAGTTGCTTCTACCTTTTCAGGTTCTCTTTATAGCAGTACCCCACTCTACTGGTACCAATTTACTGTATTATTCTGTTTTCACACTGCTACAAAGATACAGCCCTAGACTGGGTGATTTATAAAGAAAAGAGGTTTAATTGACTCACAGTTCTGCATGGCTGGGGAGGTCTCAGGAAACTTACAATCATGGTGGAGGGGGAAGCAGGCACTTTCTTCATGAGGGGTCAGGAGAGAGAGAGTGACGGGGGAGGAGCCCCGTATAAAGCCATCAGCTCTTGTGAGAACTCACTTGCTATCATGAGAACAACATGGGGGAAACCACTCCCATGATCCATTCACCTCCTACCAGATCGCTCACTGGACACTTGGAGATTATGGGATTTAAAATTTGAGATGAGATTTAGGTGGGGACACAGAGCCCAACCATACCAATACTTATTTATATATACATAATAATGATACAAATATTTACTTTTATTTCTAGATTATTAAATTTTTAAATCAGAATTACTGATAAAATATTGTTAAATGATCAATATCTATCATAAGTTTCTTAATGTTCAAACACGCTTTTTTCATAAAATAAACCTATTGGGTTATTTTATGTTTTTTGTTTAACATTTGTTTAGTATGTAGATAGTTTATTGTTCTTTTTTTGTATTTAATACAATCAGTCCTACAAAATGAATTTTGAAGCGTCTTGTCTTTTTCTTTGCTAAAGTTTAATAATAGTTTAAAATAACAGAAATAGCAAACTCCTTATAGGCCCAATAAAACTATATTAGTCTAGTGCCTTTTTGGTGGTAGATTTTTGGCAACTTTGCCATTCTATTCTATAGTTTTTTAGTTTATTCAGATTTCCAACAACTTTTTGAATCAATTTTTTTTTTTTTTTTGAGACAGAGTCTTGCTTTTTCACCCAGGCTGGAGTGCAATGGTGCAATGTTAGCTCACTGCAACCTCCGTCTGCGAGGTTCAAGCAATTCTCCTGCGTCAGCCTCCCCAGTAGCTGGAATTACAGGAATGTACCACCACGTCCAGCTGATTTTTGCATTTTTAGTAGAGACTGGGTTTCACCCTGTTGGCGAGGCTGGTCTCGAACTCCTGACCTTAAGTAATCTGCTGCCTCGGCCTCCCAAAGTGCTGGGATTACAGGTGTCAGCCACCACACCCAGCCTTGAATCAATTTTTACAACATATTCTAGACAATCATGAGAAAATTTGAACACTCAGTATCTATAAAGTATGCCTACAAATCAATAAGATAAAAGATCCACTTAAAAATAAGCAAGAGACAGCCGGGCATGGTGGCTCACACCTGTAATCCAAGCACTTTGGAGGCCAAGGGGGGTGGATCACCTGAGGTTGGCAGTTAAAGACCAGCCTGACCAACATGGTGAAAACTTGTCTTTAAAAAAAATAATAATAATAAGCAAGAGACAAATGAGGATAATAGAAGAAAAATTCAAATAATCATTTGATGTGTGCTTTAATTCTGTTATATTTAGGGTAACCATATATGCCTATCTCCCTGGCAAAGTCCTGGTTTACATGTGTTTGTCCAGTAAAATTATGACTAGTGTCACTTTTTGTCTTGAGAATTTCCTATTTGGGACTGGCCCCAGTGGCTTTCATCTGTAATCCCAGCACTTTGGGAGGCCAAGGTGAGTGGATCACTTGAGGTCAGGAATTCGAGACCAGCCTGAATAACATTATGAAACTCCATCTCTACTAAAAACACAAAATTAATCAGGCATGGTAGCTCATGCCTGTAATCCCAGCTACTTGGGAGGCTGAGGCCATAGAATCACTTGAGGCCGGAATTGCTTGAACCCGGGAGGCAGAGGTTGCAGTGAGCGGAGATCATGCCATTGCATTCCAGTCTGGGCAACAAGAGTGAAACTGTCTAAAAAAAAAAAAAAAGAAAACTTCCTATTTGGAAAATAAATGTTATTGTGTCTCTACTTAGAATAAATGAGATGCAAGTTTAAATGATAATAAGGATTTTATTATTATTACCAATCAGATTAGCAAGCATTAGAAAGATTTACAATATACATTGGTGGTAAGGTTGTGTTGAAACAGAATATTGGTGAAAGAGTTAGTATTCTCTTTTCAGTTTAGAAATTTGACAATATCTATAAAAAGTGTGCATATAATCTGTTCTAGCTATTGGACTTTTGGAAGCTTAACTAATGGGAACATTGGTATAAAGACATGCACTACAGAGTTGATGTAAAGACCTGCACTGACAGAGTTGTTATAATGGTCCAGAACTGGAAACAGTCTACATGTGTGTCAATAGGCTATTGATTAAATAAATATAGGTCCACCTGTGGAATGTAATACGATGTAGATGTTTAAAACAATGAGAAGCAGTAAGATGCAGAATGGTATTATAGTTTTAATTGGTATTTGGAGAAATGTGCACATTCAACATTTATTTTTCTATGCTTAGAGAGAAAAAGCCTGAAAATATATACACCACATTTAACACCTGCTATCATGAGCGTTAGATGAACAGAAACTGAAATAGAAAGTTTGATAAAGGTTTTGTGAAGTGTTGGGGGTAAAATCATTTTTTAAAAAGATATAGCTTATTTGACAATAACACAAGACACTACATATGCTGGCAGGAAACAGGAAAATCTGGTTTGGCTTGGTAACAGGTGTCAAAGAGTAATCTTTTAGTTCTGTTAATGTTTCTTCTGGTTGGAAGGGTGTGGACTCTTTTTCCTCTGTCAGAAAACTTCATGGCTATCTAAGAGATTTTTCAATTCTGGAGATATGGAAACATTAGATCACAGCCTACGGAGTTATTATTTTTTATCTTTGTCTAAGAATATACAGTCTTAGAATTTTAGGGCAGTAGGGGGCCTAAGTCTCTTCTTGTCAATGGTCTCATTTTCTTTTTAGTCATAAAAAGAAAGTTTTATCTATTTCATCCAGGAATGTATGTTTTGTATCTTATATGTAATATTCCAGAGAAAAAGAAAGTTACCAGTAACTCTTTTTTGAGGAATAGACATTGTTAATATCAACACCATTCAAGGAGAATGTAAAAACAAACCAACCCCCCAAAACAAACCCCCCAATCAAAAACCCCAATATTATAGGTCAATCTCCTACCTGAGTCTGCATGAAAAAATAAAAATATTGCAAAATAAAGTCAAGCAGTTAATTAAAAATGACAGACTCGAGGATCTTCAAGTCCATCAGAAAAATTACTCAACGTAAAAGTGGATAAATAGGTTCATGTACAGTTCCCAAAGAATAAAATGCAAATGGAGTAATAATCACATAAAATATTCTCAAGTTCATTATGATCATGAAAATGAAAATTAATTACAATATAAATAATATTCATTCGTTTCATATTGATGACAATAAAACATTTTTAGAAAGCTAATCGTTTGTAAGAATGTGAAGGAAGAAGATTACACGTTGCTAAAAGTATGCTGGAAAAAAATTTAGGATATCTGGTAAAAGTACACATACTCTAAAACCAAGAAATTCTATAATCAGGTATGTGTCAGAGGTTTTCCAGGATATGTGTATTATATCAATGTCTTCATTTTACAAATAAAGTAACCAAAGCCTAGCTCCTTTTATTATTATTATTATTATTATTATTTTTTTTTTTTTTTTTTGAGACGGAGTTTCACTCTTGTTACCCAGGCTGGAGTGCAATGGCGCGATCTCGGCTCACCGCAACCTCCGCCTCCCGGGTTCAGGCAATTCTCTTGCCTCAACCTCCTGAGTAGCTGGGATTACAGGCACGCACCACCATGCCCAGCTAATTTTTTGTAGTTTTAGTAGAGACGGGGTTTCACCGTGTTGACCAGGACGGTCTCGATCTCTTGACCTTGTGATCTACCTGCCTCGGCCTCCCAAAGTGCTGGGATTACAGGCTTGAGCCACCGCGCCCAGCCTCTTTTATTATTAATATATATAAAATTACTTAGTTTGTATATGTGTGCCTGATATATATGAAGCATTATATAATATATAGTTATGATCATTATCATCAATAGTCTGTTATAGGTGAAATTCTTTTAATTAATATCATTAATATAGACAAACAACACATTTTATGTGCTCATCGTTGCATCTCCGGAGGTATTCTAACCACTGAATTAAAAACCTGCCAAGATTTGACCAGACGAAGTTCGGAGGATGTTCCTTCCTCTCCCACCCAGAGCCACGCTCGTGCGTGCTTCCACAGTGACAATGCGTCCTTTTACACTTGGAGAGCACACTCTGATTCTTGAAAACGCCCACCGCCTTCCCAGAGGCAGCCGGCCTTTAGGTTAGCGTTCTACCTGGTAGAACCCCTTGACAGTTTCAGTACCTGGCTTCCAGGACTTCGGGTGTTAACGCCTGCCTGGATGGGAGGCACTGGGGAGAAGCGAGGGAAGGCGCTGAAACTCACAGGAGAAGGCGGGCTGGGGGTAGGCACTCCTGGAAAGAAGTTTTTCCGGGTGCCAGCACCCGGACAGAGCTACTCCGGGGCCGCCTGGGCTTGCTAGTGCATCTTAGTGAGTGACACTACGGGGACAGGGCACTGGAAGAAGTGGTAGAAGACAGCTGCGCCTGGCGCGCGAGTTGGTCTATTTTATTTTTGGTAGCTAGACGGCAGTAGGACGCACCACTTCAGCTCCAAACGGGAACTGGGGGCCTCAAGATGTTTTTTTTTTTTTTTTTTTTCCATTTTTTGGTAGCTAGACGTTAGTAGGACGCACCACTTCAGCGTCTGTGGAATTTCCGTACGGGAACTGGAGGCCCCAAGATGTTTTCTTTTCTTTTTCTTCCTTTGTTTTCTTTTTTTTTTTTTTGAGACAGGGTCTCGCGCTGTCGCCCAGGCTGGAGTGCAGTGGCGCGATCTCAACTCATCGCTACCTCCGCCTCCTGGATTCGAGTGATCCTCCCACCTCAGCCTCAGTAGCTGGGACCAGAGGCGCGCGCCACCACGCCAGCTAATTTTTATATTTTTTGCAGAGACAGAGGCTCGCTATGTTGCCCAGGCTGGTCTTGAGCTCCTGGCCTCAAGTGATCCATCTGCCTCAGCCTCCCAAAGTGCTGGAATTACTGTTGTGAGCCACCGCACCCAATCTGCCTCCAAGATTTTCGTTGCAAAGATGGAATGGCCGTTTCTCTGTGGATCCTCCAAACCAGCGTTGGGAGAGTCCTCCTTAAAGTCCAGGGGAAAAGTTGCCTGCAGCGGATGTGATAGTAAGGCAACGCCGGATGGAGGAAAGTAGCCGAAATAAGCAAGAAAAGGAAAAGTGATAGCGAAGGGTTTAGGAAAGTTGATCTGGCGTGGTAAATGGCGTTTCCGGAGAAAACTGAAAACTATTGCTTTACAGAAGTCTAGCAAAGAGCTGTCCGGGCTCTGGAAACTCCTTAAGGGATCAAAATGGATGCAATGGGTATCCTTCTACGACACCACTTACGGGCCGGGAGCCGGGCCGTCCGCCACCCTCTACCTCCCTTCCCGCGGCCAGGCTCGCGGCCGCTCAGCTGCCGCTAAAACCCGGAGCAGCGAGGTTCGCGCAGGCCTGGACGGCCGGCGTAGGAGCCTGACGGTCCGCATACTGCGCATGCGCAAGGGGTGCACCGCCAGGTCGGCTCAGGGAGCCGTGACGAGTCCGGAAGCGCCTGCGCGCTTCTCTCAGTAGGGGAACTAGTTTTGTTCCTCGCCCTCTGGACTGGAACCTTTTGGAGACGACCCCCGGCAGGACCAACCCCGCACCCGCCAGCACCGCAGCAATGTCCAGCAACAGTTTCTCTTACAATGAGCAGTCCGGAGGAGGGGAGGCGGCGGAGCTGGGTCAGGAGGCGACCTCAACCATTTCCCCCTCGGGCGCCTTCGGCCTTTTTAGCAGCGATTTGAAGAAGTAAGGAGAAAGGTTTGGGGTGTGGGGATGGGAGGGAGGAGCTGGGGACTTGGAGGAGTGGGCGCCGGGGTGGGGCTCCCTGGAGAGGAGCGGGGTCGCCCAGAGACCTGAGCGAAGCGGGGCGGTAACTTGTCCCGCGGGTGGGTGGATGGGGTTGGTTGGCGGTGGTGGGAGTTGCAGGAGTTTGGGGCGAGTGTGTGTAGGGGTCTCTAGTAGTTTTCTTAGTGAAAAGAAAACCACCTGGTGAGCTTAGACCCCTCCCATCCCTGAAGACGCTGGTTGAATTGGACTTGGCTGGCTCAGGAGTTTGAATTTTGAGCATAGTTTTCTAGTTTAATTGATAAATTCCCTGATTAGGGTGAAACGAGTATTTTGGTGAAAGTGAGTGCGAGTGTTGCTTGTGGGAAGCTATTTTGTGACCCCGGAGTGTAGGAGCAGAGAGGTGGATCTGGGCTGTTGGAATGGACAAACTGGTTTACACCAGTATTAATGTTCTTGGGCAGTATCCTTTGCACTACAGACAAAAACACCAATCCAAAATAAACATATGAATAGAAAATATTTAGAAGGAATTTTACTCTGAACAAATTCTAAACTTTTACAAATTAATACTGTGAATTTTAAATACGAATGTTAAACAAAGTACACTTAGTTTTGTAAAAAGTACCATCGAGAAATGGAAAGAAATCCCAAGTTGATTTTTGTTGGGATGGGGGGTGGTATGGTGGTATTGGTAGTGGTAGTGGTTACATTTACCAGAATCCTGGTAACTTTGTTTATATTTTATTGTAATCATTTTTACATTTCTCTTATTTCTCTTTAATTACTAAGCAATATGGTCACATAATAGTCTGTTGCTAAATTAAGGTAAAATAACTGCTGGTAGCTTTGCAGGTATATTAGAGGGTATAATTAAAATTTAAATTAAGCGTTACTAACTCTTGGGTGGTCTAGAAAGTGCTGCTAGTTGAAATTAGGATTACATTTTGGTTGTATTGCTGATCGAAATAATATCTATAGCATATAAGATACAATCTTTTGAGTTTTTCTGTCTTATAGGTTAGAAAAGTTTAAAAGTAAGGTGAGATTTCGTTTTTCATTATCTGCACTGGATAGATAATCCATTATTCTAGCATGGAGCTTGTTGCCTCTACAGTTGTATTAGCAAAATGTTTAGACGGAATTAACCTGTACATCGGCATTAATCTATTTTGCAAATCAATTTACTTTTATGATTTGTAAATCCCAGCACTTTGGGAGGTGAGGCAGGAGGATCACTTGAAGCCAGGAGTTCAAGACCAGCATGGCCAGCATGGTAAGACCCGGTCTCTACTAACAATAAAAAAATTAGCTAGGTGTGGTGGCGCGCTCATGCAGTTCCAGCTATTCAGGAGGCTGAGTCAGGAGAATCCTTTAACCTGGGAGGTGGAAGCTGCAGTGAGATGGTGCCTCAGTGCTCTAACCTGGGCGACAGACACTCCATCTCAAAAAAAAAAAAAAAAAAAGGAAAAATATTTTTGTCAGATTTGGACCTGATTTGGGGGGAAAAAAACAAAAAAACAACGTGTGACCTTGACTCTGTGACCAGTGGTCTTGAGGTGACCTAACAGGTTGGGTTTAATATAAAAGTAGCTAATTGATTAGGGGTGATATGTAATGATATGTAACATGCAAATTACCATGGTTGAATTGTGTTCCTCAAAAGATATTTATTGAGTGTTTGTGCATTTGTGCACAGCGATTTACATTTATTATCTGATTCAGTTTTCCTAACAGCCCTGCAGGTTATTACCAGGTACTTCTCTGCTCCCACTTTACACATGAGGAAGTTGGAGCATGGTCGTTAACTTGTGAAAGCTAGAACATTACACTGCCTGAATTTGAATCCAGGGGCTCCAATATTAGAGCCAATTCTCTCAAGTGTTTAGATGTGCTACTTACTACTTGATGAAATTTATGGTATTTTTATTAGTAAGTGCATGCAAATCACAAAAAGCTCGAAACTTTAGACAGTAGCTTTAAGTAGTACCACCAGAGAAGCTTCCAGGGATTAGAAACATTTGGCTATTGAACTGCAATCTAATGGAATTGTACAGAAACAAGGAGACCTCTGTTCTGGAAGTGGTCATTAAATCTCTCTTGAGTCCACATTTTCTCATTTATAAAACTGTAATATTACTTGCCTTTAAAAAAAAATCGAATGACAAAATTTATGTGAAAAACTTAAAGCTTACCCTGTTCCTCAGCTCTTATTTTTAATGGTTTACTTTGATCAAGTTTACAAAAAAGTTGCAACAGTAGCACAGAGCTACCCTTTTGCAGGTTTATCATTAAAAAAATTGCTACATTGCTCGCTTTGTAGCACTTTGTCGCTCACTCTCTCCATGCATATACAGGCACATACACATACTCATGTTATTACGTCTTCTGAACTGTTGGAGACTTGGTTGTACACATCATGTTCTTTTACACTTTAAAATCTTAGGCCGGGCGCGGTGACTCACGCCTGTAATCCCAGCACTTTGGGAGGCTGAGGCGGGTGGATCACGAGGTCAAGAGATCGAGACCATCCTGGTCAACACGGTGAAACCCCGTCTCTACTAAAACTACAAAAAATTAGCTGGGCATGGTGGTGTGTGCCTGTAATCCCAGCTACTCAGGAGGCTGAGGCAGGAGAATTGCCTGAACCCAGGAGGCGGAGGTTGCGGTGAGCCGAGATCGCGCCATTGCACTCCAGCCTGGGTAACAAGAGTGAAACTCTGTCTCAAAAAAAAAAAAAAAAAAAAAAAAAAATCTTAATGCGTAATTTTTAAGAACAAAGATATTCTCTTATACAGCTACAGTGTGTGATGTATTCAGGAAATTTAATGCCCACACAATCGTATGTAATCCTTTGTTCTAATAAAGTTTTTTTTCCCCAGCATTTTTCCCCTCAAGTACAGGATCTAGTCCAAGATAATATATTTAATTTAGTTGCCATGTCTCTTTAATCTTCTTTAATCTAGAATAGTTCCTTATCCTTTTTTGTCTTTCATGACCTTGGCATATCTAAGGATGGCAAGCCAATTATTTTATTCTATGTGAATCAATTTGGGTTTGCTGGAGTTTCGTCTATTTAGATTCAGGCTATGTATCCTTGGCCGGAATACTACCATAGGTGATGCCTGCTTTTCAAACTATTACATTTGGAGGCATAGGGTGTCCATCTTCATGATGTTAATTTTCCTAGTCACAGGGTTGTCCAGTTTCTCTATTGTATTATTGCTATTTTTTTTTCAAATTATGTGTGGGGAGACACTGAGACCATGCAGATGTCTTGCTCCTTATTAAATTGACCGCTTGTGCATTTAACAACCATTGATCAATCTCCTGAACCTGTCTTTTCCACCATGGCTGCAAAGTGGTAATGTTTTATCTCTCTAAGTCCCTCTACTGTCCTGCTGTTTGGCTTTTTGACCTAGAGCTGTGTTCTCTGATCCTTCACTAACCATCTCAATGATGCCGAAGTACTTCCTAGTCATAATGTTATTGGTAATTTTTGTTTTCTGAATTTAATCTTATTTATCGGTATTATTTATCCTCTCGCCCCCCTTCAAACAGAACCAGAATTAGATGGCTTTATGAAAGTGGATCCTATACCTAATTTGTTGGCTAAAAAGGCCTGTGTATTAGATTATTGGCTTCAAGATTTTTAATTTCTTTATTTAAAATGTAAAGAACTTATTTTTGTACTCTTAGGTTTTATTTTTTGAGATATGTTTTACTCTGTTGCCTTGGCTGGAGTGCAGTGGTGTGATCATGGCTCACTGCAGCCTCAGCCTCCTTGGCTCAAGTGATCTTTCCCACCACAGCCTTCTGAGTAGCTGGGACTGCAGGAGCATGCCACCAAGCCCAGCTTATTTTCGTATTTCTTGTGGAGATGGGGTCTTGCCATGTTGTCCAGGCTAGTCTTGAACTCCTGGGCACAAACAATCTGCATGCCTCATCCTCCCAAACTGCTGGGATTATAGGTGTGTACAACTGTGCCTGGCCCCTTCTTTCTTTTTAGAATGTTCTCAGCTTTTATTGCTTCTGTTTTTTTCTAAGTTATTTTTCTTTTTTATTAAAAAAAAAAACTTATTTTAACCAATTTGGGTTTGTGTGTGTATAATTAAAAATAATTTTGGTAATTCTATTACTGAGTTAAAAATTTAATTAGGAATTAATTTCCAGAAACAGACAAGACTAATTAATTTTTCTTAATTACAGTGGTAAAGCTACTAAATTTGTAAATCTGTCTTCTTTTGAGAGCATCATGATATATTAGAAAGAACACTGAAGCTGGAATGGTGGCCCACACCTGTAATCTTAGCATTTTAGAAGGCCCAGACAGGAGGACTGCTTGAAAATCCAGGAGTTCCAGACCAGCTTGGGCAACGTAGTGAGACCTTGTCTCTATAAATAAAAATGGGGGGAAAAACTCAAAAATCACTGGATGCAGAGTCAGAAGACCTGGATTTAAGCTGGTGTTTTCCACTTGCAGTAGTGCTTCTTTGTTCAAGTTGCTGACATATTCAAACCTCAGTTTCCTTATTTCTATGCAGAGTGTAATAATACTTGCCTCCTTTATGAGGATCTCATAAGATGGTATACTTCAAAGTGATTTCTAAACTAGGATATTAACTAACAGTATTTGGGAAAGTTGGTGAAGACTTCATTGAAGTAGTGACATTTTAGATCTTAAAGCCTGAGGTTTTTGCCAGGTGAAGGAAAGATGGGTTCTTTAGGCAGAGTATGTAGAAACCGCAAGAGCTGCAAAAGAGTGCAGGTTCAAATGAGATGGATATTTAGACATCACGATTTTAAATAGTAGGTAAAGTGTGAGAAAGGATGAAATCACCCAGGGAAAATTTTTCTTGTTAGACGAGAAGGCAGTATAGACAAAACCCAGGGGACACCAGGATATAAAGTATGAATGGAAGAACTAGAAAAAGAGACAGAGCTCAGAGGGGTGGGAAACCACAGGAAGGTTTTTTTTTAAAAGATGCTAACAGGAAAATTAAAAGAAGGAAATGGTCAGCTATGTCAGCACTTGTAGAGTGAGGGCAGATAGAATGAAGGCTGAAAAGAGGCCCTTGGGTTTAACAATCGAAAGGTGCCTTTAGAAGCCAGTAATTTAGCAATGCAGTACCTCCTGAACAGTTGAAAGGTGGCATTTTTACTCCCTGTTGAAATCAGTTGTTTAACTCCCTGTTTTCATTTGTTTAGATTCAAGGAGCTAATTGAGATCCAAGCAAAGGGCAGCGTGCTTTCCTGTAGTCAGTAATATAACCCAGTGTATTTGATATTGCATCAATAAAGCCTGACTTATTTTTTAACTTAAATTTTACTCATTGTCAACTTTACAATATCAAACATGAAAATCTCATCACATTCCTTCTTAACCTTTACTATCAATGATTCTCAGGAGAGTCCAGTAGGAAGATGACATGTGTCTGTGGTTTGTATGCAATTATAGCAGCTCTGACTTTATCTCCACTGCCATTTGGATCTTTCAAGAAGGCATGTAGAAATGCAGCTGAGCAAGATCCATTTACTTAGAGGGATGCTATTGAATATACTTTATTTAAAAATAAAATTTTTTTTAATAGTGACACACATTATATTTGACATACCTCAAAGAATCATTATGTCTCACTATGGGGTTCTAAACTTATTTGTGTTTAAGTCTGTTCTTTATTAATACTAGTGTCTATACCATATTTTGGGGTGTTTTTTATTTAACATTTTTTCACTGTCTAGTCTAGAGCTTGCTCCACTTTCTTTTTGCTTATCCTAGTCTTTCTCATTTAAATCTTTGTCTTATTCTGTATTTTCAGTTTATGTAGTTGCTCAGTGAATATTTCTTAGATATTTATATAGATAAATCTGTCACACATTCTGCTAATTTAAAGAGTATGATTTGTATGAAGGTGCCTAGCAAAATGTTTGGCTTATAATTTTGCTTAATACAATATTTTCAGATCCTTATACTCAATTCACTGATTTAGATTCCATTAATGTTTACTCTCTCATTAGCCAGTATTGTTAAAAAATGAAGCATGACTGATTCAGCAGACCTTAATGCAGAAGGAAACCCTCATCTGGTATCTCCATTGTATTGTATTACAGCATCACCCT
This sequence comes from Cebus imitator, assembly GCF_001604975.1. NCBI lineage: Eukaryota > Metazoa > Chordata > Mammalia > Primates > Cebidae > Cebus > Cebus imitator. Next base: position 7,820,019 of record NW_016107365.1, on the reverse strand, counting down.
GAAGCTAATTGTGTATAGGTTCAAAACAACCATTTTTTCCTTGGGATTGATTTGGTCTTTGCTGTGGTTAGAATTAACTGGCTTGGAATTGTCACATAGGTGTGGAATGAACTTTACAATCAGGATTTTTAGTTTTTATCCCAGTCTTCAAAGGCATCTTTACCTCCAAAATTTTGAATTATTCCATATGTACGGTTCATTCCTCTGTGTTTTCACCATAAAAATACATAACAAGTAGAAGACCTTTATCTTGTTTTTAAGAAATTTAGACTTTATTTGGAGAGGTAAGGCTAATGTGAACTAACCGTTAGTAAATCAGGTATACAATTAATGTTAAATTGTATAATTCAGCTTTTCAGTGTGACATACAGATTGAAAATTACTTGTTATAAGCCTTTATTTGTGTAAACAGTGATTTACTGAAGACAGTGGAAATGCTGGAATTTTGAAATGTCAAACACATTTCAGTTTGAGGTGTTGAAAATGTTGGTGCCCTGAGTTATAAGCATGGTATGAAGAGGCTTGGGCTCCTTCCTCATTGTGCATTCCTTTCTCTTGTGCTCAGGAGTCCAGGGTTGCTGCTATGAAAATACATTTCAGTTATGATTTTGTTAGCATACTGTTATACATCTGATCATCTTTAAGTTCTGAAGATTTAAATCTCCTGAGTTCTAATAATTCCAGTTTTGATAACTGATCTGTCTTGTTAATTATGTTTAGCTAATTGAAATTTATGGTCATAAGATCTGGTGCTAAAGCTGTTAACATATTTGCTTGCTGTATATGTAAACTGGATTCTACTTAAAAAAAATTTTTTTTTTTACAAGGGGTACATAAGTTTTAGGAAAGTTTAGTATTTTATTGATTTTATATTAAAGTAAATTTCAGCATTTGTTCCAAGTTGACTAAAAACAGAAGAAGAAACCGTCTGCTGGTATCTGCAGTGCATGCCTAGCAGCTGAACTAGTTGTGTTTGTCTTCATAAAAGTAAGACTGTTAGTTTTACAAAGGGCCGACTATTCAAATTAAGGATTGTCATTTCAGTGGTGCAGTAGGGTTCCATTTATAATATCATTTAATTCTTGAAATATATTTCAAATGAAATAAGATTTTACTACACTGAATAGAAATTTGATGAAATATTGCCTGCAAAGAGTCCTACTTTCCAACAGATTATAGAGCCTTTTATCTTATTTTGCTTTGCTTGCATATCTTCTTGAAGGAGAGTCGGTTTTGACTTTTACATTTTGTCTTAATAAATATTCAAGAAAATATTCTTTCCTTGACAGTAGGATATGCTATTTTAAAAATCACTAATCTGGTAAAATTTGAGGAGAAAAATCTGAAAATTAAATTTCAAGCCTTACCATTAAGTCATAAGATGTGAGATTTTATGTTATTTAAAAAAATATTTAGTATTTGGAGCAGCATTACCAGAGCTGAATGATTAAAGCACACGAAAAAGGCAGACAGATGGTTGGTTGAAATGTTCTTTTTTGCTGCATGAAAAGTTATAAATGCTCATAGAATGACAAATGTATTATAGTGAAATAATTTGACAGTATTGCAATTGTGTGTATAAATGAACTGCTGACAAAAACAAATTGCCTGCAGTCCAAATTCAAAATTTAAAATGAAGAGCTTAAAGTAGAATAATCAAGAAGGAAATGATTTTCCTCTATTTCATATTATTATGAACAACATTGGTTTGTGTATTTAGAGAAGGCTTATTTAGCATATCAGCTGGAAAGACTTAATAAATCTACAAAAGTGAACAACTTATAGTCAATATCTGCTTATTGATGGACTGATTATTTATATTGCTGATAGGAACCAACCTAATTAGAAGTCCAGTGTCTTTAATTTAACTGAGTGAGTTGGCATGGTAGCTGGACAAATGAGAGAAGAATGAATAGGGCCCTGTCTCAATTTTTTTTTTGTGCTGCTATAACAAAAACCTGAGACTGGGTAATTGATAAAGAATAAAATTCTATTGCTCACAGTTTTGGAGGCCATGAAGTCCAAGATTAAAGTACAGGCAGGTTTAGTTTCCTGGTAAGGGCTGTTTTTTGCTCCTAAGATGGCCCTTTGTTGCTGCATCCTCTGGAGGGGATTAATGCTGTGTCCCCCCGGGCAGAAGGTGGAAGGGCAAGAGAATGGAAGACTGTGAAGCCTCTTTTATAAGGGCCTTAATCTCATTCATGATGGGAGGAGTCCTCATAACTAAATCTTAAAGGTCTCATATCTTAATGCTATCACGTTGGCATTTAAGTTTTAACATCTGAATTTTGGCAGGGATACATTCATAGGTTGGCAGAGCTAGGCATCACCCAACTTTATTCTTGGAATGGGTTTTCTGCAAGTTTTTTAAAGCCTACGTTGAGAATGTGGTCAAGAAGGATGAGGGAGAAGTTAGTAAAAATATGAGGGCAGAGAGATAAGGCGCAGAGTGGAAGGTGGAGACCTGATTGTGTAGGGCCTTGTAAAATCATTGTAAGGTCTTTGATTTTACTCTGAGTGAGGAGGGGAGCCATTTGGAGACTTTTGAGCAGAAGGATGAGATGATTGTTTACTATTTAAAGGGAAGTTTTGCCTCTTCAACTAGGAGTAGTAGACTGCAGCTTTGAGGCCGGGAGACCAGCAAGGTGACTCTTACAGTAATTTAGGCAAGAGAAGGTGATCAGATTCATGGTAGTGGAGAGAAGTGGGTGAGTTATGGATGTATTTTAAAGGTAGAGCCAATGAGATTTGCTGATAGTTTGGGATGTGATTTGTGTGTGGGAGAAAAGATATCAAGGGTGGATACAAGGCTTTTTGCCTACACAGCTGGAAGTTTGCAACAGCTGCCAACTAAAATGAAGAATATTGTGCAAAGAGCAGTATTGTTTTTTTTTTAAGCGGAAGGGAGACCAAGAGCTTGTGCATGTTAAGTTTAGAGATGTGATTAGGCATCCATGTGGAGATACTAAACAGGCAGTTGGATGTTAGAGTCTGGAGCTTAGAGGAGGAGTCAGGTTAGAAGTATAAATTTGAGAATCTTCAGGTTGTAGATGGTATTCGATACCATGGGATTGGATGAGACACCAAGAAAGTGAATGTAGAAAAGGGTCAGAGTATTGGGTCAGTCCTGGAGCAATTGTGTCAGATAATACAAATGGGTCAAGTAAGATAATTACTGAGAAATGAGTTTTGGATTTGTCGGTTGGGGGGACTTTGGTAACCTTGACAAGCAGTTTAGGTGCATTGGGGGGTGGGCTGAAAGCCTCATGAGTGGGCTCAAGAGAGAAAGGAGAAGAGGAATTGTAGTTAGTATGTTTTTAAGTATAGAGGAGCAGAGAAATGGAGTAGCACTTGGAGAGGAATGTTACACCAAGGAATTTTTCCTCAAGACAAGAGAAACTGTATTATCTTGTTTGCTGATGGAACCAACTGATGTAGAGGAGGAAAAACAGATGATGCAATAGAGAGAAGGAAAATTGCTGGAGAATTGCTGGTATCTCCTTTTCCTTCTAGAAAACTTAGCAGATACAGGCTAGCTGAAAAATAACAACCCTAATTTCTTTTTTTTCTTTTTTTTTTTTTTTTTTTTTTTTTTTT
>NW_016107365.1:7809048-7815986 GCF_001604975.1 Cebus imitator | reverse complement strand
TCGGCTCACCGCAACCTCCGCCTCCCGGGTTCAGGCAATTCTCCTGCCTCAGCCTCCTGAGTAGCTGGGATTACAGGCACGCACCACCATGCCCAGCTAATTTTTTGCATTTTTAGTAGAGACGGGGTTTCACCATGTTGACCAGGATGGTGTCGATCTCTTGACCTCGTGATCCACCCGCCTCAGCCTCCCAAAGTGCTGGGATTACAGGCTTGAGCCACCGCGCCCGGCCAGCTATATGTTTTCATGATATGACATTAAAATTTGCTTGTTTCATTTACCAATGCATGGAGCCTATTCATTTCTTAAAATGATAGTCCTTTTAGGACAAATTGTAGTTAAACTACTATTTATTAGTTATTAGGAAAGTAAACAACTAAGGTATACAAATGAGGTTATGTAGCTAGCTCCACTAAAGGATTTAAATAGTATGTTATATAGAATGGATTTTATTAATTATTAACTCTGTAAGTATAATAACCTCGCAAAAGAATGAATACTAATGATGTTAGATGGTTGTACTGATGAGGACTTTCTACACATACCTGTGTATACAAAGCAGAGAGAATAGCATATACCTAAGTTTAGAGCTGTAATGTTCAATACAGTAGCCACTAGCCAAATGTAGCTATTTAAATTAAATTTAGTTATATTTAAAAATGTAGTTTCTCAGTCACGCTAGCTACATTTCATGTACTTGATGTAGCTAGCAGTTACTATATTGGATAATGCAGATAAGTGATTATTTCTGTTATCACAGAACATTTTGTTGGATACTGCTGGTTTGGAGGCAAGGATTTATGGCTTACTTAGGGAACAGGAAACAATTCAATATGGTGAGAGGAAATAGTTGGGAGGAAATGAGGGACTGACTGGTGAAAGATGGTTAGGAGGTAATCAGAGTCTATATTATGAAGTATTTTACTTACCATGCTCAGAAACTTGGATTTTATCATGAAAGTTTGCACAGTAAGGAGTACTAAAGTGTAGGTGCAACATAAAGCGATTTATTTTTTATAAAGATCACCTTGGCTGTGTGGTTTGTTGAGACAGTGTGATATGATGGTTACACACACCCACTCTGGAACTACTACTCCTGGGTGTGAAAATGTAGCACAGAGTTAATCAGTGGTACTTGGACAAATTATTTTAGGACTCTCTGCCCTTGGTTTTCTTATCTGTAAAATGGGGATTAGGATGGTACTATACCTACACTCAATGACTAGTTGTCAGAATTAAAAGATTTGATGTATATAAATAGTACCTGGTACATAATAAACATAGTAATTATGATTACCATTATAACACCATTAAAGTCATTTAAAGTTTTGTTTTCATTTTTGTTTTTTGGTTTTAAGAGACACAGCCTCTTTCTGTGCCCCAGGCTGGAATGTAGTGGCCCTATTGTGGCTTACTCCGGGGCTCAAGTGATGCTTCTGCCTCAGCCTCCTGAGTAGCTGGGACTGCAGGCATGTATCACCATGCCTAGCTAATTTTTTTTTTTTTTTTTTTTTGGACAGTCTCACTATGTTGACCACCCTGGTCTTGAATTCCTGGGCTCAAGCCGTCCTCCTGCCTCTGCTTCCCACAGTGCTAGGAGTACAGGCATGACCCACTATGCCTGGCTTGTTTTGTTTTAAATACAGTATATTTTTAAAAGCTATTATAATTTTAGAATTATTGTTAATTTGCACATTAACCATTGCTTTATGTTTTTAATTTTCAAATATAATTCAGAAAAACTTCACAATTTTTCTGAATTATATTTCACAGGCATTTGAAACAACTAAATATATTTACTTTTAATGGCAAAATCCGCAATTTTGCCCTGGCCTAATACAAAGTGTCTTTAATGTGTGCCACACAAAAATAAATGAAATTAATAAGCACTAAGTGATTCTTCTGTGTGATTATCAAGGATTTGGGAAAAATGACTATAGACAAGGTAGTAAAAAGTGTTTTAAACTTTTTTTTTTCAATTTTCAGTCTTATTTTGTATCCTGTAGCTTTGAAACTGTCTGTTCTTGACGAAGCAGCTCATTTCTCGTTTTTCCTGGAAGAAGATGGGCTTATATATGTTTTGGTTTAATAGGAATAAAAATAGGAGGGGCTGAGTGATCAGCAGTGCCAGCTGCTGGTATGGAATAAAGTAAAATCAGGTAGTAAGGCAGTTGTTGATGGCCTTGGTGGTGGTGACAGCAGTGTCAAGGAATGTTGAGTGTGGAAATCAGATTGCAGTGTTGGTGGATGGGCGAGAAGTGACTAAAAAAAGATCATTTCTCTGAAGAACTTTGGCTTTCAGGTGGAGGAGAAAGGATGGTTTTTATAGGGAGACATGGAGTCTAAGGAGCATTTTTTTCTTGTAGTTTCTTTATTTTACCATTTATTTTTTTTTTGAGACCGAGTTTCACTCTGTTGCCCAGACTGGAGTTCAGTGGCGTGATCTCAGCTTACGGCAACCTCTGTCTCCCGGGTTCAAGCGATTCTCCTGCCTCAGCCTCCAGAGTAGCTGGGATTACAGGCACACACCACCACACCTGGCTAATTTTTGTGTTTTAGTAGAGATGGGGTTTCACCATGTTGGTCAGGCTGGTCTCATACTCCTGACCTCATGATCTGCCTGCCTTGAATTCCCAAAATGCTGGGATTACAGGCATGAGCCACAACACCCAGCCTATTTTATTTTTAATCATGGTAAAATAGACCTGAATATCATCCTAAACATTTTTTCCCCTATTTGATAAGATATCAAGCAATGTAACCATTTTTAAGTGTACAGTTCAGTGGCATTAAATGTATTCATATATTTTTTTTTTTTTTTNAGCCACCGCGCCCGGCTGTAGGCAGGTTTTACAGGAAATCTCATAGAGCCACTGACATAGTTGAGTTTGTATATGTTGAGGCAAAAAAATTGGAACAGGCAAAAAGTTCTTTTTCACTGTTTAAAAGCACTGTAAACCAAAAATGCCACTTTGTATAAAAGATTAAGATGGGGAAGTCTGAGAAGCAATAAAAGGAAACATCGACAAATACACTACTGAATGGTCACATTCTGGAAGACATTCCTAATCTGAGCAAAGGTAAAGCATACTTTCTGCTGCCTACCAAGAGACCAAGTAGCTGAGGGCATTGATAAAGGTGATGGCAAATATGAAGATGTCCTGTGATGTATGTGTGGCATCATGGCTTTTAATACACATATGAATGATAGGACTACCTGGAAGATAGATGCTTGGTTTTTAACTTTTATTGGGATCATGGAACCTTTTCAGACTTTCCAGTGAAAGAGTTTTTCTGTATTTTTCTAAGAAACAAGTTTAGTATATAGCCTGCATTCATTTGTTTTTTCAGTGAATGTTTATTGTATATCTGTTATGGACCTGTAAGGAATTTAATCTGCTTCAGCCTACATTTATAAGCCCTTCATAGACCTTCTTTTGGGTTCTCTATAGCCATACTTGTTCTTGCCCTGTTATCTTGTATAATTTCTTTGGTTGTCTCTGTGTCCTTTGAGACCTCAGATCACTTACCATAGAGGTTTTTTGTGATCACTCAGTCTTTATTGCATTCCTTATTTTAATTGTTTGTGTACTGCTTATCCGATCTTTCTTTATGTTTTTCTTCCTCCCTGCGTTCTTCCTTCTCGGCCTCCCTCTCTCCCTCTTTCCTTCCCTCCCTCCTCCTTTTTTCCTATCATTCCCCTTAAACTCTCTCCTACCATTTGCTTTTTTGTTAAAATTTAAGTCCTAGAATATCAGAGACTCCAACACTTAGAGCACTTTCTGGTATATAATGCGTGCTGGATAAATAAATGTGCTAGGCCCAGTGATAAGTGCTTTATGATTTCATTAAGTCTTCATAACAACCTGTTTGACATAGACATCGGCTTTCAGCTTTGTTGATTTTTCTCTATGGTAGTTTTACTTCATACAGGCTTTGTGATACTAAAATAAGCTATAAGCTTCAGAAAATAATACCAGGTAGCTAAATAAGTTAATAATATGCTATAAACACAAAACATGTTGGTCTGTTTTATTGAATTCTTGTATCTTTATTATTTTATTACTTGTACTTGGAGTTCAATTTGCTGTTTTTTTTTTTCTAGCTTTCTGAGATGGAAACTCAGACTTTTAATCTTTCTGATTTTGTATTGCATTTAGAAATATAAATTTGCTTTTTTTTTTTTTTTTTTTTTTTTTTTTTTTTTTTTTTTTTTTTTGAGGTGGAGTTTTGCTCTTTATGCCCAGGCTGGAGTGCAGTGGCGTAATCTTGGCTCACTGCAACCTCCTCCTCCTGTGTTCAAGTGATTCTCCTGCCTCAGCCTCCTCAGTAGCCGAGATTACAGGCATGCACCCACCATGCCCAGCTAATTTTGTATTTTTAGTAGAGGTGGGGTTTTGCTATGTTTGTCAGGCTGGTCTTGAACTCCTGACTTCAGGTGATTCACCTGCCTCATGAAAAATCCCGAAGTGCTGGATTACAGGTGCAAGCTACTGCGCTCGGCTGAGAATTGTTTTTCAATGATAGCATACTTTAAATAATGACATGAAACTTCTGTGATTTGCTCTGTTAGATTCTTTTCCTGTCAAGTACAAATTTGTACGACTTTTTTTCTGTTTCTAGTTCTACGTAGCATTCATCAGGAAACTTGGTGGGACCATGTGACTTAAAAAATTGTGGTTAAAAAAACATATAACATTAAATTTACTATCTTAACCATTTTTGAGTGTACAATTCAGTAGTGTTAAGTATATTCACATTGTTGTGCTACAGAGCTCTAAAACTGTTCCATCTGCAATACTGCCCTGTGACTTTTTAAAAAGTAATTTTTTTACTGAGATTTTCCAAGTGCTTCAGGGACAAAGCTTATATAAGGTAGAGATTATGTATTAGTTTCCTCAATTCCCTATACAGAATGCTGATCCAAACTCATCAGATGGAAAACTTGCCTTCTGTGGCCTTGGAAAGGTTTTTTTTGTTTTGTTTTGTTTTTTAAAGAATTTAAAAATTAATCTAGCTTTGAGTTGGCAAATCTTATTAACACAGTTGTAGAAAACTTATATTTCCTCTACTATGGTTTATGAATTTCTTGGGGGAAAATCTAATACTAATACTCAAACTTGATGCACAAACGGATTCTTTGGCATGTTTGTGTGTATATCCATCTGTTACTGTGGCACCATGCCTATTATTACTGTGGCATGCCAATAGCAGTGAGCCATGTGAGCCAACAAAGATGAATTGTTTGGACGGAATACACTATTCTGTAATGCTAATTAATTTTGAGCTGATGAATCTACACGAGATAATCTTAACCAAATACAGTCAAAGTAATGTCAGTGAAAACAAAATTTATTTTGACTTATACAGAATTGTATCACAGACGTTTTAGACTACCATTGAGAATAATTAGGAACGGTGTTTATGGTTTTAGTGATCAGTTTTCTTTTCATAAAAATTTTGAGTTTAAAAGAAAAATTCTTCTTGTGATTATAGATTAAGGGGGAGGTGACACTACAGGTTATGGATTTTATACCTTTTATAAGGTATTACTTTATAGTTGTTGAAATATATATATAAATATTTTTTTTGAGACAGAGTCTCACCCTGTCGCCCAGACTGGAGTGGGCATGATCTTGGCTTACTGCAGCCTCAGCCTCCTGGGCAGATTCTCCCACTTTAGCCTCCTGAGTAGCTGAGCCCACAGGTGTGCACCACCATGCTAATATATATATATTTTTTATTGAGATGAGATCTCCCTGTGTTGCCCAGGCTAGTCTTGAACTCCTGGGCTCAAGGGATCTCCTGCCTCTGCATCCCAAACTGTTGGGATTGCAGCCGTGAGCCATAGTGCTCAGCCATTGAAATATATTCTTAATATAGTCAGCTTTATAGCAGAAATTGACAGCACAGGATGGTGAATGGCAAGAATGTTGAATTTCAAAACAAAATTCAAGTTTAATTCCTTACTTTGCCATTCCCTGGTTTTATGATGACATACATGAAAGGCATATGATTTTAGAATTTCTCACATGTTGTGTAATCTTATACTTATGTTACCCTTATATTTACTGAGCCTTGGTTTACTTATCTATTAAATGGGAACAGTAATAGTCACATATGCTTCACAGAGACTTTGTGATACTAGAATAAGATAGTATTTATAAGTTTCAGAAAATAATGCCATTATCACTTGCCTAAATAATAATATGTTATAAGCCCAAGACATGTTCGTGGTAAATCAGTTAATGATGTGGAAAGGATTTAACTTTCAATCCAGTATTCCATACCTTCCATTCATATGTAACTACAAAGAACAAGTTCTTAAGTATCCTTTCAGAAAATTTTTTAAAAAATTAAATGATCATCTGTATACTATTCTCTATGTGTCTTCCTTTTCACTTGGTGTACGTTAAAGATCTTTCCATATCAATATATTATACTATTTTAATATTTTAAACCAGCAGTCCCCAGGGACCTTTTTCCTGGAAAACAGTTTTTCCATGGAAGGGGGTGGGGGTTGGTTTTGGGATGAAAGTGTTCCACTTCAGATCAGGCATTAGATTCTCATAAGGAGCATGCAAACTAGATCCCTTGCACACACAGTTCACAATAGGGTTTGTACTCCTGTGAGAATCCAGCGCTGCCCATGATCTAACAGGAGGCAGAGCTCAGACAGTAATACTCCTCACCCGCTGCTTGCCTTCTGTGTGGTGGCCTGGTTCCTAACAGGCCACAGATGGGTAATGGTCCATGGCCTTGTAGTTGGGGATCCCTGTTTTAAACCACTGTGTAATAGTTTCTCATAATTTATTAGTCACCTTTTGGAAGGGCATTTGATTGATTTCAGTTTTCATCACATATAAGCAATATTTCAACATAAGTTTTTGCATTCCTGCGTGAGTATATTTGTAGGCAGGTTTTTTTTTTTTTTTTTT
>NW_016107365.1:7805783-7807443 GCF_001604975.1 Cebus imitator | reverse complement strand
TTTTCTTCAGGGACAGGGTCTTGCTCTGTCATTCATGTTGAAGTGAATGGTGTGATCATGACTCACTACCATCTCAGCTTCCCAGGCCCAAGTGGTCCTCCTACCTCAGCCTCCTGAGTAGCTGGGACTAAAGATGCATGCCACCATACCTGACTAATTTATTTATTTATTTATTTTGTGGTAAAAGGGTTTCACTGTGTTGCCCAGGCTGGTCTTTAACTCCTGGCATCAAGCAATTCTCTCACCTCAGCCTCCTGAGTAACTAGGACTATAGGTGTGTACCACCAAGCTCAACTAATTTCTGGATTTTTCGTGGAGATAGGGTCTTATTATGTTGCCTAGGCTGGTCTTGAACTGGAGAGCTCAAGTGATCCTTTCGCTTTGGTCTCCCAAAATGCTGGGATTGCAGGCATGCATCACCTTCCTCAGCCTAAATTTGCTTCTAAATACTGCTTTAACTGCATCCCACAAGTTATTAAATATTATACTTTGTCAATTCACAAAGTATGTTGTAGGCTGGGCATGGTGGCTCACACTCAATCCCATCATTTTGGGAGGCTGAGATGGTGGATTGCTTGAGTTCAGAAGTTCAAGATTAGCCTGGACAACATAGGGAGACAAAAAATTAAAAAAAAAATTAGCCAGTCATGGTGGCAACATGCCTGTAGTCCCAGCTACTTGGGAGGCTGAGGTAGGAGGAGCACATGAACTTAGGAATTTGACGCTACAGTGAGTTGTGATCACACTGCTGCACTCCAGTCTGGGCAATAGAGTGAGATCCTGTCTCAAAAAAAAAAAAAAGAAAAAAAATTACCAATATGTGGGCATTTTAAAAAAAATTATTGGTTTCTATTTAGATTCTACCACTTTGATTTTTACACACCTTTCAAATTTGTTGAAACCTTATCCAGCATATAGTCTATTTTGGTAAATGTCTTATGTACAGTTGAAAAGAATGTTTATTCTGCAGTTGTTAGGTATACTGTTCTATGCATGTCAGGTTAAGTTGCTTAATTGTGTTGTTTGAATTTTGTACACCTTTATTGAATTTTTCGTCTGCTTGTACTGCCAGTTACTGAGAGGTGTGTAAAATTGCCAATCATGATGGAAGATGTGTATTTTTCTTCCATTAGTCTGTCAGCATTTGGCTTATATATGGAAACTGTAAATTTAGAATGCCTATAAATTGCATATAAATATAAAAGTATTTTCTTTTGAAATGATACCCTATGTCCAGGCAGCAGATCTCCATCTTTTATTTGTTTGAAAACTACTTTATTTCACCTTCAGTGAAATAAAGGATATTTTTAATGGGTATAGAATTCTATGTTGGCATTCTTTTCTTTTCCAGCCCTTTGAACATGTCATTTGATATATTTTGGCCTTTATAATATCTGTTGAAATGTTATTCCTTTTAAGGTAGGGGACAGCAAACAACCCATCTGTTTATGTACATAAAGTTTTATTAGAGCATAGCCATGCCCAGTTGTTTATGTATTATCTATAGATGCTTTCATTCTACAATAGCAGAGTTGAGAAGTTATATCAGAGATAGTATAGCCAGTAAAATTTGAAATATTTACTGTCTGGCCCTTTACATTTGTTAATGCCTCTCTCAAGGTAATTTTCTGGTGCTTTTTTTTTTTTTTTTTTTTTTTTT
>NW_016107365.1:7796316-7805677 GCF_001604975.1 Cebus imitator | reverse complement strand
ACTCTTGGGCTCAAAAAACTCTCCTGCCTCAGCCTTCTGAGTAGTTAGGACTATAGGTGCACACCGTCATGTCCAGCTAATTTTTTAAAACATAGTTTTTGTAGAGACAGGGTCTCACTATTTTGTGCCCAGGCTGGTCATGAATTCCTGGCCTTAAGCAATCCTCTTGCCTTGGCCTCCCAAAGTGCTCAATTATAGGCATGATGCACTATGCTTAGCCTCTGGATGCTTTTAAGATTTTTCTCATTGTTTCTTGTTTTCAGCAGTTTGACTATGCTGTGCCTGGTGTAGTTTTGTTTGTCCTTTTTTTCTAAGATTTTCAAATATGTGGGTTTATGTCTTTCATAGGTTCAGAACAATTCTTAACCATTATCTCTTGAAATACTGCTTTCGTTTCATACTCTTCTCTTTGGGACTCTAATTAGAGGTATGTTATGATATCTGCATAATTAACTCTCTTACTTGAAAATCTTTGTTCAGATGTCACTTTTAAAATTTACTCAAACCACACTATTAAAATTGCCTCCTCCTTTCCCTTCTATATTCTTTTCCTCTGTTTTTCCCCCCATATTACCTCATGATGCAAAAATTTCCAATTTATTATGTTTGTTGTTTCTTTTACTTAATAGAATGAAATCCCTATGAGGGCAAGGGTTTTTCTATCATTTTTGTTCACTGTTGTGTCACAAATGCGAATGGAAAACCAGAAGAGAATAGAGCTACAGAATCTAAAGGAGGAGAGACGTTCAAGATGGAAGAGTAGTGGTCATGTGTATCAGATATCAGCAGAAAGAGCCAAACTTTGTAAAATAATTGGAGAGGTTTATTCTGAGCCAAATATGAGTGACCATGACCTCCAGAGACCCTGAGAACATCTGCCCAAGGTGGTTGGGTTACAGCCTGATTTTATATGTTTTAAGGTGACATAAGACATCAGTCAGTACATGTGAGGTATACATTGGTTCACTTGGGAAAGGTGTGATGGCTTAAAGCGGAGGTGGGGGGGCTTACAGGTTACAGGTAGACTTAACTCTTTCAACCAGTTGCCTATCAGAAAATCTTTAAGTTGTTATCTAAAAACCTGGAACCAAGAGAAAAGTGTGGCTGGATTAGGCTAAAGGGCTGTAGAGACCAAGGTTCTCAGGAAGTCTCTTAGGTGGCTGCCCTTAGAGACAATAGGTGGCAAATGTTTCCCTTTCAGATTTTTAAAAGGTGTTAGATTCTCAGTTAATCTCTTTAGGATGTTAGAGTCTGGAAGTGGAAAGAAACATTAATAGAGATTCTTTACAGATGCAAATTTTCTTCCATAAAAGACTGCTTTGCAGGGCCAGTTCAAAAATATGACAAGGAAGCCTATTTTGGGGTAAAATATTTTGATTGCCTTTATCTGTCATGTGACATTATGCTAGAGTCAGGTTGGAAAGTAAGCCATGTTATGTAGGGTTAAATTAAAACCCATCTGATGAGAATTTATGGTTTTTAAGGCGTGACTCCTCAGGCTTCTTAGGAATTTGGGCAAGAGAGAATAAACGTCAGAGTTTAGTCCTCACAAGTATAGAGGAATAATCTGAAACTATTTATGAGATTTTACCTTGGATTTTTAATTTAAGAGGTTATTTGTTACCCTGTGTGAGAGGCATTTTAAATTAAGGATAAATGAGATTACCAAGAGTTGAGGAAGTGTCTATAGGCTTTTTTTCTTTTTAATCTTATGAACAGTATAGGAGGACTATTCATATTAATTTGGTAATTTATGATTCTAACTTTTAGAAAGTTAAGAGATGGGTGAGTAGGTAAAGACACTAGCAATGGAGTTTTTTGTTTCTATTCATTGTTGCATTTATTAAGTGAATGCTTTGTGCCAAGAGTTACATGAAGTTCTGAGCGCTGTCCAAGGGAAGCTTAGATCTTAGGTGAACTGAAAACATTCGTAAGCCTTAATGTTGTGCACAAAAACATGAAGGCGACTCCCTTTGGCTACATGCACTAAGAAATGGTAAGCTTGACTCTGTTTCTATCATTTTTTTCTGCACATCCATTCATGTTTGCAGTGCACCACTTGGATAGTACTATCTTTTATTGGAGTGGTTCTCTATGCCTAAAGAGGTGCATAAGTTTTGGAGTATTTTGGCAGGGTTCCATAAAGGTCCAATTTTCCCTTGAATATTTTTATACATCCTTTTTTGTTCATGTACCTCTGATTGGAAATTGCTATTCCTTATCACTTTTGCAGTCCATCATTCTGGATGTAAGTTTTAGGTGTTGCTTTCTATGGTACACAAATTTTGGTGAACACTTTGAGGAAAAGGAAGGTAACTTTGTAGTGTGGGGCTCTCAAATGGTGAAGGGCCTTTCTTTTTTCTTTTTAAAATTTCCAGTCCAACATAGATGGATACTTCTACAAAATACAACAAAAATTAATTGCTAGAAAAAATAAAATGAGCCAGGCGCGGTGGCTCGTGCCTGTAATCATAGCACTTTGGGAGGCTGAGGTTGGCGGATCCCCTGAGGTCAGGAGTTCAAGACCAGCCTGGCCAACATAATGAAACCCTGTCTCTACTAAAAGTAGAGAATTAGCCAGGTGTGGTGATGCACGCCTGTAATCCCAGCTACTCAGGAGGCTGAGGCAGGAGAATCACTTGAACCCAGGAGGCAGAGATTGTAGTGAGCCAAGATCATGCTACTGTACTCCAGCCTGGGCAGAGTGAGACTCTTTCTCAAAAAAACCAAAAAAACTTAACAAAAGAAAAATAAAATGAAAATGACATACAAAATAAAATACAAGCCCCACTTTTAGATTCAGTAAACATAAAATTACACTGTCAAGTTGTTCCGTTAAGTTTCTCAATGTGCTTACTCTGAATTTTGGTACCTATCTCCTCATGCGTTAATAACAAAAATTTGTGAATTGGTAATGATTCTTGGACCAGACTTTCTCAGATCATGCTTTGAGTAGCACTATACAGACTATGTAGTATACAGTACTACACAGTCTTAATTTTCCCCTTAATTTAGATTGTCTTTAGAAGGAATGGAAGGTTTTAATGAGTTATGGATTATAGATTTATAAAAAAGAGAGGTAGGCCGGGCGTGGTGGCTCACGCCTGTAATCCCAGCACTTTGGGACGTCGAGGCTGGTGGATCACCTGAGGTCAGGAGTTCGAGACCAGACTGGCTAACATGGTGAAACTCCATTTCTATTAAAAATACAAAAAATTGGCCAGACATAGTCATGCATGCCTGTAATCTGAGCTACTCAGGAGCCAGAGGCAGGAGAATTGCTTGAATTTGGGAGGCGGAGGTTGCAGTGACTGAGATCGCGCCATTGCACTCCATCTTGGGCAACAAGAGCGAAACTTCATATCAAAAAAACAAAAGATAATTTACGTGACGTAAAAGCCCTAACACTTCCCTGGTTCCCATATATAACTGGGAAACTTTCCTTTTTCAGTTGTAGTTACTTGTTCATTCTGGGACTAAGATAAGAATTACTTTCACGGTAATAGTAAGATTTGCCTTAACCCTTCAGTTACATGTTCTTCTCTGTCCTTTGAAACTTAAAACTGGCATATTTTGAACATGAAAGGAAAAGTTATACCATTTGACACCACAAGATGTCACTTATGTAAAAATAAAGCTGGTATCCTAATACTCAAAGCTAGAAAGCCACAGGTAACTAGGTAAATGAAGACATAGGTAAATTAAAAATGTATATATTTGAAATAGCAATTGGTTTTCAGCAAACAGTTGAGGAAAATGTTGCTAATTCAGCATTATTTTGACTCAAATATTGATATTTAGTAAAACAATATCTAAGATTTATGTGGTAATATATGTTAACTGGTCATATTTGAATTTATATAATGAAGAAGGTAGATCTAAAAGAACTTAATAAAAGTTAATATATTTTGAGGGTAAAGTGGGTGATATGATATTAACTCTCCTAAATCTTTACTATTTTGGTGACTGGCAAAGAGAGATTTGGGAAGAAGCATGTAATTTGTATAAGAATTTTAAATAGACCCTTATGCCATATGTGAGAAGTTGAATATTACATCAGGTTGAAACAGTGCCTAGGATTTTTCTTGTCCTTATCTGAAGCTCAAAGTTATTAGTTCCTCTGCCTGTATTAATGCAGTATTTGTTGTTGAAAACTAGCTTTTTTGTTAAACACGAAGAGCAAAATCTTTGGCTCTAATATTGAGATTCTGTTTTCTTGTTTTTACATTCGGCGAGCAGGTGCTTGTTCTGGGGACTCTGTCAATTTGGGCTTTAGATGAGCAAACCAGGCTTCCATTAGTTTATGAGTAATACTATGCTTGGAATTAGAGGTTGGGCTGTCCTAAAAATTGACACTCCATTCCTCTTCATTGCTCCCTTCCCTCTCTAGATAAAACCGGTGGAGGAGAATAATGGGACACTTTTGGGGAACAGAAAAGGAGAATAGGCAGGAGAAATTATTTTCTTTTTTTGGCGTGTGTGTGTCTGATCACATTTCCTTTCTATTTAGTTTCTATCTAATTCTTTTTTTTTTTTCCTTTCCTACCTTCAGTAAGATTTTTTAAAGGTTTCTTTTGGGGTTTAGGTTTTTCATTATAAAAGTATACATAGTTATTAAGTAAACTGGAAAATATGGCAAAAAGCAGAAGAAAATATGTTCACGTATATGGTTCCATTAATTTTCTCTCCCTTTTCTGTTACCTGTGAAATGTGAAAGAGCCTGAAAAGGTTTATGCGAGGATTCTAAATTCCTTAAGGTGAACATTTATAATATGCTTAATAGTTGTATACTCTCAGAGACAGTTTGTGTATATTACTACCTCTACTGTTTAAATATTTTCAAGCTGTATTTTTAATTAGAAAGAAGTAGTTGTCTTAATTATTTAATTATATTTTGTCTTCACTACTGGTCACCATGGTTTTAGTTTTATGAGGTGTTTGGAAAGCAAAGCTAATTTTTTTCATAATGAATTTTATTGCCTTTATTCCTTTTGGAAAAAATATGCTTAGCTTTTACTTATTTTTTTCATGCAGTGACAATTTGTAACATTTAATTCTTGTATTAGTTTGCTCGGGCTGCCATAACAAAATGCCACAGACTGGGCAGCTTAATCAACAGAAATTAATTTTCTCACAGTTCTGGAATGTGGGAGTCCAAGATCAAGGTGCTGGCAGGCTTGATTTCTGCTGAGGCCTCTCTCCCTGGTCTGCACATGGCCAACTTCTTGCTGCAATTACTTAACATTGCCTGTGATATTATTTCTAATTCTTATGAAAATGGCATATTTTAAGCTATCTAATATAAAAATCAATGTATGGATTTTATTTCTTCTCTTTTGTAATAGGAATGAAGATCTAAAGCAAATGTTGGAGAGCAACAAAGATTCTGCTAAATTGGATGCTATGAAACGGATTGTTGGGGTAGGTAAAATACTAGCTTATTTCAATTTTGGAAAAATGGACAAGTAATGATTATATTATATTAAATAATAAGTTAAATACCAAGTCTAATATTCTGTTTACCTTAATATTAAGTTAGAATTTTCTGTCTAAAGGTGTTAAAGGAAAAAGTATATATTGAAGTGTCAAAAATCAAGAAACTTAGGTTTTAATTTCATCTTTTCTCTGTTTTAATTTCCCCATATCTAATTTCAAGATATTTCTTCTATGAGAATGAGAAATAATTATTTTGTCTTCAAAATAACAGATGAGAGTATGCTCACAACATTTAGGCTGTGAAAGAACAAAAAAAAAACCTTGTTTAGTATCTCTCTTTGCAGGAAGTCAAAGTAGGCTTGTCAAAATACAAAATAAAATGAAATACAAGCCTACTTTGACTTCCTACAAAGAGAGATACTAAACAATGTGTTTTTTTTTGTTCTTTCACAGCCTAAATGTTGTGAGCATACTCTCATGTTTGTCAAATTCTATTACTACCAATAGAAATACTTTCTTCAGTTTAGAAGGCTAAAACTTCTAATAAATATTATTAAGTATAAGAGCATTCACCAGTATTCAGCTGTAAAGCAAAACATAAACGATTAATAAGTTATGAGGATTCTATTTTCAGAGAATTAAAGATATAGTACCTTCATTATTTTTAATTTTTTAATTTTAATTTTTTAAGTTTTCCATGGTTTCTAATTGTATATACCATCTTTAGTAAAATAGTTTTGCAGTTTGTGTTGCATTCTCTATACATACTCATTTGATTTTCCACATTCACAGAGAAAAAACTTGCTTAATTCCAGTGACTATCTGATGCTAAGGAGTTTTGCTTTTGTTTCAGTGGAATCAAATTCATAAAACTAATTATTCTTGTTAACACTATCCTTTTTATCACCTCCATTGCTGATTTTATTTTCCACTTATTTTTATATAATAAGGTAAAAATAGAATACATTTGTATAACTGCATAAATAAACTACTGTAATAAGGTGATAATGCAACTAAAACAATACTGTTTTCCAGCAGGCAGTAACATCATATGAGAACGTCAGATCTCTTTTCCTTTCTTGATATATTAAAGTCTAAATTACTTTTTTTTTTTAGATGGAATTTGCCCAGATTGGTGTGCAGTGGCACGATCTCAGCTCACTGCAACCTCCACCTCCTGGGTTCAAGCAATTATCCTGCCTCAGCCTCCTGTGTAGCTGGAATTACAGGCATGTGCCACCATGCCCAGCTAATTTTGTAGTTTTAGTAGAGATGGGGTTTCTCCATATTGGTCAGGATGATCTTGACCTCCTGACCTCAGGAGATCTGCCTACCTTGACCTCCCGAAGTGCTGGGATTACAGGTGTGAGCCACCACGCCCAGCCCAAATTACGGTTAAGAAAGTTGGTTAACTCCTCCTCTGTTAAAAATTAAGGTGGTATGACCATCTCATGCCAGTTAGAATGGTGGTCATTAAAAAATCTGGAGACAACAGATGCTGGAGAGGATGTGGAGAAATAAGTATGCTTTTACACTCTTGGTGGGAGTATAAATTAGTTCAACTATTGTGGAAGACAGTGTGGCTACTCCTGAAGGATCTAGAAATAGAAATTCTATTTGACCCAGCAATCCCATTACTGGGTATATACCCAAAGGATTATAAATCTTTCTATTATAAAGACACATGGAGACCTATGTTCATTGCAACACTGTTTACAGTAGCGAAAACTTGGAACCAACCCAAATGCCCATCAGTGATAGACTGGATAAAGAAAATGTGGCACATATACGCTATGGAATACTATGCAGCCATAAAAAGGATGAGTTCATGTCCTTTGCTGGGACATGGATGAAGCTGGAAACCATCATTCTCAGCAAACTGACACAAGAACAGAAAACCAAACACTGCATGTTCTCACTCATAAGTGAGTGCTGAACAATGAGAACACATGGACACATGGAGGGGAACATCACACAGTGGGATCTGTTGGTCGGTGGGGGGAGACTAGGGGAGGGATAGCAGTGGGTGGGGAGATTGGGGAGGGATAACATTAGGAGAAATACCTAATGTAGGTGACAGGGTAATGGATGAAGTAAACCACCATGGCATGTGTATACCTGTGTAACAGTCCTGCATAATCTGCACATGTACCCCAGAACTTAAAGTATAGTAAAAAAAAAAAAAAAAAAAAAAAAAAAAAAAGGAAAAGTGATGTGGTATGAAAATCAAATATGTTAAAGTCAAGTACTAATTGTATCTGTAGGAGATCTATAAGTGATTTGATTCTTGCTTTCATGTTTATGTCATTTGGCAGTATAGGGGCAATTTTGAGGATTCTATTGTAAATTTCTGGCTTGTTAATGTTATGCTTTATACATAAGTTGTATTTATGGGCAGGGAGTTCTTGCTTTGCATGGCTTTTATACACTTGAATTTCAATTACTACAGTTATACTTAAGTAACACCAATCCCCTAACAATATGGTTCAAATTTCATTTACCATGGTATATTAATTATACTTGGATAATGTGCAAACTTGACTGCTATTTCTTTATTCTACAAATAAGTATGTAAATTACAAATATGTATCATGATCCATGACCAATCATGTCACTTCTTTCAAAATCTGTCAGTGATTGGTCACTGTGCATCTGTTTCTCAGTTTTTGCACAGACAACAAAGCATGTAGTTGTGTTGCCTCTTTGTCTCCCAGTAAGAAACACGTAAGAAGAAATGAATAATTGAAAGAGGCATTCATTTATCCAACAAAGTGAAAGTACAGCAAAGAAATGAAAAGTGATAACACGAAATGAAAATCAGGTAGACTGTAAATGAAGTTATACAGGAATAACTGTGGAACTGTTGACATAATTATGAGTTTTTGAGAGACTGAATTTATAGCTGGAGGAACTTGGCAAAGGTGAGATTTTCAACCAGCATAAATGATGAAAGTGATTTTGTTGAAGAGAATGAAGCTGTCCCAGAAGAAGTGTTGCTGGCAGAAGACCTCACGTCAATTAAAGAAACTCTAGGAAATAGTTGAGAACATTGAAAATACAAAGAGTAAAATGTTCTAAGCTGATCCAGACTTAGAAAGCAGCATGATAATTTACTGAGAAATACAAAAGATGCTTTCTCAGTATCATGAGTTAAACACTGATAAAAAAAAAAGCCCTGTTCAAACTACTTGTGATAATTTAATTTTCTTTGCTTTTATTTTTTTTTAGAGACAGGGTCTTGCTCTGTTGTCCAGGCTGGAGTACAGTGGTGCAGTCATAACTATCATTGCAGCAGGCTTGAACTCCTGAGCTCAAGTGATTCTCCTACCTCAGCCTCCTGAGTAGCAGGGACTAGAGATATGTACCACTATGCCCAGATAATTTTTTTATTTTTATTTTTTGGAGAGATGGGGTCTTGCTATATTGCCCAGTCTGGTGTAGAGCTCTTGGTTTTATGTGATCTTCCCACCTCAACCTTTTGAAGTGCTGGGATTACAGGTGTGAGCCAATGTGCCTGGCCAAGTTAATTTACAATTTTTCTAATGTTTTAAGTTAAAAGTGTACTAAATATTGATTTTTACTAGTTTTTCATTTTCCTATAAGTTTATAACTTCCACCTCTTCCAAATGTTCTAATCACTGGGGTGGAAATAACTCCTCTTGGACGCCTAAATGAATAAAAAAGACAGTAAAAGAGTTATTAATGTTTTGACAGACATTTAAAATAATATTGGGGGATTTCGTGAAATAAATTCCCTTAATGGGATTGAGAGCCAAAGTTTAAAGAAATAAATAAGGTCAGTCCCTGCTTTACATGGTAGTGCAGGTCTGTGCCCTGCAGGAATGCAAGCTGAAACTATGGAAAGAAATCTTTTTTTTTTTTTTTTTTGAGACGGAGTCTCGCTCTTGTTACCCAGGCTGGAGTG
>NW_016107365.1:7791384-7796236 GCF_001604975.1 Cebus imitator | reverse complement strand
GATCTCTTGACCTCGTGATCCACCCGCCTCGGCCTCCCAAAGTGCTGTGATTACAGGCTTGAGCCACCGCGCCCGGCTTGGAAAGAAATCTTAATAAGCCAACTGGAAAAATTACAATTGACCTAAGATGTTTAAAATTTTTGTCAAAACAAAAAAATTAGCTGGTTGTGGTGGTACATTGTCTTGAGTTAATGACTGTAATAAATAGTTCGGTATGAATCTTTCTGGCATGACTGTTTATCCCATGTTCTTGCCCTTTCTTCCTTCAATAACAATGCTTTGAATGTATGCCTCAAAGGATTAAACTTGGGGCTGTTGCTTGCATCTTTTAAAAAATTATTGGGTTGGAAATTGCTTAAAATACCAAGATTTTTCTGCAGTGTTGGTGTGCATCAGGATGAATTCCTGGTTATCAGGTGTGAGGTTTTATTGGTGATATGGTACCTGTAGAACTTTTTCTGTCAGTTTTGCTCTATTCTAGTCTCTGGGATACAAAATAAGGGTCAGTTAACTTTCTGTATCTCCATTTCTTCTTGGCTGCCGATTCTTAAGACTTACAGTTGGGTCTAAAACCCTTTGAAACCTTTTATTTTTCTTTTTGTTACCTGTGAATTAACTAGCAGTTTTCTGTACATTCAGAATTCTCAACTTTTATCTTATCTTTATTGCTTTGAAGAATGACCAGTGGAAATTAAAAGTTAAACCCAATTTCATCCTTTTTCAAAAAACTGAATTTGAAAGTTATGTGAATTTCTGGATCTAGATTATTATTCAGTACAGTCTTGCATCACTTACATTCATGCATTGCTTAATGACAGGGATGCTTTCTGAGAAATGCATCCTTAGGCAGTTTGTTGTGTGAACATCATAGAGTGTATTTATACAGTCCTAGTATACTTACACAAGCTTACTACACACTTAGGCTATATGACATAGTCTATTCCTGGGCTATAAATCTGTACAGCATGTTACTTTCTGTACTGAATACTGTAGGCAGTTGTAACACAATGATAAGTATTTGTGTATGTAAACATCTAAATGTAAAAAGTTACAGTAAAAGTATAGTATTATAATCTTACAATAAGACGATATATATGTGGTCCCTCCTTGACCAAAACATGTGGCACATGACTGTAATTTAAAAATAACATGAATAGCTTACAAAATTCAGTGTAACATACCACAGTAACAGAAGGAAAGGGAAAAATCCCTCACAATCATCTCAATTTATGCAGAGAAAGATTTGACAAAATTTAATACACTTTAATGATAAAAGTATTCAACAAACTAGGAATAGAAGGAAACTACCTCAGCCTATCTATTGAAGAGCAGGTGTGGAAAACCCAAAACTAGCATTATACTCAATAGTGAAAGACTGAAATCTTTTACTCCAAGATCAGAAACAAGGATGCTTGCTTTTGCCACTTCTGTGCAACACGTATCCAGAAATGTTAGCCAGAACAATCATGCAAGAAAAAGAAATAAAAGGCATCCAAATGGAAAAGGAAAAAGTAAAATTACTTTTATTCACATTATCTTATATTTAGAGAATCCTAAAGATTCCTCAGAAAACTGTTACAACCAATACACAAATTTACCAAACTTGCAGTATAGAAAATAAACACACCAAATGATTTGCATTTCTATACGTTAACAATAAACAATTTGAAAATAAAATTAAACACATATTCATTTATAATAGCATCAAAAAGAATAAAATATTCCAGAATAAGCTTAACTAAGGAGATGAAAGACTTGTATACTGAGACGTTACTGAGAAAAATTAAAGAAGACACAAACACATGGAAAGACATCTATGTTTCTGGGTTGAAAGACTAATATTGTCAAGATGTCAAAATGATCTGTATATTCAGTGCAATTCCTATCAAAATTCCAATGATGTGTTTGGCAAAAATAGAAAAAAATTTATCCTAAAATTTACATAGAATCTCACGAGTCCCCGAATAGCCAAAACAACCTTGAAAAAGAACAAAATTGGCTGGGCACAGTGGCTCACACTTGTAATCCCAGCGCTTTGGGAAGCTGAGGCCGGAGGATCATTTGAGCCCAGGAGTTTGAGACCAGCCTAGACAACATGGCAAGACCTTGTCTCTACAAAAGTAATAATAAAAAAATTACTGCCTGTGCCTGCGATCACAGCTGCTTGGGAGGCCGAGGTTGTATTATCACTTGGAGTGAGCTGTTCATGCCACTGCACTCCAGCCTGGGCAATAGATCAAAACTCCATCTCAAAAAAAAAAAACCAACAAAAAACAAAATTGAATGTCTTATACTTTCTGGTTTCAAAATCTGTAACAAAGCTACAGTAATCAAGACATTGTGGTACTGGAATAAAGACAGATAACATACAGACCAATGGAACACAAGAGAGAACTCAGAAGTAAACCCTGACATAAACAGTCCAATGATTTTTGATAATAGTGCAAGACCAATCAATTGGGAAACGAGAATCTTTTCAACAAATAGTGTTGGGGAAACTGGGTTACCTATATGTAAGAAAATGGTGTTGGATTTCTATTTCACACCATAGATAAAAGTAAATCAAAATGGATCAAAGACCTCAATATAGGAACTAAAATTATAAAACTCTTAGAAGAAAGCATAGAGAAAAAGCTTTATGACATTGGATTTGGCACAGGATTCTTAGATACAACACCAAAACATGAGCAGTTAAGAAAAATTATTTGGATTTTATCAAAATTAAAACTTGTATGCATCATAGGACACCATCAACAGAGTGAAAAGGCAACCCATAAAATACAAGAAAATATTTGCAAATCATATATCTCATAAAAGATTGATATCCAGAATATATAAAGAACTCCCACAACTTAACCATTAAAAACCGACCAGATGGATAGGTGCGGTGGTTCACACCTGTAATCTCAGCACTTTGGGAGGCCAAGGTGGGTGGATTACTTCAGGTTGGGAATTTGAGAATTTAAGACCACTGTGGCCAAAACAGTGGACTCTACTAAAAATACGAAAATTAGCCAGGTATGGTGGCGGGCGCCTGTAATCCCAGCTAGTTGGGAGGCTGAGGCAGGAGAATTGCTTGAACCCAAGAGGCAGAGGTTGCAGTGAGCTGAGATCATACCACTGCACTCCAGCCTGGGTGGCAGAGCGAGACTGCATCTCAAAAAACAACTACAACAGCAACAACAAAAACCGACCAAATGAAAAAATGGGTAAAAGACTGGAATAGATATTTCTCCAGAGAAGAGATATAGATGGCCAACAATTAACAGAGAAAGATGCCCAGCATCACTAATTATTAGGAAAATGGAAATCGAAACCATAGTAAGATCACTTTACGCCATTAGGATGGTTATTATCAAGAAAACAAAATTGTAAGTGTTGGTGAGGATGGAGAAATAGGAACTCTTGTGCATAGCTGGTGGGAGTGTAAAATGGTACAGTTACTGTGGAAAACACTATGGTGGTTCCTCAAAAAATTAAAAATGGAATTATCACATAATCTAACAATTCTTCTTTTGGGTATGTACAGACAACAATTGAAAGGAGGTACTTGAGGCCGGGCGCGGTGGCTCAAGCCTGTAATCCCAGCACTTTGGGAGGCTGAGGCGGGTGGATCACGAGGTCAAGAGATCGAGACCATCCTGGTCAACACGGTGAAACCCCGTCTCTACTAAAACTACAAAAAATTAGCTGGATATGGTGGCACGTGCCTGTAATCCCAGCTACTCAGGAGGCTGAGGCAGGAGAATTGCCTGAACCCAGGAGGCGGAGGTTGCGGTGAGCCGAGATCGCGCCATTGCACTCCAGCCTGGGTAACAAGAGGGAAACTCCGTCACCAAAAAAAAAAAAAAAAAAAAAAAAAAAAAGGAGGTACTTGAACAGATATTTCTGCATCAGTGTTCATAGTAGCATTGTTTGTAGCAGCCAATAGGTGGAAACAGCCCATGTGCTCATCATTGGATGAATAGATCAATGAATGTGGTACGTAAGTGCAATGGAATGTTGTTCATCTTTAAGAAGGAATGGATTTCTGATGCATGCTATAACATGGATGAGCCTTAAGTCATTATACTGAGTCTAGTAAGCCAGACATAAAAAAATAAATATTGTATGGTTTCACTTTTAGGTACCCAAAATAATCAAACTCATAGAGACAAAACGTGGAATGGTGGTTGCTAGCAGTGTCACGAAAGTGGGAAATTGGGAGCTTGTTTTTCAAAAATCATTTTGGACGTTTATTTAGATTTTATGAACCCTATTAAAAATAGTTCTGTAGGCATGAACTCTGTCTCACTTGTTTATGTTTGCTTTTACTTTTTTTCCCTCCTCATTCTTTTTTTATTTTTTATTTTTATGTTTTGAGATGGAGTCTCACTCTGTCGCCCAGGCTGGAGTGCAGTGGTGTGATCTCAGCTCACTGCAACCCCTGCTTTCCTGGTTCAAGTGATTCTCCTTTCTCAGCCTCCTAAGTAGCTGGAATTATAGGCGTGTGCCACCACGCCCAGCTAATTTTTGTATTTTTAGTAGAGATAGGGTTTACCATGCTGGTCTTGAACTCCTGTCTTCCGGGAGATCTGCCCCGCTTGGCCTCACGAAGTAATGGAATTATAGGCGTGAGCCACTGCGCCCAGCCCCTCCTCATTCTTTAGATTTTTGGTTTATTTTCAGGAGACAGGGGTATTTCATTCAGGAAGATAATGTAGATGGCATTCTTTCAAAGTCCTTGCCTGTCAGAACAGGTTTCCATTCTTTTTCCATGTGAAAGTAGATTATTTAAGAATAGTATTATTGAGTTGCAGTTTTTTCTTTTCCTTAAATTTTCGGAGATTTTATTCTTTTTTTTTTTTTTGAG
>NW_016107365.1:7785533-7791321 GCF_001604975.1 Cebus imitator | reverse complement strand
GCCTCCTGGGTTCAGGCAATTCTCCTGCCTCAGCCTCCTGAGTAGCTGGGATTACAGGCACGCGCCACCATGCCAAGCTAATTTTTTGTATTTTTTTAGTAGAGACGGGGTTTCACCATGTTGACCAGGATGGTCTCGATCTCTTGGCCTCGTGATCCACCCGCCTCGGCCTCCCAAAGTGCTGGGATCACAGGCTTGAGCCACCGCGCCCGGCCTTCGGAGATTTTATTCTTGATTTCCTCTGACTTTAGCTATATGGAGCAGAAATGTGATGCGATGCCAATGAGGTTGCTTTTTTAAAAAACAATTTTTTATTTCTTTTAATTTTATTATTAATTCTTTTTTTGAGATGGAGTCTTGCTCTGTTGCCCAGGCTGGAGTGCAGTGGCACGATCTCAGCTCACTGCAACCTCTGCCTCCCAGGTTCAAGTGAGTCTCCTGCCTCAGCCTCCTGAGTAGCTGAGCTTACAGGTGCCCACCACCACGCTCAGCTAATTTTTTTGTAATTTTAGTAGAGATGGGGTTTCATCATGCTGGCCAGGCTGGTCTTGAACTCCTGGCCTCAAGTTATCCACCTGCCTTGGCCTCCCAAAGTGCCAGGATTACAGGCGTGAGCCACTGTACCCAGCTATATATTTAAAAAAAAATTTTTGTGGGTACATAATAGGTGTATATTTTGGGGGTACATGAGATGTTTTGATAGAGGTTTGCATGTGAAATAAGCACATGATGGGGAATGAGGTATCCATCCCCTTAAACATATATCCTTTGAGTTACAAACAATTCAATTACACCCTTTAAGCTATTTTAAAATGTATAATTAAGTTATTATTGATTGTCATCACTCTATTTTGCTGTCTAATAGAAGGTCTTATTTATTCAATCTGTTACGTTTGTACCCATTAACCATTCTACCTCCCCTGTAGGTTTCACTTCCCTTCTCAGCCTCTGGTAATCATCCTACTCTCTATGTCCATAAGTTCAATTGTTTTGATTTTTAGATCCCACAAATAAGTGAGAACATGAGATGTTTGTCTTTCTGCCTGGTTTACTTCACTTAACATGATCTTCAGTTCTACCCATATCGTTGCAAATGACTGGATCCCATTCTTTTTTATGACTGAATGCTACTCCATTGTGTATTTGCCCTAGATTTTCTTTATCCATTTGTCTGTTGGTAGACACTAGGTTGCTTCCAAATCTTAGCTATTGTAAATAGTGCTGCAGCAAACATAGGAGTGCAGATGTCTCTTTGCTATACTGATTTCCTTTGTTTTGGGTTGTACACAGTACTGGGATTGCTGGATCATATGGTAGCTCAATTATTAGTTTTTTTGAGGAGACTCTAAACTGTTTCCCATAGTAGTTGTACTAATCTACATTCCTACCAACAGTATACAGGGGTTCCCTTTTCTCCACATCCTTGCCAGCATTTGTTATTGCCTGTCTCTTGGATACAAGCCATTTTAACTGGAGCGAGATGATATCTCATTATAGTTTAGATTTGCATTTCTCTGATGATCAGTAATGTTCAGCATCTTTTCATATGCCTGTTTCCCATTTGCATGCCTTCTTTTGAGAATTGTCTTTTCAAATCTTTTGCCCACTTTTTATCATCTGATCAAATCTTTTGCCCATTTTTAGATTATTAGACTTTTTCCTATAGAATTGATTGAGCTCCTTATATATTCTGGTTTTAAATCTCTTGAAATGGGTTTTGTGAGTTTGCAAATATTTTCTCCCATTCTATGGGTTCTCGCTTCACTTTGTTGATTGTGTCCTTTGTTGTGCAGAAGCTTTTTAACTTGATGTGATCCCGTTTGTCCGTTTGTGCTTTTGTTACCGGTGCTTGTTGGGTATTACTCAAGAAATCTTTGCCCAGACCGACGTTCTGGAGATTTTGCCCTGTGTTTTCTTGTAGTAGTTTCATAGCTTGAGGTCTTAGATTTATTTAAGTCTTTAATCCATGTTGATTTTATTTATGGTGAGAGATAGGGGTCTAGTTTTGTTTTTCTGCACATGGATATCCAGTTTTCCTAGCACCATTTATTGAAAAGACTGTCTTTTCCTCAGTGTATGTTCTTGGCACCTTTCTCAGTTCTCTGTAGGTATGTGGATTTGTTTCTGTGTTCTTTATTTTGTTTCATTGGTCCGTGTGTCTGTTTTTATGCCAGTACATTGCTGTTTGGTTACTATAGCTTTGCAATATAATTTGAAGTCAGGTAATGTGATTCCTCTAGTTTTGTTCTTTTTGCGTAGTATAGCTTTGGCTATTCTGGGTCTTTTGAGGTTCCATATAAATTTTAGGATTTTTTTCTATTTCTGTGAAGGATGTCATTGGTATTTTGATAGGCATTGCATTGAATCTGTGGATTGTTTTGGGTAGTAGGGACATTTTAACAATAATGAGTCTGCCAAGCCATGAACATAGAATATTTTTCCATTTTTTGGTGTCCTTTTCAATTTCTTACGTCAGTGTTTTATAATTTTTACTATATAGATAGTTCACTTCTTTGGTGAATTTCTGGGTATTTAATTTTGTGTGTGACTATTGTAAATGGGGTTACTTTTTAAATTTCCTTTTCACATTGTTCATTGTTGTCATCTAGAAATGCTCCTGATTTTGGTATGTTGATTTTGTATCCTGCAACTTTACTGAATTTGTCGGTTCTAATAGTTTTGTGGTAGGGTCTTTAGGTTTTTCCCAGTATAAGATCATATCATCTGCAAACGAGGATAATTTAATTTCTTTCTTTCCAATTGGATGCCCTTTGTATTTTTCTCCTGTTTAATTAATCTAGCTAGGAATTCCAGTACTATGTTGAATAATAGTGGTGACAGTGGGCATCCTTGTCATGTTCCAGAGCACATAGGAAAGACTTTCAGTATGATACTAGTTGTGGTTTTGTCATACATGGCTTTCATTATGTTGAGGTATGTTCCTTCTCTTCCCAGTTTTTTGATAGTTTTTATCATGAAAGGATGTTTGCTTTTATGACATGCTTTCTTCAGCATCAATTGAAATGATCACATGGTTTTTATCCTTCGTTTTGTTGATATGATGTATATACCACATTGACTGATTTGTGTGTGTTGAACATCCTTGCATCTCAGAGATAAATCCCATTTGGTCGTGATGAATGATCTTTCTGCTGTATTGTTGAATTCAGTTTTCTGGCATTTTGTTGATGATTTTTGCATCAATATTCATTAGAGATACTGGTGTGTCATTTTCTTTTTTCTTGATGTGTGTTTCTCTGGTTTTGATATCAGGGTAATACTGGCCTCATAGAATGAGTTTGGAAGTATTCCCTCCTCTATTTTTCA
Source organism: Cebus imitator (assembly GCF_001604975.1). Classification (NCBI taxonomy): domain Eukaryota; kingdom Metazoa; phylum Chordata; class Mammalia; order Primates; family Cebidae; genus Cebus; species Cebus imitator. The sequence goes on along the minus strand of NW_016107365.1, from coordinate 7,787,994 downwards.
GAATAATTTGAGTAGGATTGATATTAATTCTTCTTTAAATGTTTGGTAAAATTCAACGTTAAGCTGTCAGGTTCTGGGCTTTTCTTTAGTGGGAGACTTTTTATTACAGCTTTGATCTTGTAATTTGATATTGGTTTGTTCAGGTTTTAGATTTCTTCCCAGTTCAATCTTTATAGATTGTATGAATTTAAGAATTTCTTCTAGATTTTCCAATTTATTGGAATATATAGTTGCTCATAGTAGCACTAATTATCGTTTGAATTTCTGTAGCATCAGTTGTAATATCTCCTTTTTCATTTCTGATTTCATTTATTTGGGTTTTCTTTTTTTTTTTTTTTTTTTTTTTTTTTTTTTTTTTTTTTTTTTTTTTTTTTTTTTAAAAACATTTTGTTTCATTGTGCTTTTTTTTTTTTTCATTTCAAATTCATTTGTTTCTTCTCTGATCTCTATTATTTCTTACTACTAATTTTGTGTTTGTTCGCTCTTTGCTTTTCTAGTTCAAGATGCAGCATTAGATTGTTCTTTGAAGTTTTTGGTCTTTTTTTGACATTAGCATTATAGCTATGAAGTTGCCTCTTAGATTTTTCAATTTCTTTCTTAATTACTTCATTGACCCACTGGTCATTCAGGAGCATATTGTTTAATTTCCATGTATTTGTATAGTTTCCAAAATTTCTTTTGTTATTAATTTCTAGTTTTATTCTATTGTGGTCAGAGAAGATGTGTATTATTTCAATTTTTGATGTTTTAGGACTTGTTTTGTAACCTAACATATGGTCCCTCCTTGAGAAAGATTCATGTGCTGATGAAAAGGATGTATATTTTGCAGCTCTCGGATGAAATGTTCTGTAAATATTTATTAGGTTCAGTTTTGTCTGTAGTGCACATTAAGTTTGATATTTGATTTTCTGTCTGGAAGATCTGTATAATGCTGAAAGTGGGGTGTTGAAGTCTCTGGCTGTTATTGCATTCAGGCCTATCTCTCTCTTTAGCTCTAATAATATTTGCTTTATATATCTGGGTGCTTCAGTGTTGGGTGAATATATATTTAAAATTGTTATATCCTCTTGCCAAATTGACTCCTTTATCATATAGTGACCTTCTTTGTAGCTTCTTATAGTTTTTATCTTGAAATCTATTTTGTCTGGTATAAGTATAGCAACTCCTACTCTTTTTTCATTTTTGTTGGGATGGAATGTCTTTTTCGATACCTTTATTTCAGTTGATATGTGTCTTTATGGGTAAAGTGTGTTTTTTTTTGTGAGGAACAGATGAATGGGTTTTGTTTTTTCATCCATTCATCCACTCTATGTTTTTCTAATTGGAGAGTTTAGTCCATTTACATTAAATATTGTTGATAAGTAAGGACTTACTCCTGCTATTCTGTTACCTGTTTTCTATTTATTTTATACTTTTCTTTCTTTCCTTTTTGTCTTCTTATAGTGAAGGCATTTTCTCTGGTAATATGATTTAGTTTTTTGTTTTTTACTTTTTGTGTATACACTGTATGTTTTTTGGTTTGAGGTTACTGTGAGGCTTGCAAATACTATCTTATAATCCGTTATTTTAACCTGATAGCAACAGGTTAAAATAACGCTATCTGCATAACAAACAAGCAAAAAGAAAACTAATAAAAACTCTATGCCTTAACTTTGTCTCCTCAGTATTTTTTTTTTTGTTTCTATCTTATTGTACTATGTCTTGAAAAGCTGTTGTAGTTACTGTTTTTTATTGGTTCATCATTTAGTTTTTCTACTTAGAATGAGAATAGTTTATAATCACAGTTACACTTTTATAATATTCTGTGTTTTTCTGTGTACTTACTATTACCAATAAGTTTTGTACCTTCAGGTGATTGTTTATTGCTCATTAATGTCCTTTTCTTTCTGATTGAAGTACCCCCTTTAGCATTTCTTGTAGGACAGGCCTGGCATTGAGGAAATCACTCAGCTTTTGTTGGGGGAAGTTTATTTCTTCTTCCTGTTTGAAGGATATTTTCACTGGATATACTATTCTGAGGTAAAAGTTATTTTCCTTTACCACTTCTAAATATGTCATGCCACTGTCTGCCAACCTGTAAGGTTTCCACTGAAAAAAAATAAAAGTAAAGGTTTTCACTGAAAAGTCTGCTGCTACACATATTAGAGCTCCATTGTACGTGTTTCTGTTCTCTTGCTGCTTTTAGGATCCTTTCTTTATCCTTCACCTTTGGGAATTTCATTATTAAATGTCTTGAGGTAGTCTTCTTTAGGTTAAACCTGCTTGATGTTCTATAACCTTTTTGTACTTGAATATCGATATCTTTCTTTAGGTTTTGGAAGTTCTCTGATATTATCTCTTTAAATAAACTTTCTATGCCCATCTATTTCTCTACCTTTTCTTTAAGGCCAATAACTCTTAGATTTGCCTTTTTGTGGCTGTTTTCTAGATCTTATAGACATGCTTCATTCTTTTTTATTCT
>NW_016107365.1:7771828-7785483 GCF_001604975.1 Cebus imitator | reverse complement strand
GACTCTGATGCATTCTTCAGTATACCAACTGCATTTTTCAACTCTAGAATTTCTGCTTTATTCTTTTTAACTGTTTCAATCTCTTTGTTAAATTTATCTGATAGAATTCTCAATTCCTTTTCTGGGTTACCCTGAATTTCTTTGAGTTTTCTCAAGACAGCTAGTTTGAACTATCTGTCTGAAAGGTTACATATTTCTCTGTTTTTCCAGATTTGGTGCCTTATTTAGTTTGATTGGTGAGGTAATATTTTTCTGGATGGTCTTGATGCTTTATAAATGTTCATCAATTTCTGTGAATTGGAGAGTTAGGTATTTATTGTAGTCATCACAACCTGGGCTTATTTTTGCTTGTCTTTCTTGGGAAGCTTTCTAGTACATAAAGGGACTTGGGCCCCAAGCCCAATAATGCCATGGTTTTTATTTTTGCAGACTCATAGAGGTTGATGCTAGTAGTAGATGTTCTTTGGTGTCTGGGCATTAAAGAGTTAGGTATTTATTGTAGTCATCACTGCCTTGGCATGTTTTTAGCCATCCTTCTTTGGAAGTCTTTACAGATATTTGAAAGAACTTGGGTGTTGTGATCTAAGCTATATTTGCTTTAGGGGTCACCCCAAGCCCAGTAACATTATGGTTCTTGCAGACTCATAGAGATACTGCCTTGATGGTCTTGGAACAGATCTAGAAGAATTCTCTGGATTACCAGGCAGAAACATTTATTCTCTTTCCTTACTTTCTTCCAAACATACAGAGTCTCTTCTCTGTTTTGAGCCAGATAAAGCTGAGGGTGGTGACACAAGCAACCCTGTGGCCACCAGTACTATGACTGTACTGGGTCAGACCTGAAGCCAGCACAGCACTGGGTCTTGCACAAGGCCTGCTGTAACCGCTTCTTGGCTATTGCCATGTTTGCTCAAGGCCCTGAGGCTCTACAGTCAGCAGGTGGCAAAGCCAACCAGGCCTGTGTCCTTCCCTTAAGGGCAGCAAGGTCCTCTAGGCCCCGCATGGGTCAAGAAGTGCTGTCTGGGATCCCTGGGACTCAGGGACTAGAGTCAGAAACCTTAGAATTCTACCTAGTGTTCCGTTGTATTGCAGCCAAGCTGGCACTCAAACCACAAGATGCAGTCCTTCCCCCTCTTGCCTCCCCTTTCCAAGGGCAGAGGAGCCACAACCTGTAGCCACCACCACCCCAGGCCACAAAGAGTACTGCCAGAGTACCCCCATAGTCCCTTAAGGCCCAAAGTCTCTTAAGTCTAAAAGACCTTGGGCCTTAAGGGACTTTGGAGGGTACTCTGGCAGTACTTTGCATGAATGCTGCTTGGCCTGGGACCCACCCTCTGGCCCAGCACGTGTCCAGAAATGCTGTCCAAGAACCAAGTCCTGGAATCGAGGATGCTAAGAGCTCACTTGATGCTCTACCCTGCTGTTGCTGTGCTGGTACTGAGGGTGCAAGACAAAGCCCCCTTTACTTTCCCTCTGCTGTTCTCAAGCAGAAGGAGTTTTGCTCCGTAGTCACCACAACTGGGAATGTGCTGTGTCTCACCTGAAGCCAGCAAGTCTCAGCAGTTCACCCAAGGCTCTCAATGTAGTACCTGGGTATTGCTCCTGGTTATTCAGGGCTCAAGGGCTCTTCAGTTACCAGATGATGAATGCTGCCAAGCCTCAGCCCTTTCCTTCAAGGCAGCAATTTCCCTTCTGGACGAGGTTGTGTCTAGAAATGTCGTTTGGGAGTTAGGTCCTGGAATGGGGGCCTCATGACTCTGACTGGTACCCTATCCTTCTGTTTGAACTGGTATCCAAGATGCAAGACAAAGTCTTCCCCACTTCTCCCTCTCCTCTCCTCAAGTGGAAGGGAGCGGTCTCTTTTTGGGGCTGCCAGCTGTGCAACCTGGGTATAGGAGAGAGGTAATGCCAGCACTCCCTTGGCTGCCCAGGTGTTGTCTCCGTATGTTGTATGCCCCCTTTGTCCACTGTCTCTAGGCCTAGTTCAGCCATAGGACTCACTGAAGAGTTGCAGTCCTTATGGCCTAGACTGCCTTTGAAGTTTGCTTGGAGACACAGAATGCCGTAAGCCCTTGGTGGTGAGGTTTGCCGGAGACTCAGGTTTGGACCTCTGGGATTCCTTTCTGTCTAGAGCTGGTTTAAATGCCCCCCTTGTGGGTGGACATCAGCTGAGTTTGGTCTGGTTTTCCTTTCTGCTCTAACAGGACAGCACTGAGTTCAATGCCTCACAGTTGCGGTGTTCTCCCTCCTGCAAAGCCCAGAGATAACATCCATACCATGCACCACTCCTGGAACAGGGGCCTCATGACTCAGAGGAAGAGGGTGGCATTGGTGATTTAGAACTGTTTCTTTTAATCTCTTCACTGCCTCTTTCAGTGATATGAAGTTCAAACCAAGTCCTGTGAATGCTCACCTGATTTTCGGTTCTTATGAAGGTGTTTTTTTTGTGTGTAGATAGTTGTTAACTTGGTGTCCTTGTTGGGAGTATGATTGGTGGAGCTTTCCATTCCACCGTCTTGCTCTGCCTCCGAGATTGCGTTTCTCTTTCTCTTTTAGATAATCTGTTTTAACTATCTGGATATGTAAATGTTTTCAATATTTTGAGGAAAAAGAAAATTTATTCAAGATGCGGTCTATGTTTGTTTTTTCTTTACTAATTTGTTACGTTGCCAATGAACCCTTGGGTCCTAAAAGTTTAAATCTGTTTAACTTAGCGAATGTTTGTCTGCTATTTATTTTCTCCTTTTCCTGTCAGTCTGCCAGTTCTCGCTTGGCTTTCCTATTATATGCATATTATATTTCTTGGATCTATCCTCTGTGTCTACCTCTGTCTTCTTCCCTGTCAGATTGACCTCTCTAACCTGGCATTGTAAGTCAGTTTAGAATTTTTCACACTATCCTTTCTTATCTCATTGTATTTTAAAATTTGGTAATGATATTGTTGGGGTTCAGGGGAGCCCTCAGTTCCCCTGAGAGGACGATTCTCCAGATTCTTGGTCTGTCACTCCCCCAAGAAGGGGAGAGGAGACCACGGCGCGGTGCAGTAAGTGCCGACTCAAAAGTGTTTGTAGAAAGTGATTTATTTAAGTAGAGAAAGAGAAACAGGAGAAGAAGAGAGAAAAAAAACAGCTGACTTTCACACTGAGTGAGAGAATCCAGACAGATGGAATCTAGGAGAGGAAAGCAGCTTCCACACTGAGTGGAAGGGAATAGAGAGAGAGATGGAGTTTAGGAGGGGAAGACAGGCTGCTTCCACTAGAGAGTGTGGAAGGGGACTCCAGAGGGGAAATCCAGGAGAAAGGAAGACAGCTTCCATGAGGGTGGAAGGGGATCCAAACATGGAGTTCGAAGGGGTATGGAAGAAGGGGACTTTTAACTTGGGAGGAACCCCCACCTTCTCTAAGACTCCCTGGCCAATGAAAGGAGCTCCTTAGAACTTCCGCTGGAGTGATTGACTTTTAGATTCTTCATGTGCTCATGAAAATTTAAAACAGAGACCATTAAATCTCTTGGATGGAGAGAGATGGGAGGGGGCATGGCGCTGGGAAGTTCTTGCCCTTAAAACTACACCCCTTCATGGGCCCGGAAAGATAACACATTCCCTCAATATCTTTATCTGAAAGCTTTCTTCGCTTTTCCAAAGTTACCCTTTTTTCAATAAATAACATGTCTCCTCAAATCCTACCAAGAATACGAATTAGACATATTTCTCATGGTTTTTCTCTTTTAAGTCCAAGTTTTTCCCCAGATAATTTATTCATACTTCTCCAGTAGTCTTCTTCCTTTGAACTGTGGAAGGGTTTTACATGCTCTGTTATTTTTTTCCCCTTTAAGTCATCCTCAAAAGCATTAGAGTTATCTATCTTTAATTTTCCAGAATTTCTATTTGAAATTGGTTCTATTATAAGCTCTAAATTCATAGGATCAATAATTTCAGGCTCCATTGTGGGATGAAGAGAATGGCATTCATATAAATAAATTAAGTATTAGAAGATCAAAATGTCTGTTTAGAATAGAGTGGACGAACAGATAGCTCAGCGTAAGGAGCCTGAGAGCACTTTCCCCTCTGTTTTTAATTGGTATTTCTTCATTAAGTTCTTCACTGTTTTTCTGTTTCTTCCTTTATTTTTCTTTTTTTGTTTTAAGTATTCTTTGGGAATAGGTACTATATTCTCTGTTTGGTATGTTGTCCTCAGGGTACTTCCCTGAAGATTATTAGAAAGACCAATATATTGGAGCCAAGGGCCTGTCTTATACTGAAGTGGCAGGTAAGATTAGGTTCACTTTTGATTAAGTAGTGAATTAATCCACTTAGGTTGTAACTAGATTGGAAGATGATTGTTTTCTGAAATATTATCTTAAGTGAACCATAACCCTGCAGAAATTTGTTGAAATTTCTTTTATGTGGGTAGTGCTATATCTGAAAGGGAAAATATCCTGGATTGATGCAATAGCAGAATGGCGATAACAGAGGAAAGAGCCAGAAGTTGAAGACAGATCATTAGAAATTATTCAGTTTGTGGCCGGACATGGTGGCTCATGCCTATAATCCCAACACTTTGGGAGGCTGAGGATTGCTTGAGCCAAGGAGTTCCGAGACTAGCCTGGGCAACAAAGTGAGACCCTGTCTCTACAGAAATACCAAAAGATTAGCCAGGTATGGTAGAGGGTGCCTATGGTCCCAGCTACACAGAAAGCTGAGGCAGAAAGACCACTTGAGCCCAAGAGGTTGAGGCTGCAATGAGCCAAGATGGCACTATTGCACTCTAGCCTGTGCAACACAGGAAGACTCTGTCTCAAAAAAGAGAAAAGAAAAGAAAATCATTTTGAAAAACAGAGACTGAAATGAAATGAACAGAGCCTTGGGGTTTTGTTGTTGATTCCAAAGGTCTAACGTATGCATTATTAGAATACCAGAAGGAAAGGAGAAAGAGATTGGGGTAGGAAAAAATATTTGAAGAAATAATGGTAGAAAACTTCCCAAATTTGATTAAAGATACAAATTTATAGATGAAAGAAGCTCAGTGAATACAAATTAGGATAAACTGAAAGAAAACCATGCGTAAACACAGTAATCAAACTGTTGAAAACCAAAAACAAATTCTTGAAAGTAGCTGGAAAAAAATGATACATACAGGGGAACAATAATTTGAATAAATGCAGATTTTTCATCGAAATCATGGCAGTCAGATGATAGTCGAACAACATCTTTCAACTAGTGAAAGAAGAGAACTGTTAACCCAGAACGCTATATCCATTGAAAATATCCTTTAAGAATAAAGATGAAATTAAGAGTATCCATTTCTAACATGTTTGTTTTAGTGAAATGTTAATGGATGTTCTCCAGGCCGAAGGGAAATGATACCAGATGGATATTTAGGAAGATAAAACAAAATGGTAAATAAGTATAAAGGACTAATTTTATTCTTAAGTTATCCCACCGTCTGAGAAGTTTTTAATATCGGTGTAATATATATATATGATGGCTAAACATAAAATCTAGTGTGGAGATGGAATTAAAGGGGCCTATATGGTTGCAATGTTTGTGCATTTTTCTTGACCTGGTACAGTGTTAACTCTGGACTTTGTAAGATTTGCTGTATCTGTATTTATATGTGTGTTTATCTACCTATCCATCTGATAATCCTCAGAGGAGGAACCAGTAAAAAATTATATAAAAAGATATAGGTAGTTAATATAAAAATATGAAATACTGAAAATTTTCTAAGGAAAAGAGGAAAGAGCAAACAGGAGAACAGAAAACACAGGGAATAAACAGAAAACAGATACTAAAATGGCAGAGCTGAATCTAACTGTGTTAATAATTATATTACATGTAAGTGGTCTGATGTTACCAATAAAAGAGATCTTCATATTGGATGAAAATATGAGGCTATAACTGTGCTTTTTGTAAGAAACCCACTTTTAATATAAAGATGTAAGTTATAAGGAAGGATATATATATACTATACAAACACTAACCAAAAAAAGCTCAAATGAATCTATTAGTATCAGAGAGAGTAAACTTTTGACCAAATAGTATGATTAGGATAAAGAACATAACAATAAGAGTCATTTTCCCAAAAAGACATAATAACCTTAATTGTGTCTAATGAAAGCACCAAAAATGGAGTAAAAACAAAAAACAACCTGTTAGAACTGAAAGGAAAGATTGAAAAATTCACAATTATAGTTGGAGACTTAAGTGCTTTTCCCTCAAAAATCAGTAGCATAGGGAGATAGAAAACCAATAAGGAAATTTAAGACTAGAATAATACCATCTTATATGACCTAATTGACATTTATAGAGCATTCTACCCAACAGTAGTGAAATATACAGTCTTTTTATATGCAAGATAGACTATGTTCTGGGCCATAAGACACAATCTTAACAAACTTATAATAATTAAAATTATGCAAAATATGTTATCTTACCATATAGAATTAAACTAAACACAGTCATTGGAAGAGATAAAAATTTTTTTTAAATATTTGAAAATTATACGTCAAGTTTCCACATTTAGAAATGATGACATAATCCATGAGTCAAAATAAAAGTAAAAGTCACAAGGAAGTTAGGATGAAATTGAAAAACCACATATCAAAGTTTAGAGGATTCAAGTAAAGCAGTACTTAGAAGGAAATTTATAGTAATAAAAGCTTATGCTTGAAAAGAAATATTTCCAATCAGTGCTCTGAGCATCTGCCTTAACATAGCAGAAATAGAAGGACAAATTAAACCCAAATTGAAACTAAAGAAATAAATAATACGGTAGAGCAGAAATCAGTGAAATTGAGTAGAGAAAAACAGTAGAGTAAAATCAGTGAAATTAAAAGCTAGTCTTTGGAAAAGATTGATAACATTGATAAATCTGTAGACAGAGTGATCAAGAAAAAGTAGAGGACAAATTATCAATATCAGAAATGCAAGACCTTATTGACATTTAAAGGATAATTAGGGAATATTTCAGGCATTGTTAGCCCAATAATTTGACTACTTTGTTGAAATGAGCAAAGTCCTTGAAAGGTAAGCTATGGCGTTTACTCAAGAAGAACTAGATTATCTGAATAGTCCTATATTTAATAAAGTATTTGAATTTTTCATTTAAAAAACTCCAACATGGAACATTCAGTTCTACACGAACTCTTCTAAGATATAGAATATGAGAAATTACTTCTGAATTCAATTTACGAGTAAAGCGTTATCCTGGTCTGAAAACTAGACAAATACGTTATGAGAAAATTAAACTATGTCCATCACCCTCATTAACATACAGGATTGGATAGAGAGTAAATCAGATCTCCCAAATACAGTGCTGTTAGGCTACACCCATTGTAAATGAAACATTGATGTTGGAGCTGAGGCCACCAAAGGTTGAAGAATGAAAAGCAAATAAAAGTCAAATGTATAAAGTTAGAGAACAGGTATCAGAAACTGATCCCTCTTTTAATTAGATGCCTACAACCAGTGAATGTTCTCTGGGGGACTCTGGAATTCCATCTCTACCTTGGGTGGAAGCTCTTAGGTAGAGATGGAATTCCAGAGTCTTTATATGCAAGATAGACTACTACTACTAGCAGAGGGCATGATGAGAACCTAGGAGAGTTTAGAGCTACAAATAACCTTATGTTATCTCCTCTACTTCTGCCCAGCTAGCTCCCTAAACATGACTCTCACCTTTTGCCTGAAAACTTTCTTCATTTCTCACCTTTTATGTAGAGAGTCAAATTCGAAGGGCAGAATTGCTAGTACTGCAGCTTTTTCAAGCATCAGGAACTTTAACCAAATAAAATCAAAGGGACATATTTTCCTATGCTTTCCACCTATGAATCTTACTTTTCCTGCAGTACCCAAATGTGGCTCCCCTCAATTCCTGTGCTCCTTGTTCTGGGTTAAAGAGTAGAAGGGGACCAAGAACAAGTTTTTTACCTAAAGCAGAGGGTGAGAGGGTGGGAGAAGTATGTTATCTGAGTAGATAAGGAGGAATAAATACTGAGAAGGACTGCCTGCTTTCAAACTGAGCTTCAAGGAGTCTTAGAGCTTCTTTGCTGGTTTCTTCTTTCTCCACAATTTCTGCTTTTAGGATTGTACTATGTCTTGTCCCTCAGTCTACTTCTATATCTGTGTGTCCTCCTGTAGTGATCTCACCCCTTTTCAAATGCATATTGCTAACCAGTGCTGTCTCTTGTATTCTGTAGCCTTGATTCCCTTATATTCAACTGGCTTCCCTTATATTCAACTGGCTTCTCAGCATATCTGAAGGCAAACTCTGGATTGCTCATCTCTCCAAATACCTGCTTCTTCCCCAGTCTTTCTCATTATCGTAAATGGCAGTTCCATTAGTCATTTGTAGTCCTTTTTCTTCTTCTTCTTCTTCTTCTTCTTCTTCTTCTTCTTCTTCTTCTTCTTCTTCTTTCTTCTTCTTTCTTCTTCTTTCTTCTTCTTTCTTCTTCTTTCTTCTTCTTTCTTCTTCTTTCTTCTTTCTTCTTCTTTCTTCTTCTTTCTTCTTCTTTCTTCTTTCTTCTTCTTTCTTCTTCTTTCTTCTTCTTTCTTCTTCTTCTTCTTTTTTGAGATGGGGTCTCCTGCCTCAGCCTCCTGAGTAGCTGGAATTACTGGCACCCACCACTATGCCCGGCTAATTTTTTTTTTGGTTTTTGTGTTTTAGTAGAGACGGGGTTTCACCATATTGGCTTTTTGTGTTTTAGTAGAGACGGGGTTTCACCATATTGGCTAGGCTGGTCACAAACTCCTGACCTCAAGTAATCTGCCTGCCTCGGCCTCCCAAAGTCCTGGATTAGAGGCAGTAGTTCTTCTTAATTCATATCCCTTTTTTCTTATATCATATATAATCTGTTTTCAGAATAAATCCCAAATCTAGCCCATTCTCACTATGCTCACTGTCTTTCCTCTGGATAATTGCAGTAGCTTTCTGTTTTCCATGCTGTCATATCTTCTGGTCCATTTTTCACACCACAGTCAGAACAATCCTTTTAAAATGTGAGTCATTGCTAAATATTTAATGATGTTTTTCCTCTGCTCACAACTCTCCAGTGGTCTTCTCCCACTTTACTTATAGGAAAAAGCTAACTCCTTTTATAGTGGTTTATACATTTCCGACCTTATCTCTCACCATTCTTCCCCTCACTTACTCCAGCCTGGCTGTCCTGGCCTCCTGTTCTTGGAACATGCCATGCCTAAACTGTTGTTTCTCAAGCTAGTCACATGGGTCCCCTCCTCTCTTCCCTTGCATCCCTGCGGAAAGAAAGGCCTTTTCTGACCACCTTATATAAAAGAGCAACTCACACCTCTACCTCAGCATTTCTCATTACCTTTATACTGCCCTACTTTTCTCCACCACCATGGAGAAAAGGTCTATTGCCACCTCACTATTATAGTCATTTGTTTATTGACCCTTCCCCCATTAGAAGATAAGCACCACATGGGCAAGGGCTTTGTATTGGTTATGGTTGGATCCCTGAGGCCTAGGATAGGCCCTGGTAGAAAGTATGCTCTCAGCAAATATTTGTCAAATGAATTTCATTGTGATGTTTTTTCCTTCCTTATATATTAATATCTTTTTGAATAGCATTGTACAGAGTAAAGTTAGAAAGCCATGAAATAGGATACCATAGGACAAGATGTCTGACTTTAGGTAATCATTGAGACTGAAGGGCAGGGCCCCTATGGAGCATTTAATCCCTCTCTTAATTTCAGAGATGAGAAAATGGAGAGAGGTGTACAAATCGTAGAAAGATGTCTTAGCTTCAGTATTTTGTAAACCCTCCATAATGCTTAGCAGATTTCACAAAATACTCAAATCAAAAGAATATCACACAGAGTATAAAAAGGCTAGCTTATATTCAGGAGTATTTTAAGGCTATCATATAGAAATGCCTTATGAGAAATTGCTAACTGGGATTATAATGCTTAAAATATCACATAATGTTTATATAACATTTGCTGTAAATTAAAGATATTATAAAATTAAAGATATTATAAAGCTAGTATCTTTTTAAAGGTAGTTTGTTAGATATGGTGTGTAATTCATAAGGAATCCCTTTCACCGAAATTACCTTTTAGTTTGAACTTTATTTTGTGGCTACCGAAGTCTGGACTTTTAAAAGACATAAAGTTATAATCTGTGAATGAGAAAGACAAAATGGGAATACAGATAGATATAACATTAAAATAAATAAAAATGTAAGATAGTACACAGGAAATTCCAAATGATAAGTGTAGATTAAAATATTCTAGAGGAGGCTGGACATGATGGCTCATGCCTATAATCCCAGCACTTTGGGAGGCTGATGTGGGTGAATCACTTGAAGTCAAGAGTTCAAGACCATCCTGGCCAACATGGCAAAACCTTATCTCTACTAAAAATATAAAAATCAGTTAGGGGTGGCATCAGGTGCCTGTAATCCCAGGTACTTGGGAGGCTGAGGCAGGAGAATCGCTTGAACCCAGGAGGCGGAGGTTGCAGTGATCCAAGATTGTGCCACTGTACTCTGGCCTAGGAGTGATCCAAGATTGTGCCACTATACTCTGGCCTAGGTGACAGAGTGAGACTCCTTCTCAAAAAAAAAAAAGAAAATTCTAAAAGAAATTAGGATTGGTTGTCACAGTGGGCCAGGCATTAAGAGATGGCTCTAGCAAGGGAGAAAGAGTAGAATTTGATGGTACTTTAGATAGAAGGGTAGAACTTAGAAAGCTGGGGCCATACAGAGGCATAGTGGGGCAGCCATAGAATGTTCTAGTAGTAAGTAAGGCCAGTTTAATAGAACCTTAGGTCAGAAAGCTTAAGAAGGGATGTTAGTGCACATTGTGAGAATAGTTGAATATTACAATCATTTGGCCTGTAGACATTCGGAAGCTTTTGAGATCTTTTATGGGGGCTGACATGTGCAAAGTAGTGTTTTAAGCATATGAAACTGTCAGTGATGTACATTATGGATAGGAGGAGGAAACAAACTGGAAAGTTCCCTGTGAGGTGATACTGACCTCTGCTAGGATAATAGCAGTAGAAGGGATTATCCTTTTGAGAAGTTCTGAAAAGTATTAGCAGGACCTAGTTACTGTGTAGAAGTGAGAAGAGACCAAGGTAATTCTGTGGTTTCTGGTATCTAGGAGACTGATGGAAATAGGAAATTATCTCATGAATGTCATTTTATCATGAAAGATGAGTTTGGCTTTAGACATAGCAAGTTTGGGATGAGAGCCATCTAATGATGTCTAGTTAGAGATTTGAAACTCAGGCTGGATTTGGGCTACAGTTTTGAGGAATTGATGCTCATATATAAACATGAGAGTTAGTCCTGAGGGTGAATGAAATCTTAGGAGTTTCAGAAATTGTAGAACAGGCTAGGCTGAAGAGATGGTGGTGCGCAGAACTTTAGTGGGCAGAGGAAAGATGTCTAGTGAAAGAAACTTTTAAAATGGAATGGTTGCAGAAGTAGGGTAATCTATGAAAAGAAAGCCAAGGGTCACATAATTAGTTGATTCAAAGTAACATTCATCACTCCCTCAACTCCCCCATTGCAGATGCAGTACATTTTTTTTTTTTTTTTTTTTTGAGATGGAGTTTCACTCTTGTTGCCCAGGCTGAAGTGCAATGGCTCCATCTCGGCTCACCCCAACTTCTGCCTCCTGGGTTAAAACGATTCTTCAGCCTCAGCCTCCCGAGTATTCTTAATCCCAGCCTCTGGGATTACAGGCATGCACCACCACACTAGGCTAATTTTGTATTTTTAGTAGAGACAGGGTTTCTTCATGTTGGTCAGGCTGGTTTCGAACTCCTGACCGCAGGTGATCTGCCTGCCTCAGCCTCCCAAAGTGCTGTGATTACAGGCAGGAGCCACTGTGCCTGGCCTGATGCAGTACATCTTTAATGTCAGATCCTGGAAAATGGAAGCTAGCAAAAATATTTTTAAAAAGTTGTTACCCAGCCTGGGAAAAATAGTGGGACCCTGTCTCTACAAAAAAATTCAAAAATTAGCCAGGCATGATGGCACACGCTCATAGCCTCAGCTACTTAGAAGTCTGAGGTGGGGGATCACTTGAACCTGGGAGATCAAGGCTGCAGTGAGCTGTGATTGAGCTACTGCATTCCAGTCTGGATGACAGAGGAGGACCCTGTCTCAAAAAAATAAAAAAAAAAAAAAAAACTTACAACATAGCCAGAGAAAACAACTAAAATATTTAAATATATATCTTAAATTATGAAATATTTCTTTTTTAGTATGTCTGTATTTGTGTATTTATATTGCTATACAAGACAGTATTATTTGCTACAAATAGTTGAGGTAAGTAAGATGATTTGAAAATAGTTCAGCTGTTAATTACATAACTTATTTGTTGACACAATCTTCTAAATATTTAATAGGTATAGAATTGCCCATATTGTCTGTTTTGTTTGTTCTTCAGATGATTGCAAAAGGAAAAAATGCATCTGAACTGTTTCCTGCTGTTGTGAAGAATGTGGCCAGTAAAAATATTGAGGTACTGTTTTGATCTATAATTTGTATGATTCCTTTTGTTTTCATGGGACCATACACTTTTCAATGACTTTGAAGTACAACATAAGATACTTAAGTATCAATAGATTTTTGTTATGATTAAAATGTCCTTAATTTTAAATGTAGGTAGAATTAAAAGTAGACACAATCCTAGCTTTGGATTTTTGGAAGAGAATATGAAAAGCAAAATAGGTTGATTTACCTGAGTGAACGATGTAAGTTGTTGAGTTTTCACCTGTTCCTAGAGGCCCGTTTAGTTTAAAATTTTGTTCTAGGGACTTAATTTTAAGATAGCATATGCTCAGTGAAAAAGACCTAGTCCAGTATATCCAGACCTTGATGATTTGGGGCTTTTTGGGATTTCTAGGACTGAACCCAAGAATATTTCCCAAGTTTCTCAGACTATTCATGACATGTACTAAGCACTCAGTACATGTATGTGGATTTATTGAATGAACATGTCCCAGTAAAATACTGTTTTGTGTAAGCTAGACTGATACAGTCTAGTGTTAAGGTTACATTCTTCCCTCCACACGGATTAATTGATAAATTAATTGAAAAAGCCTGGTTAATTGATAAATTTTTCTCAATTAAAACTTTAAAGCCTTTACCGCACCATAAAATTAAAAATGTGTTACAGCTACTATTTGTTTGCTATTTTACTGGCAGATGACGAAGCTCATTAACAAGTAACAGAAACATTCTAATCCAGGGAATATGATTGTGATGACAGAGAGTGAGATAAAATGCAAAAGCGTTTGTTCACGGAGTGTGAGAGTGTAAGGAGAATGGGTATGTGATTTCAGAGGGCTTGCTATTTTTTGTAGTTACGATTTTATTTTCTGTGTATAGTATGGTCATTTTTTTTTTTTGCTAGTGAAGTTGTTTCTATTTTGTGTGATGAATTTAAATATTCAAAGTATTCTTGCCAGCAAAACCAACCAGAGGAAAAAAGAGAAAACATTTTGGAGGTAATGTTCTTTAAATATTACTTAACTAAATGTCATTGATAGTGTTGTGTACATTTTTAAAGTATTTTAGCGACTGTTCATCCAGTTCTACCAATTGGTAAGAGAGAGATTTTAAATCTCCAAATCATGATTCTGAATTTTTTTTTTTTTTTTTTGAGACAGGGTCTC
>NW_016107365.1:7740505-7771094 GCF_001604975.1 Cebus imitator | reverse complement strand
GCAGAGACAGGGTTTCACCATGTTGTCTAGGCTGGTTTGGAACTCCTGGACTCAAGCAGTCAGCCGACCTCGGCCTCCCAAAGTGCTGGGATGATAGGCATGGGCCATTGTGCCTGGGCTAATTCTGGAATGTTTTATTTTTCCCATTGATTTAGTTATTTTTTGCTTATTTTTAAAAGTACTCCTATGAGGCATAACTCTTTTTGGGTTTTCCTGATGAATTGACCCTTTTATTCTAAAAAAAAAAGTCCTTTAATTTTGTTAATATGTTCTGTCTTGAAGCATATTTGTTGTTAGTATTGCCACTCCATCCCTCTCATTTCTTTTTATTGTTTATCATTTTTATTCATTTGCTTTCAGTTTGTTTGTCTATATCTAGTGTGCATTCGTTGTTGACAGCATGTAGTTGCAGATTTCCCTACATCCTGTGTGCCAATCTCTGCCTTTTAATTGGAGTGCCTATTTTGCTAACACTTAATATAATTATTGATCTGCTTAGATTTTAGTCTACTATTATTCTTTTTCTTTTATTTTTGTCTCTTATTTTTATCTTCCATTCTTCCTATTCCTTCTTTGGGTTAACTAGAAACATTTTAAAGTTTCATTTTAGTTTTTTTGTTTTTTTTTCCAACTTGCATTTGTTGGCATATATGACAGTGGTCCCATATGATTATAATACTGTATTTTTACCGTAGTTTTTCTATGTTTAGATACACAAATACCTACCATTGTGTTATAGTTGCCTACAGTATTGAGTACAGCAACATGCTGTACAGATTTGTAGCCTAGGAGCAATAGGCTGTATCAGTAGTCCCCAACCTTTTGGCATCAGGGACCTGTGTTATGGAAGACAATTTTTCCCTGGACCCTGGCTGGGGAGGATGGCTTCAGGATGATTCAAAAATTACATTTATTGTGCACTTTACTTCTATTATTATTACATTGTACTATGTAATGAAATAATTATGTAACTCAGCATAATGTAGAATCAGTGGGAGCCCTGAGTTTGTTTTCCTACAACTAGAGGGTTCCATCTGGGATGTGATGAGAGACAGTGACAGATCATCAGGCGTTAGATTCTCATAAGGAGTGTGCAACCTAGATCCTGCACATGAGCAGTTCACAATAGAGCTCACACTCATGAGAATCTAATGCTGCTGATCTGACAGTAGGCAGAGCTCAGGGGATTATGCAAGCAGTGAGGAGTGGCTGTTAAGTACAGATGAAGCTTCGCTTGCTTGCCTGCCCGCTTGTTTACCGCCTGCTGTGTGGCCTGGTTCCAACCCCTGGGCTACATCATACAGCTAGGTGTGTAGACCGCTGGTCTGTATTATATATCCTAGGTATGTAGTAGGCTGCACCCTGTAGGTTTGTGTAAGTGCACTCCAAGGTGTTTGCACAACAATGAAATTGCCCAACGATGCATTTCTGATAACACTGATAAGCAATGCATGACTGGATTATAGAATTTTAAGGATAGGTGCTTTAAACTTACTACTTTTTTTTTTTTGGAGACAGGGTCTCACTCTGTCACCCAGGTGGGAGTGCAGTGGCTTGATCTTGGCTCACTACAACCTCTGCCTCCCAGGTTCAAGCAATTCTCCTGCCTGAGCTTCCTGAGCAACTGGGATTAAAGACTTCTGTCACCACACCCATCTAATTTCTTTTTTTGTATTTTTAGTAGAGCTGGGGTTTTGTCATGTTGCTGGAACTCCTGAGCTCAAGTGATCTGCCTACCTTGGCCTCCCAAAGTGCTGGGATTATAGGTGTGAGCCACTGTGTTTAGCCTAAACCTACTTTTAAAAAAGATTTACTATTTTAAAGTATGCTTCTTGGGGGGGAGGGGTGGGGCTGTAGTGCCATGAACACAACACACTGTGGGCTCAAGTGATCTTCCTGACTCTGCCTTCCGAGTAGCTGGGACTACAGGTGCATGCCAGTACATTTGGCTAATTTTAAAAAATATTTTGTAGAGACAGAGTCTTCATGTTGCCCAGGCTGGTGCTGGACTCTTGGCCTCAAGTGATCTCCTGCCTCGGCTTCCCGAAGTGCTGGGATTATAGGCATGAGCTACGGTGCCCAGCCCTTAATTTTTTTTTTTTTTTTTTTTTTTTAGGAAATTCTGTATTTCAGATAGATGAATTTTTCTATCAAAATGAAATAGTCATCATAAACTCAATTAGACTAAGTTGGACAAACCAAAATCAAAACACTTGTATTCTTGTAGCCAGGTTATGAATTAGATTAAATTAATATTGGATTTAAATGGCATGATAAGCCATACTTTCTTTCTAGGACACCAGTTAGTGGAAGAAATCTATGTAGATCTTAGATTTCTTGAGTAAAATAAATTTTATTCATGGTAACTTAGTAGATGTTTTTTAAACACTGTTTATGTGCTCGTCATATATGATTCTGAATTGATAATTTTAAACTACCCCCCGCTTTGATACCTTATGGCCATGCTATCTGAACTTCTACTTTGATATGTTTATTAGTTTTATGTCCTCTGGTATAAGAAAGTCCAAATATCTGAAAAAATCAACATTTAACTTAGAAAAATTATGAGGCATAGGTGAAGCTTGTCTTAGTGTTATCAGGAATAGAATCTCTCAGTAGCGATAGGAATAATTGTTAACATTCAAAAAAACCTGTCTGACCTAGGTTGTTAGTGCCTTATATAGATCCACTCATTTTATCCTCACAAATAACCCTGTAGGGCTGGTTCTGTCATTACTTGTGTTTTACATATGAGTACAAGATGGCAGAGAGGTTAAATTAGCAGATCAAGGTTACACAGCCAGTGTGTGGCAGTCAGAATCCAAAGCTAGGTTGCTTGGTGTCAGAACCCATCTTAGCCCATTCAGCTCCATCTTTCCTGTGTGATGAATCCTTCCTCTCTTTTCTCTCTTCATATTGTTTACTCCTTATCAATGCCTGGTATCAGCTATCGTTTGGGAGGTACCTGGTATTGGCATTTTTAAAAAATGTTTTAGATATGGGTAGAAATGACCAAGTTCTTAGAAATTGGTGGTAGATTAACTAGTTCCCTCAGGACTTCTAGTTCTTCCTGTAAACAAAAAATTCCATACTAATTATTGTTCCTTCAAAACTATTTTACTGTTCAACTACTTATCAGTAGGAGAACTTTTCCATTTGTTCATATTTCCCATTACAGTTAGATTCTGGTATGCTGCCTAATGTTCTGTTACAAAAATGTCAGTGTAAACATAATTATTGGTCTATTGGTTTTGGATTTCTTTTGTTTAAATACCTTGTTTATTTTTTTTTGAAACATGCTTGAATCTTTAATGTTTTGGGAAAACTGACATAACTTTCTTAAAACTTATGTTCAGAAATTGATTTTTTCACTCCTCTTAAGTGCAAAATTTCATTTTTACATGTACATGCTGCTTTAGTCACACAGGTGAGCTATACATCATCTACCATTAAATGTCAAATGATACCAAAAGTGACCTAGTAAGCAATCGGTGGTTATAGTACAAAAATAATCAAAGGTTTAGTCAATAACTCATGAAGTTTGATGTACTGGTATTGATAAGCTAATTAAACACATCTGTCTGTGTTCTTCCAGCCTATAGGGGCTCTGCTGTGATTAGCTTTACAGCAAGGAGTGTTATAACATTGAATGAAAGTAACCGATCAGAGAATGGTGTAGTCACGAAGCTTTAACTACTCCCATTTCTGGTCACAGAATGGTTTCAGGGAAAGTAGGCTTTCTTTGCACACCTGCAGCCAGTCAGTGCATAGGCCTCTTGTGGTCAGTATTGATTTATTCTTATAACAGAAGTAGAACAAATTTAGTGTTTTGCAACCTTCTGTGATTTAATATTGTTATGCTTTTTGTCATAACAGACACAGAAATCCTTCTCCAATAGTGAGTAATTATAGCAATGCCTGCTAGCTCAGCTGTGGTTCTGAATGTTTCAGTGTTGCCAATATAAACTCCGTGATATATTCTGGAGTTCATAATCCAGTTTTAAAAGCTGGCTGTACTTGGTGAGCAAAGGTGTTGCTGAGAAATAAATTGTAAGGGGATGAGGGAGAAGTGGGCCCATTATTTTTCAAAACTTTCCGGAGAACTGTAGAGTGACACCTGAATATAATTAGTAAAGAGAAAGAATATTTTAAAAGAATATTTTAAAAACCAAGCCAGCTGTGTTGGTGTGCACCTAGAGTCCCGATTATGAGCGAGGCTGAGGCAGGAGGATCTCTTGAGCCCAGGAGTTTGAGGCCAGCCTGAGCAGCAGAGACTTTCTTGAAACACACACACCAGCCCACACACACCCAGACCTCCCCACACACCCACATACACCAAAAAACAACCAAACAAACAAAGGCTTTGGAGGCAGTTTTTCTGATACCTGATGTTTTCTTCATACTATGTTGGTGTCTTTCTAGACAACTTTGCTGTTTGGTGAATTATATCCACAGGTGTGGGAAGTTAGATTCTAGATGTAGCACTCTAATGGGAAATGTCTTAATTTTTTCCAGTCTACAGTTGGGCTGGAATATGATCCAGCTGACAAATGTTGAGCTTTTACTATATGCCGGATAATGCAGTAAGTTTTCACAATATACAGGTAAATAAGGAATGGTTGTGCTAAATAGCCTCATGTTCACTCCCAGGCAGATAGGAGAAATTACTTAAATACATATTATGTGTTCACTCCCAGGCAGATAGGAGAAATTACTTACTTAAATACATATTATGTGTTGATTTGATATATTGAAACTGCTGTTAGTCAACCAACTGCTGATATATTGATATATATTTGATATATTGACTGCTGTTAATCAGTCAACCAATTGTTAATTGCTTTCTGCAACTGCTATGTTCTTAGGAACTGTAAATCTAGTTGGGGAAAAAGTCATCTATCCTCAAACAGTTACAGAAGTACTTCTAAAACTGTGATCTAAGAATTTAAAAATCTTATATTTACACTTAAATATAATCTGAAACATTAAGTATAGTTTAAATCTTTTGATTTCCATCTTATAAACTATCATCACCTATTTTTGGAGCCAATTTTTCGTATTCTTGTGTAACATCACTTGGTTCCAAGTGATCATTTATAGGAAGAGTATTTCACAAATATGTGTATTTTGGGTTTGAAAAATTCTGAAGTTTGAGAAGCACCAGTTTTAACCAAGAAAGTGTAAAGAGTCTAATTGTGAATACAGATGGAAAGTGCATTGATAATAGAGATGGGGATCTATGGAATGAAGTCATTACTACCCTTTACTACAGTTGTCAATTTCTTGTTGGAGTTTTAATAATAATACCGTAATGATGTGCTTTTCAAATGAGAGGATGTGCAATTGGGGGTAAAAAAACAGTGATTTAAAACATTCTTCTTTTATAAATGTATATATTATAAATTTTTTCCTGCCTTAAAAGGTAAGAGCCACTATTAAGGACGTTTTATTCTTAAATGGTTTAATTTATACTAGGTTATCAGATGCTCTTCGGGGAAGAGTTGTCTCCTCTTTTGTTAGGGGTACCTTAATAGAAATATCTGAGGACTGCTGTAATGTTAGCAATTAAAAAGCATAGATGAAGGCAGCTGGTTGTGGTGGCTCACACCAGTAATCCCAGCACTTCGGGAGGCTGAGGCGGGTGGATCACTTCAGGTCAGGAGTTCACGACTAGTCTGGCCAACATGGTGAAACCTTCTCTATTAAAAATACAAAAATTAGCTGGGCGTGGTGGTGTGTGCCTGTGGTCCCAGCTACTTGGGAGGCTGAGGCAGAAAAATTGCTTGAACCCAGGAGGCAGAGGCTGCAGTGAGCCAAGATTGTGCCACTGGGCGACAGAGTGAGACTCTGTCTCAAAAAGAAAGAGAGAGAGAGGAAGAGAGAAAGAATATAAATGAAGGCTGTATGAGGCTTCAGTGTACTAGTGCTGGAACTTTTCAGTAGTTTGTGTTGAAGGATGATATCTGAAATAAGACAATTTATTGCTTACTATAGGAAGGGACAACTATGCTTTTTAGGCATAGTTTCTCTGGGCATAGAGATTGCTGATGTTATTGTAGATTATTGGGAAGGGCAATCTTTGGGCACTCATGGACTTTAAGGGTCCTAAGTGGGTTGATATCATCTGTAGATGTGTGGTCATGTGGGTGAGACTGCTCTTGATTGATTGGCGCTCAGAGGTGGGTGTATGGTAATCCATTTGTTCCTGATTGGCTAACGTTTATAAGCAAGAGGCTGTCACAGATTGGTTGACTTGAGTAAACATGTTCATTCGGGTGAGTTTTTATTGTTCTGTTGAACAGGTTTAAAACAGTTCTGGCAGCTACATGTTGCCAAGGTTCAGAAAAAGCTGTCTTACCAAGGAATGTGGGAACTTAAAAACATTACCAGTTTGAATTTTTTTTTATATAATTAAAGAATTTAAAGTATTATAAGAATCACAGAAAGCACTATTATTTTGTTTTGAAGGCCATCTGGAAAGATGAGATTCACCCCTATGATGAGAATATCTTTATTGTTTTGTGAACCCAAAGTAATTAATATTCCTTTTAAGGTAATATAGAAAGATGTAAAGCAGGAATGTTACTGGTTAATATCAGCACACAGAGATAGTCACTGTTAACATTTCATTGTATAGATGTCTCAGTTTTATGCTTACTTGGCTTGAATCTTAGCTCTTCTATTTAATAGATACTGTACTTTGGTCAAGTTACTTACCCTGTCTGTGTTTCAGTTTTCTTATCTGTAAAGTAAGAATAAATACTTGTTTATTGAGTTGTGAAGATAAAATGAATTAATTTAACTAAGACATTTAGCACAGTATCTGACACGTAGTTAATGCTACATATGGGATTTGCTATTATTACCATATTATGTTCATTTTAAGACATTTGTTTGCTATTTTAAGGTTACCGCAATTGGGATTTAACTTAACTGGTGGTGATTCTGCTGGGCAGGATTTTTTGTTTCTTTATTGTTGTTCTTTCCTTTGTGGTCCATAATATAATGATGTGATTTTCAATTGATGGTCTTAGATTGCATAATGTAGGCATCTATGTTTTTAAATATTGAAGTGAGATCATACAATGCATACTGTTTTATACCTTTAAAAAATTTTAGGCCAGGTGCGGTGGCTTACACCTATAATCTCAGCACTTTGGGAGGCCCAGGCGGGCAGATCACCTGAGGCCAGGAGTTTAAGACCAGCTGGCCAACATGGTGAAACCCTGTCTCTCCTAAAAATACAAAAGTTAGCCAGGTGTGGTGGTGTGCTCCTGTAATCCCAGCTACTCAGGAGGTTGAGACAGGAGAATCACTTGTACTCGGGAGGCAGAGGTTGCAGTGAGCCCCAAGATCACGCCACTGCACTCTAACCTGGGTAACAGAGCGAGACTCTGTTTAAAAAAAAAAAAAAAAGCTTTTACAAGGACATATTTTCTTTTTTGAGATGGTGTCTCTCTCTCTCACCCAGGCTAGGGTGCAGTGGCATGATCTCAGCTCGCTGCAACCTCTGCTTCCTGGGTTCCAGTGATTCTCCTGCCTCAACCTCCTGAGTGGCTGGGATTACAGGCATGCGCCAATATGCCCGGTTAATTTTTTTTGCATTTTTAGTAGAGACAGGGTTTTACTATGTTGGCCACACTGGTCTTGAACTCCTGACCTCAGGTGATTCACCTGCCTTGGCCTTTCAAAGTGCTGAAATTACAGGTGTGAGCCACTGCGCCTGGCCACAAGGACTTATTTTCAATGTCAGACAGATTTACTTAATTTTGTATAGTGGCTGAATGGTATAGTGTTTTTTGGATGTATGTACTGTCATTTGTTTACTGTTCATCTATTAGGACATTTTTTGTTTAATTTTTGCTCTTGTGGAAGATTTTAATAAGTGGAACTTGGGGAAGTGGGATAACTTGGGATAACCTGAGTGGAGATTGAGATAAAAAGTGCAAGTTATATTTGGGGACTATTTCTGTTTGACTAGAAAGGAAGTTTGGGACAGGTTATAAACTGTATTGAGTACTAGGTTAAGAGCTTTAGATTTTGTTTTTAAGGTTTTGTGGAGCCATCGAACATTGAAGAGTAATTGGAAAAAAGTTTTTAAATTTCATTTATAACTCTGTCCATATAGTATAGATGAATGGATTGATATCAACTTAAAATGGTTGTGTTTAACATTTTTATTAATGATGAAGATGTACAAAGTTTGCTCATTAAGTTTTTATTTTTACTTATGAATTGTGAAATAGGTTGGATTATAAAATTATGGTCCCAAATTATCTTAACAAGGTGACAAGATGGATTGAATCTAAATTGTTGACAATTTCTATAGATAAATGGAAAATTTTGCCTTTAAAATAAATTTTTTAAAATTCCATGAGGACAGTTGCTTAAGGACAGTTTGATTTTGAGTTGGTCAGCAGTACATTTGGAAAAGGTGTGTAGTTTTAATTGAGAATTAATTATGTCTATGAAATTAGCTCATCTGGAGCAAGATCTTATCAAGTTTGTTCTATTTAGACTATATTTGTAGTTACAGTGCCACACTGAAAAAAATTGGAGTGTGTTTAGGAAAGAGCAAACAGGATGATAGAGGAACTCACAAGCTGTTATGTTTCAAGAGAAATTAGGGTACAAGGAAGGAAGGTTATGACAGTTATCTCTAAAGTAGTCAAAATTGGTTCATATGTCTCGAAATATGATCCAGCATAGTACTGTTTTTATATTTCCAGCATCAATTCCAGCTGTCTCCAACTTTTTTCCTCATTTCCTATGTTTGTTGAGTATTTAACTTTTATATTTTACAAATTTTTAAATTTTTGAGACAGTCTTTCTCCAATTGCCCAGGCTGGAGTTCAGTGGTACAGTCCTGGCCTGCTGCAGCTTTGACCTCCCAGGCTCAGGTGATTTTCCCATCTCAGCCTCTCAAGTAGCTGGGACTATAGGAACATACCACCACGGCTGGTGAATTTTTTTTTTCTTTCTTTTTTCTTTTTTTGTATTTTTACTAGAGATGGGGTTTCCTCATGTTGCCCAGGCTGGTCTTGAACTCCTGGACTCAGACAATCTGCCTGCCTCGGCCTCCCAAAGTGCTGGCATTATAGATGTGAGCCACCGTGCCTAGCTGAGTACATAACTTTTAGGTATATACTATGCTGGCATCTTAGAAGGGTAATCAGGGATATGAGGATATTTAAGAAGGTAGATACAGACTATAAATAGTGCTGGAAGGAAGCAATGGATGAATTTCAACTCAAATTCTAGTTTTATTTTTTTTCTGTTAATAATTTTCTTGTAAACTTAGTGATGAAATTGCCTTTAAAAATTGTTTCCAAGGCTGGGCACAGTGGCTCATGCCTATAACCCCTTCGCTTTGGGAGGTTGAGATGGGAGGACCAGGTAAGCCCAGGAGTTCAAGACCAGCCTGGGGAGGCAACCTAGGGAGACCCAGTCTCTACAGAATATTAAGAAAACAGCTGGGTGTGGTGGTGCATGCCTGTAATTCCAGCTACTGGAGAGACTGAGGTTGGAGGATGACATGAGCCCAGGAGGTTGAGGCTGCAGTGAGCCCTGATTGTGCTATTGCACTGCGGCCGGTGCGACAAAGCAAGACCGTGTCTCAGAAAAAAATCAGAAAAACAAAAAAACATTTGCAGAACATACATTCAATCTTTTTGAATTTTTATTATGTTAAATTGGTATTAATAGTCACACATTCTTACTGGACTGAAAATACCATGTAATACATGTTGAAATGTGAGTATTACCATAAAAATCAGAGTTGGAGCTCTGGGCTCTTTTTTCAGATGAGAAAACAAGTTCCCATAACATATGGTTAGTGGCCTGGACCCAAATTCTTTCTCTTATTATTATTTTTTAAAAAGATAAGGTCTCACTGTGTTACCACTGATGGCCTCTGACTCCTGGTCTCAAGTGATCCTCCTGCCTCAGCCTTCTGTGTAGCTGGGACTACAAGCATGCACACCGTGCCTGGCTTCTTCATTTTATTTTTATCCTTCATTTTGAAAATATTTTTACAATGTATTTAATATGCTTACATGAGATCTGTTCAGGGATTTTTTTATTCCCTTCAAGAGGAAGGGACGCTTTGACAGGATATTGCTGTTGTGTATAGGACTATTAAAATGCTTACTTTAAAAGCTTTTTCTGTTGCTACTTATTATCCCAAAAAATACCATTTTTATTTTGCGATCTAAGATGTGACCAGATTTAGTTGTTTACTTGAGAAAAATTGAGCATGGATTTTGGTATAGCAAATATTGAGTGTTAAAGTTTCACTCTGGCTAGGAATAAATGATTTTTTTTTTAACAGATCAAGAAGTTGGTATATGTTTACCTGGTTCGATACGCTGAAGAACAGCAGGATCTTGCACTCCTGTCCATAAGCACTTTTCAGCGAGCTCTGAAGGTAAATAATGGAGTGAGTAGGCGAATAGCTACAAGGCTTCTGCAGAGTTGGAAGTGCGTCATTTAAAGAAGTGGAGCAGTAATCCACTAAGTAGCACAGTAGTGTCTTGAAAGAGTTAAAAGGCCTCCTATGGTACCCACTCAATACGCTTAGAAAACAGTTTATATAACCAACTGAAACCTTATTGTATATGTTGCAGCTTCTATGTGTTTGTTTATATTCAATATAATTATTTTTATGCTTCAAAGAGCTGTTTATCATTATACTAGTTGTTGAAAGTGTGCAAAGGAGGTTATAAGACATTTTTAAACATGAAATTGATGACCTGCAGCATTTTATTATTATGAAACCGTAAAAACCCAACATATTTAGTAATAAATGACCAACTAGAATTATAACTATTTATTTTCTTTAAAACATTGTTAAAGAAATAAACATTTATTTATTTCTCTCTTTCCCCATTTTCATATACTGGTTGTTCATTTTAAATTAAGTAGCTTTCTTTTGCTATTGTTATATTACACCCTTTAAGCACCTGTTAACTGTGCCTTAAAGATGTCTTTGAAATATTGTATAGTTAAAATTCTGGTGAATATTTTTGCACTATTTTTAGGACCCAAACCAACTAATTCGTGCAAGTGCTTTGAGAGTTCTTTCAAGTATTAGAGTGCCAATTATTGTACCTATCATGATGCTTGCTATTAAGGAAGCTTCTGCTGACTTATCACCATATGTTAGGAAGAATGCAGCCCATGCAATACAAAAATTATACAGGTAGGTGCATTGTTAACACTATACCAAAGATCTCTAATGTTACATGGAATATTATAGACCACAGAGGCTTATTTTATTAGCTCTTTTAACTAGCCTGTTCTTGTACTAAGTAAATCCGATGACTGTATGATGGTATTTTCCCCCCTGCAAACATTCCTTGCACATCTTTAATTTTGTTTTGGTTATAGAGACCCCATGCATGTTTTATTTGTGAGGTTGTTAGAGCTTGTGATAATTTATAGATTTTATAACATAAAAATAATCAGAATTTGAATTCTCATTTATATAGTCTATCTCATGTACACATAAATGCTTGTATTATTAGAAAATTGAGGTTTTTTTTTTTTTCTGTTTAGGGTAGAATCTTAAGTGTGTGATCCTCTCAACTCACTATTCTGTTTTCCCTTCTTCCATCTTTGTTCCTGCTGCCCCCTTCCTTGTCTAATTATTTTCCAGAGCTTTTTTATTAAGTAATTTTTTTAAAGTGTAGTGATTTTGAAATATAGTGCTATACCCTGTCTGTATATTTCAGAAATGTTATGCAATATTATACAATGCCCTGATCTCTGTGGAAAATTTACTGTCCATGTAGAATTTTCTACAACAGTTTGGTATTATTTTTGGCTACCATTTATTCCTCAAGGTTTTTGAGACCGTCCTCGGTTTCTGGTGTTGTATTCACAGTATTATGCTATGTGTATTTAGATGCATGAAAGCAGTAGGGGATGTGGCACTTAATTATGAATAGCACATCATGTATTTGAGTAAGAAAATCAAAGACATGCCAAATAATTAAAGGCAATCTATAACTGAATAAGATATTAGCACTTGATATATATGTATATACAAAGGCACACTAGCAATGTCTTTGATAGGACAGGGACCAAAGCTTATCATACTGTGCTATCAGAAAGTAAAGATGTAATGAGATGGGATTGGTAGTGGGATACTGTTTTGAGAAGGAAGACTTAAGCTAAAATTTGAAATAATTAAAAAGTTTGTCCACATAATGTTTAATAATAAATGCATATGTTTGTAAAATGTGAAATCTCATATTCCTACGTTAACCGCCAAAGTTTTATCATGCTTCTCACTCACCTTTTCATGGGTCCT
Organism: Cebus imitator; assembly: GCF_001604975.1. Taxonomy (NCBI): domain Eukaryota; kingdom Metazoa; phylum Chordata; class Mammalia; order Primates; family Cebidae; genus Cebus; species Cebus imitator. The sequence goes on along the minus strand of NW_016107365.1, from coordinate 7,758,781 downwards.
TAAACTTATGGGATAAGATCCACTCTCACTGTAATGGTTTAAAAGTCCTTCTATCACTGGGCTCCAGTATGTTCAGGGCTCAATGTTTGCCTCTTCTTGCCTTGAATTTATAATCTGTTAGTATTCTATATCAAATGTTTTAATCTCGTTACTTATTTTTCTTAGTTTGGGTTGGCAGATTTTATAATGTGTGTCTCTATCAGTGAATTAGTATGATATAAAATTCTTATTTGGAAATTCTCCATATTTGTTTTTGGCAAGTATGTATTCCTAGTAAACTAATGACTACTGGCTTGTTATTTTTTTCCTCCCAGTTGAAAAAAGAGTTTGTGGTCTATCTACTTAGTGTTACTTTCTTGAAGTTTTCCAACTCTTTTAGAAGTGAACTTGGTCTTTCAGTACTTTCTTAACTAAACCATTGCTCTCTGGCTTAGTTAATATAAGCACTATTGGGGGAAAGATTAGGGCACATTCATGAGAAAAACCATCCCATTTTATATTAAATTTGTTTTTTCTTTATTTCTAACTTATAATAATTCTTGCTCTCTTTTCCTTCCTTAAAAATTTCTCAGCATCCTTGAAATGGTGAGCATCATTTAAAGCTAGAATTAAAAGGAAAAAATTAATATAAGTTCTTTTTATATTTTTTAGCCTTGATCCAGAGCAGAAGGAAATGTTAATTGAAGTAATTGAAAAACTTCTGAAAGATAAAAGCACAGTAAGTAATGTATTTTTATGTCATTGAAGTAAAAATGTGCTTTATTTACATACTATCATTTACCATTATATGTTTTATATCATTATTTTTATTGATTTCAATATCGTATAAATATTAATGGCACTCAGGCCTATTTTTGAAGAACAAAAATTTTCATGTAATGAGAAAGATTACATTTGGAGTTTTAGATTGTTAGGTGTTTCTTCATCAGAGTCTGAAAAAAGACAAGTTGGGAAAAAAGTCTTTTCTTTAACCCATGGCTAAATGGTTAACTGGTTTTTGTGTTGAAGTTTTTATTTTAAGCAGTGATTTATTAGGATTGTAAAAGGCTGAATCACCTGGGAACAAATAATTATCTAAAGGTGAAGTACTAAGAGGGATTGCAGAGATACTGAGAAATCGGGAGTGGGGGGAATGTTTTAGTAGTATATATGTGCTTTGTAAAAAGTACTAAAACATTTTCATATATACAGGCTGTTTTTATTGGCTGGTAAGAATTATCTTATTGGCTAAAATGAGTCCTGTTTTAGGAGGTTGTGTATCCCTTTCTCCATCCTTCCATACACCCACATTTTTGGATATAGTGACATACATGGTAAGATCAAGGAATAGAAGTGACCCTTGGGGATGTGAGTTACCAGTGTACTATCTTAGATGGGGCTTTTGTACCCACTTTATATGTTTCAAAACCACTGAGGAAAAGATTCCAGCTCATTTTAGAATTCTGTCATCAGGGAGTATTTACTGTCTATGCATAGCAGCTATCTAATATAGCAGCCACTAGCCCCATGTATTTGTAGCTATTGGTTTATGGCTTACCATTTGGTCTGTCTTGGATAATGTTCGATATAAATTTGATTAGATAGAATGTGTATTCTGCTGTTGTTGAGTGGAATGTTCTATGTTATCTGTTTTATCAGACATCTGTTTTTTAGTGTTGTTCAAATCTACTTTACTGATCTTATGCCTGTTTGTTCTATTCATTATTGAAAATAGGATATTGAAGTCTGTTTAATTGTGTCAGTGTTTGCTTCATCTATTTAGGAGCTTGGATGTTTGGTGCATATATGCTTATAATTTTGAAAAGTCTTCCTTTTGTTATTGTAAAATGTTCCTCTTTATCTCTAGTAACATTTTTTGTTTTAAAGTCTGTTTTACCTGTTATAAATACTACTTTTCTAGCTTTTTTGTGGTTAATGTTTCTATTATATATCTTTTTCCATCCTTTTACTTTCTGTTTATATTTTTGCATCTAATGTATGTCTACATAGACAGCATATAGTTAGCTCTTATCTTTTTATCCAGTCTGGCAATATGTGCTTTTAATTGGAATGTTTAATCCATTCAGACTTAATGTTGTTGTTAGTAATATCATTGGATTTTAAGCTGTCATTTTACTTGCTTTTCTATGTTTCATGTCTTTTTTGTTCCTCATTTCTCCTTTACTGCTTTTTCTTCTAGTGAACATTTTAATTCTTTTCATGATTTTTTTCACTATACATTTTTGAAAATACAGTCTTATAAATGGAGATTATATTTGTAGTTTCATTCCTAGACCATTTAGTAAATTTTTGTTAGTCTGGAATGTACCAGAAATCACTATTGCATTTCTTCTGTGCATAGTTGCTATAATGTAGGAGGTAACCAAATATAGATTGATTATAAACGAAGATAGAGAAAATAAATTTGATTCCTTTTTTCTTCTGTATGACAGCCATGCTATCTGCCAGGTACTAAGTCAATATTATTAATGTTACGGTTAACTTGATTTTAATAATTAAAAAAATATTTAGTTTTTTTTTTCTATTGTAAGTACAAGAGATTGGCTAAGTACTGTGGAGAATAGTAAGATCTACAAGAAGCAGATCTCTCATTTTAGTGTAGTTTACCATCATTTCTGCTACATTATAGACTAAGAGAAATTGTTGGATGGCCTGGGAATGAACTCTCTCTATATAATATGTTCATGTCTTCCCAGACAGGATAGGTAAAAACAATAGTGGCTTCATGTCTGAGCATCTGCCACTTAGTATATGTACCAATTCTTTACCAGTTTTAGTCTCCAGATTTGTAGGGTTTATAATATCTAATTTATAAACTTGCTGTCTGTGTTAAAGGAAAGAACTATTGTGTATAAAACCCTCAGCACAGTGCCTAACACCACGTTATTAAAAATCCAAATAAGAAATAAGTACTCAAAAAGAAGTGTAAAGAATACAATATCTGTGTAAAATTGGAATGTCTGTTTGCAAAATACACTACAAAGAAAAAAATATTGAATACTTGTTCATCGTAGGTATTTTAATATTTGTTGAATGACTGTTGAATTAACTTGTTACATTCTTGGTGATAGTAATTAAGTGTGTAGTATTATTTTTAATGTCTCCCCCACCCTCCTGCAATGGTTTCATGCTCAGTGTTCATAGGTAGATCCTTTGGGGGCTTTGGTGGCCTGTCCTTTATGAGGCACTCATTTTCCCTAACGTGTTATATACTATATGTTCATTTTGTAAAAAATTAAGAATACATATTTCTTTTTCTGTCTGTAGTGCAAAACAAAGTTTTTACTGATACTTGTAGTTCTGGCGGTATAGCACAGAGTTCTTTCTAGTCTCTTAACTTTTATATTTGTAACTTTTTATTCAACATTAAGAAATGTGACTCTGGCCAGGCACCGTGGTTCATGCCTGTAATCCTAGCACTTTGGGAGGCCAAGGTGGGTGGATTGCTTGAGCCCAGGAGTTACAGACCAGCCTGGGCAACATAGTGAAACCCTATCTCTGCAAAAAAATGAAAAGAAGAAAAACAAAAACAAACAAGAAATGTGGCTCCCATTTCCACAATCTGTTTACATTTTTGCTGAGTCCCAGAATCTAAACTGTTCCTTCAGAATTGCTAGCACTATCCCTCTGTGGGGATGTTTGTTTAGAGTTGTTTGTGTCTTTATTCTTATTTCTTTAATGCCATGGTAAATCAGTATTGCTCCAATTATTTATATCTTTGAACTCATTATATTGGTATATAAGAAAGCTATTTTTTCTTTTTTTGAATGATAAATTTTATATTCTGTTTTTTTTAACTGAATTCTTTATTTACTGCAAAGAGAGATGTTTTACTTCCTCTTTTTCAATTCCTTTTTCAATTTTAGAACTCTGATTTCTCTTGTCTAATTATATTGGTTAGTGCCATCATTACAGTTGTGTTCAATAGTAGTGGAGATGGTGGGCATTTTTGCCTTATTTCAGTCTAGAGGAAGTGCTTGCATTGTGTTTGCATTAAGAAAGCTGCTGGCCCTGAAGATTTTCTTTCTTTCTTTCTTTTTTTTTTTTTTTTTAAGACGAGTTTCACTGTGTTGGTCAGGCTGGTCTTGAACTCCTGACCTCAGGTGATCCACCTGCCTTGGCCTCCAAAGTGCTTGAATTACAGGCGTGAGCCACCACGCCCGGCTGAAGATTTTCTTTTTAGCCTTGAAATATAGGACTTTTGCAAGGTGCTTCAGGATTACTTGATATGGGTCAATTGTTTTTCCTTGGTACTCAGTGAGTACTTTCAAGATGGTGATTCAGAATTTATATTATCTCTGGCAAAGTGTTTTTTTTTTTTTTTTTTTTAAGATTATTGTTTTAAATATTCTCTTATTTTTTTCTTCTTCAGGTATTCCTATTTTATGCACATTGGATCTTCTTTGTCTGTTTTACATTCCAACCATTGTGTCTCTAAACATCTTTGCTTCTTTCTTTATCTCATTTTTGTTCTTTTGGCTCTTTTTCTACCTTTTTAAATACCCCTTATTAAATTTTCGTTCAGTAATTTTATTCAAAGGGCACCTTGCAATTTAGTCTTCATGTCTGATTATTTTCGCCCTCTTGATTTCTTTCCTAATGTCAATCAATCCTGATTTCTTTAGTTAATTTATGATAACTAAAAAATTTATAATTTATATTTATTTTTCCTATCATCAAATGCTTCTTTCAGGGGTATTTAATTCATTTTTAAGTGTTATGTTGTCTCCTTTTGCTTCATCATTTATATTTCCTTGTGGGTAATTTTCACCACTTGAATTGTTTTGATTTTCATTTTCTGTTTTTAGTACTCGTAGATTACTTGCATCTTATTATTTCTTAGGACAGGATTGGTGATTTGATTTTGAGGTAGCTTGCAAGATTCCTAGTACAGGAGCGCCCTCTCTGTTAGAATTGCAAAGTATGTTTTCTTAGTAGATGGCTTTTTGGTAGGAGGGCGTGCATAGTAACAGTATACGTCCCCAAACTATTTTGAGATATATTTTGTAGCAGCCTAAATTTTTCTCTCTTTTTTCTTTTCTTTTTTTCTTTTCAACAGGGTCTTACTCTGTCACCTAGGGCTGGAGTGCAGTGGCATGATCATAGCTAATTGTACCCTCCATCTCTCCAGCACAAGCAATCCTCTTGTCTCGGCTTCCTGAGTAGATGGGACTGTAGACATGCACCACCATGCCCAGCTAATTAAAACAATTTTTTTGTAAAGACAGTGTCCCACTGTGTTGCCCAGGCTGGTTCATGAACTCCTGTGCTCAAGTGATCTTGCTTTGGTCTTACAAAGTGTTGGGATTACAGGCGTGAGCCAGTGCACCCAGCCCCTCTTATTTCCTTTTTCCTGTTATCTCACAGATTCTAAAGGACTGCTCTCCCCTTACTTTTTTTTTTTTTTTTTCGTGCTTGTATCATGAAAGGGAGGAATTAGTGTTTTTTGTTTTTTTTTTTAAATGAGGCCGTTGTAGAAAGGGATAGTTTCAAGGAGGAAATTGAGGCTGTTGTAGAAATTAGGTTTTCTAATTTCCTCCTTGAAACTATCCCTATTTATAGCCGCCTCATTGAATCATTTTCTCTTTCAAGTCTCTTCCTTATAGTCTGCTCTTATCTACCAAGAATCTTGCCTAGTATTTTCACACTTAGGGTGTTCTTTCTCTTTCTGTTGTTGATTTTAGTTTACTTTTAGGCCCACCACTAACTTCTGCCTGCTTTGTTCCAGGCAATTTTTTTCTATATTGTTACAAGTCTTTGTGAAGTTTTGTGATACAAGCATGAAAATAATTACCTGGAATTTAGAGTTCATATTTCTACTTATATATAATTTGAGGTTTAGAGATTCTCTGTTTTGAAGTTAGGCTTAAAGCATAGGTTTTGGTCTTTTGTTGTTATTTTTTTTTTTGTATTTGGGTTGGGAGATTCAGACTTACTTGGGCACCATTAACTTTTCTACCCAGTATTTAAATTGGCTGTGTTTTGAGAATGTTTTCTGATAATTTTTCCTTTGGTATGATTATAAGCCATTGTAGGAAGATTAAAAATATTCTACACAGATATATGTGGATCATATCTTAATTATTACCTTTTTTAGGTCACAAGTAATTATTAATTGAAGAAAGATGGGTACATTTCTCCCCTGCCCCCCACCACAAAATTTGTAATGTCAGTCTTGACATTTAAAATCAATAGAGGATCAAAAATCACTTTCATTTAAAAAATCTCCCAATTAAATGTACCAGGTCTAATTTGTTTCTACATTTTGAAAAGGAATTTTTTTGCTGCCAGCAGCAGTTTTTGGGATCGTTACTATAATGATGACATTGGTATTGCTGCTGATACCTATACATTTGAAAAATGTTGATCTATTAAACTCTCTTCATTTAACCTCTGTTGGTTTTGAGGCATACCATCTGTTGCTTCTTTTAGGTATCTGCTTTCAATTGGGATCCCAAAGAAAATTAGTTCCATAATTCTCATTTTTAAGAAAGGTGGAATTGTTCTACCTCAAGAAAGGTGGAATTATAAACATATTAAAATATAATAGAATGGCTTTTCAGTTTTACTAAAGACTAGTATTTGTCATATGAATAGTTCTTTCCTAAAAAATCAGTCACTTTGGGTTTAGGAGTACAGTTATGATAACATAAGTGTACGAATATTTTAGTTTTATTTAGGTAAAATATAGAAACCTTACAACTGTAGGCAGTGAACTTAAAAGGGGATGTCTGATCTATATTCTGTCATCCCCAATCAATCATTAACAATTTTTCTTTATATAATTTTTATTGTATATTCTTCAATTTTATATCATTTTCATCTATCTTCTCAGTGTCTCCTAAACACTTTCCTATTTTACTTAAAGCCTTTTCTAGTGTTCACATATGAATTCATTTTTAAAATTAATAACACTTTCTCTTATTTTTTTAAAAAAATGTAGCAATCCATATTTGTTGACATTCTTTTCTTTAAAACACTTCAGAAGCAGAGTGGTATTTATTTCCTTTTCAAGTTAATTCTAAAGAAATCCTTTTGAAAGCATTTAACTTTCTAATAGAAAACAGTTTCTTAGGAAAACAGATTAGGTCAGTGCCTACTGAAAAATCTATTTATTTATATATTTTTGATGACATAACATTTCTTCTTCTTAATTTTTGCTACAAAATTATGTTTAATGAATGGAATGGTAAGTTTATAACTAAACTGTAGGTGTAAAACACAATTTTATAAGTTATTGATTTAATTTTGGTAAAAGCCCCACTGTTATGTGCAAAAAACACACCCCTGAGTTTGTACAGATGTTTTATTGTGATAGATCTATTATCCAGCTATTAGAAGATAAATGACTGATCTTTCCCATTTTCCATGCCTCAAGAAAATTGAAATAAGAAGGGGAATATCATTTGGGCTGTATGATTAGGGCAGGTTGGATGGCCATTAATTTAAGGGAAGAAAATCTTGGCAGCATTGGCCAACTTATACCATATTATCAATCAAACCTTGATGCACTTCTTGTGATGACCCAGCACTCTCAGGTTTTTGCAATGTTAATTAGAATTCATGACAAAATAGATGCAAGGAAACGTTTTGTACCCTTCATAATTTTATAGAAAATTTATTGTTATTAGAGGAACCATTTGCTTAGTGTGATTTTTTTCATTACCAGCTTGTCAACTAGCATAGATAATCTAGAGAAAATATGAACTCCGTAGATGGGGTGTCACTTTTGTTGATGGTTCATGTAGTTTACCTTGGAGCACAGCTAATGGCTGAAGTTCATAGCAACAGCACAGAAAAACGTGGCAACCAAGGGAAGATAAATGAACCATGTTTATTGCTTTAATATAAAAAATACATAAATGGAAAACTGCATTTGAATTTGATGAGCTCATTGCTAGTTTTGTTGGAGTGATTTATTTTTCCTCTTATATGAAAAGCTACTATTGACACAGTGAGATGGAAATTAACTGTCTGTTTTTTGGAAACCAATATTTTTGGTTTTAATATCTGAGTAGATCATTTAATTTTAATTCTGAATGTTTTATAGAATATTGAACATTTAATAAACGAAAATCAATAATTTTCCTTGTAGTGTTTAGCCCAGGGTCAGATTGTTAAAACTATATGATTAAGTATCTAAAATAATCAGTTTTGTTTTATAAAGGTGCTCTCTTTATATGCTTTTTAATTATTTTGATGTTTTCTGAAACTTTATTTGTACTTACATAATTAATGATATTTGTTAGTACCTTAGAAGGTGTTAGGACTTTAGAATTATTGTGTACCTGTAGCTCTTGGTTTAATGAATTTAATATTGTGTGGTAGCTGATTTTCTATTTAATCGTTTAGTGTCGAAACACATTTGGAAGAAAATAATTGCTAAGACAGAGTAACTTGATTTACATTGTATTTTAAAAATTGAAACTGTGAATTACCTGTTCAGATTCATGGATCATTTTATTCTAAGTACTATCCTTTATTGTTACACTTTAACACCCTTTGCCAATTGATACTGATATTAATATCAGGTTGATAATACATAAAACATATGTAGACGTTTATGTCTGACAATGAGTTATTCTATAGTTTAATGTCATAAACATAGTTGTAAGATATATTTAAATGATACTGTCACTTTATAGAAATGTAATTATCACAAAATATAATTTCTGAAGAAATTATGTCTTATGCAGAAGACATCAAAATGTGATTGAAAACATGAGCTTAACTTCCTTGCCATATCTTTAACAAATAGAAAATTATATGTATAATACATTTTTATATAGTTCACACAAATAATCAATTCTGTGCTTTTTCGATTGAGGTGCATACATGCTGGGACCAGCAGGCACCAGTACATGGGTAGGGCTGGAGTCAATAAATGCAGCTTCACGTTTATACTGATTGGTAATTCAGAAAATCCCCACAGGACTTGAAACTTGTTTAGCATAATAGCGAGTCTATATTCTGAGCTGTTTTCTTTCAATTGTATTGTTGGTTGCATATTAATAAACTAAATGTCAGCCAAGTAGAGGGACAAACACTCAAAATATGAATATCATTGTATCTAATATTTTTCAAAAAGTACCATTTCAGTAAGTTATATTTCCATTTAATTGCTTATTTTAAGTCATTGGGGAAATTTTAGACACTAAAATGAAAATCCCCAGTGTTCAGATAGAATATGACATTAATTTGTTTTTCAAAACTGTATTATATTGTGGGCTAACTGCATATATATCTTTTGTACATATATAGAAGTATTTGTATATTATATATTCTGCTTAGTTTGTATCTTTAGAGTAAAGGAATCTTAATGTTACCACTTTGTAAGAGCATGACAGTTCAGAAACTAACATTATGATTCATTAATTGGTCTTGGAAAAGCTGCCTTTTGTTAGTAATATAGTATTCCAACTTATACACATTATTATAAAAGTGGTAAGACCCCAGGTGATGTTCTAAAATTTCATCCAGTTTGTTTTCTTTGTAAACAAATTATATTGGGTAAAAACAGGTGGATTAAGATATATATGATTTGAAAGTATTCTTATATTAAAAAAATTTACAAATTTCTCATATACTTTTTAATGCAAGTTTGTTATAGAATTATTGTCATTCTCATTTTAAACTGACACAATGTGATCTTTGTTATTGTCTTGATTCTTTTTCTGAATATTGTTGTGAACAAAGTACTGAATTTTTAGATTAGAATTTAGGTTAGGTTTAAACATGAAAAATGTGCATGAGTAAAGTTTAATCCCCATATGAATAATTTATTGAAATTTAACCTGATGAAATAAAAACATCAGAATATACCTCTCTTCAGAATACTATTAGTTTTCTAGACATATTAGAACTATTAAAATTATCCTTTGAAGAACAGGCACTTTAAACTTTGTTTTTCAAACATGAACATTCATTTTAATTGAATGAATACTTTAATATTGATTGGTATGAAACTGATTACATCACTATGATGCCTGAGTAAGATCTTTGATGTGGGGGAGAAACATTTTTTAATAAGTTACTATTTATTTCTTTTGTAGCTAGTAGCTGGCAGTGTTGTGATGGCTTTTGAAGAAGTATGCCCAGACAGAATAGATCTGATTCATAAGAATTACCGCAAGCTATGTAACTTACTAGTCGATGTTGAAGAGTGGGGCCAGGTTGTCATAATCCACATGCTAACTCGATATGCTCGGACACAGTTTGTCAGCCCTTGGAAAGAGGTAAGTGTTGAACAGTCTTCCACTTTCAAGCATACTAAGAGAATGGATTAGCTTTTTGAAACTTGTGCAACAAATTAGGAGTAGTAAAATAGAGTAATCTGCATATTTAAGGAAGACTCATCGGTCTCATGTTCTTTTACTAAAGCGGACAACCAATATAAATGCAAGAATAATTGTCCATTGTTTTGGCACTGATTGATACATATTTAGTGGTGTAATATGTATATACACTTTTTAATTTGATACTGGCAAAAGGCCCTTGTTAGGAGGAGCAGCATGATACAGTGCTTAAAGTGACATTGCCAAACCGTGGATTTTTTTTGGTTACTAGTTACTTTCACACCTTTGAGCCCCAGCTATTACAGGTACTCATTTGTAAGAAAGTAGGTGATGTGATTCTAAGCATGTGAATTTATACCCAAAGTAATTAGTTTCTTGTCTTTATAGATAAATATCGTTGAACTTTTAAACTACTTTTTTCTAGTTTTGTATTTGTAAAATGTCTGTGTTCTTCTCTTCACTTTAGCTGGTAGCATTTAGTAAAATTAATAATTTAAGTGAAGCTATTTGTTTTCTTTGTGCAGATTAGCATTTGAAGCACGCCTTATTCTTTTCATCATATTGACAATTTAGAAAATATTATCATATAGCTTGTAATTAAGATCCTTAGGCTGTATGCATTTAAGATTGAAGTTATTTTTAAACTAGCTTAAAGAAATCCTTAAATGTTATAAGAATAGCACGTCGATTCTTATCTTTTGATGTCTTTTTGAAACACAGTATTACAGATTTTAAAAACCAATTTATGTAAAAAAAAAAAAAAAAAACATTTTTAAAAGCCCCTGTTATATCAAAGGGTTCTGTATACGTACTTAGTATAGGCCTTGAGTACCTAATACATCTTGCTTTTGTTAATTAGAAAAATGTAAATGACATGGAAAAATGTTTATGATAGACACTTTAAATGATACATCAAGCTTGCAAATTATTATAAAATGTTGATCAATATCTTCTATATTGACATAGCATTAAAAACTATTTAAAAATTTTAATACTTCTTTATCTAGGAGACAGTAATACTGACTTCCATCTCACTTTTAATATTAACAAAATGATTGTTATCCTTAAAAATTAAAGTGTTTTGAATTATTAATATATAAAAGTCTTATGTTACATAGTGCACTTAAATTGATGAACTTTTACTATCCTTGTGAACTTTAATTTTATAAAGTTAACTTTTTAAAAAAATCATTGAGCAAAATACAGTTTTGATGGCACTTTTGCTAGATTGAGCAGCATCTCTGTAATGAAAACGTCCTGGCCGTTTTATGGTAACTTTGGTGGCAGATTTTTGTTGCCAGACAGCTTATTTGTTTGATTTCAGCCAATTCCTTTCAAAACTTCTGCTCAGATATTTTTTCTATTGTGTAAAGTTACAGACAGTTTTGCCTTAGCTAATCACTGTCACCATTTAAATTTTTAAATTTTACTTTCTTATCATTTTCAGTAGCTATTTGCAAATGATCCTTTGCTTGTAATTATATAGAAACTGGAGTTAAAATGTATAGTTTACTTACCATACCTTCTAAAAATAGGTTAACGAGTAGTAAAATCTCTGGTTTATGTTTGCCTATTTGTTTTTCTGTTCCTTGAATTTCATCTTGTTTTAGACAAAATTTATTTGTAAAGCCATTGTAAAGGAAAATTAAGTTCTATACCATCATATACATTTATTTTTTGAGGGATAATTTGAAAAATGGGGACTGTATTCATTCTTTGTGTTTTCACGTTAACTCCATGAACATGAATTATGACAAAACATGAGATGAAGTCTGGCCATTGTCCCTGGCATACTGGAATGGCCTAAGTCATTTCTTCTCTTTGCTGCTTACCTGCAATCCAACCTTGGAATTATTTTAAATGCTGTGGTTATTACACTAATTTAATGGCTTTGAAATGTGTACATCAGTCCTCAGGGTGCTCTAGCACAGCCACAGAACAAGAAAAGCAGGGGCAGTGGTGCTCTAGACTGCAGCTCTTTGGGCTTTGCCACAGTTTCAAACACAGAAGCCTTTTTTGCCTTCCTTTCTTTTATTTGATTTCCTTTGAGAAAGATCCATTGTCTTAAAAGAAAGATAGAAAGAAAACCACTTAAATAGGAGATTTGTAAGTTTAGCTAATTCGAATCATATTATCGTTGTTGTTTTTTAATTATAGAAGCAATTCAAGTATAAATCCCCTTCTCATAACCTCTTGGTTAACCCCTTAGAGGCAATTATTGGTAACTATTTAATTTCATTTATTCTGGTGGTTATAAATTTTACTTTTCAGTAAAATTAAAGTAAAAAGTTAAAGTAAAACTTTTCACTTTATTTATTAACTTAAGATGAAATCAGTTGACCTCAGTTCATGGAAAGATTATTCATTGATTGTTTAAGTTCTATTTGAGGGTCTTGTTTAGCCCAGAATAATCAGTGTAACAGGCTTTTGTCTGCATACATACATCTATTCTCTTCAGAAGCAATGTGGAAGATTTGAAAGGCTCAGCCCTTATTGCAATATTGGAATCAAGGATTGTACAAGATGTTAGACTCTTGTTACAAATACATTTTATAAAATTAAGGTTCAAATGAGTGGTCAACATTAGGACCATGTCTGTGTTCTCACTCTTCCAGTTAACCCATCTCAGCCTTCCTCTGTGCTAATTGTGATTTTGTTTTCCTGAGAAACTTTGGAGTGGGCAGTCCAGTCATTTGCAGCCTTCAGTGCTTTCTAACCTAGGCCTGATGTTGCTTCCAACTTTTTAAGGACTACACATGGTATTTTTAGCTTTAGAAGCTGGCAAACTAAATCTTAAAGCAGAATTTGACCACAGCTAGAAGAAACTGAGAATTTGGCATTTATATTTGCTTGCTCTTTCATATGTGATGTTGTAAAAGGCACCCTATGTAGTAAAGGAAGGTTCAGTTGATTATAGAATAAAAAGTCAAGGTGAAACTACTCTAGCAGAGTCATTCCTGAAAGGGTACCTCTCTTTTTTATCCTTTTACCATCAACACTTGAATGTGTTGTTTCATGAAATAATCCAAGTAAAAGTATCTTCATTCTAGCCCTCCATTCTCTTTTACTTACATGCAGAAGTTACTTACATAAATACTATATGAGCACCATTTTATGATGTATTAAGGGCCATTTTACCTCGAAGTAAAAGAATTTGCTAGTAGGAAAAAGCATCACTAAAATAATATATTGACATAAGAGTTTTAAAATTAAAAAAATTGCCTATAATAACAAATTCATTTAAATCCAGCAGTTTTCTCTCAAGGGCTAGGAGAAAATGTGAAAAATAATACTGTGATGTTTTATACTTAGTGGCTTAGTGGCTTACCATTTTGCTGTACTTTTTTTCTTTCTTTTTCTTTTTTGAGACGGAGTCTCCCTCTGTTGCCCAGGCTGGGGTGCGGTGGTACAGTCTCAGCTCACTGCAACCTCTGCCTCCTGGATTCAAGAGATTCTCCTGCTTTGGCCTCCCAAGTAGGTGGAATTAGATATGCTCCACCACGCCCAGCTAATTTTTCTATTTTTAGTGGAGACAGGGTGTCATGATGTTGGCCAGGCTGGTCTTGAACTCCTGACCTCAAGTGATCTGCCCTCCTCAGCCTCCCAAAGTGCTGGGATTACAGGTGTGAGCCACCATGCCTGGCCTGTACTTTCTTACATAGTATTTTATTTGCCATAGGGCAGTCAGAATTATTATACCCATTTTATATATGAAGAAACCGATGTATACAGATTTTAGCAACTCATTTAAGAAAATATTGCTTATAGAAGGTGGAACAGAAATATAAACAGAATTATCTGATGCCCAGGCCAGCATTATTACCTTAATATTTTATTGCCTTGTGACTTTTAAATGAAAATAATTTCTTAATAAGTTTTGTGAGTTTGTTTATTGTGTTCCAGTCAAAACCAACTTTCAAGCTCACAATCCATAGTGCTCAGACATGCAATTAGCTAACAGCCATAATTAAATTTGCTTTCAAAGAGAAAAATCATGTTTCTTATTGAATTTTTACAAACATTTGCTTACAGTAATATGCTTGAAGGGTGGCAAAATTGCTTTTTGTTGAGGAATCGAAAATTAGTAGATACACTTTTTGAGATGAGCTAATGTACATGCTTTTGTCAATAAGTTCTCAAATGAACACATCACAGACAAACAAGCTTCTTCAGGGGCAGAAGAGATTTTTAATTTAGTTTATTTGCATCATTATAGATCAGTATTTAGGCTGTTTATATGTAAATGTATGATTTGAGGAACAATTAAGTATTAACAAAGTAGATTGCAGTCGTATCAATTGCAGTGCATTTTCCATAATTTTTCTAACTGACATCTTTGATGATAAATAGTGGATGCCAAGTCAAAGCCGATTATACAGTGCACTAGGAATTCATGGGGCTGTCAGGGAGAAGACCGATTGACTTTAAATTTACATATTAATGAGAAGATTTGTTAAGAGGGTGCTTGACTATAGAAAATAACAGCGTATTTATAGGGCACGACATTTTATAAATAAAGCTGATGCAGGAAAATGGAAATTAAACCTTTTAGGTTAATAAATTCAAGAGACTGCTAAAATGCACATTTGCATTTTTATTTTCTTAAATTTACCTTACTCTTTGCAGTCCATGTGGGTTGTTTTTTATTCTAGGTCAAGTTTGTATAATTTTCAAGGATATAAAATTGCATAAATATTTTCTTTGTCATTCAAGCCTATTATGGGAGACTTCTTGAAGCATAAATCTAGATCTCTAAGACTAAAGTTGCTTTTGTACAATTAATGGATTAAAAAAAATTATAAAACACAAAGTAAATTTTGAGAGTGATTTAAAATAAAAACCAACATCTGTTTGTGGCATTAAGTGTAAACTGAAAGGAAACTGACACTGGGGCCTGCTAGGAATGTTAATTTTATGAATCTAGCTTTTTACAATTGAACTTTCTCTAGGAGATGAGAGGTTTTCAAGAATTATCAAAATATTTTACTTCAGTGATTTGGAAATTAAATATTTACCATTATTTTTTAGAATATGAATCCAGGTTATATAATTCTGGTGGCAATATTAATGCCAGTTTACAATTTGCAGTAATTAATTTTGTCTCTCTCTGTATATCTGTACATCAGTTATAAAACCCTACATAAGTTTAAGAAAGTCCGAATTTAGAATTTTGTTTAAAGTATTTTTAAGGTAAGTTCTTAAGTTTCTCAGAGGTAGCTATAAAATAACTCATCAAAATGCAAACTTTATAAATGTAGTTTTTTGATGAGCAGATTTCTGTAGGTAAAAAACTACTTCAGGGAAGTACTTCATGAACTCCACATCTAGATCCTGTCTTAATGGACCAAAATGTTAAAGATTATTTTTATTGAGTTTTAATTTGCTTTACTGGTTAATTTTCTTTGTTAAAACAAATTTTGTCTTGTATCTTGCCAATGGACTATTACTAGATCTCACAATTCTGTGGATTTTTTTTAAAAAACAAAAACTGAGAAGCTGTGGTAAAAACCATTCTTTACAATGCAATAAAATAAATTTTTTGTGCACTATTATAGGCAACTGTTGACTGAGGGTTCTATATATAATTTAATGTGAAACTATGGATCATGATCTAATATTGAAATAATGTTTCTCCTCTTCCCATTGGTTATGAAGCATTTATCGTAAAGATTCCCTATTCTTTTTGTTGTTCATGACTCATTCCTATTGATTGGAATTTTGTTTAACTCATAAAGTTTTCTTTTTTAAAAAAGAAAACTTTAGGCCGGGCGCGGTGGCTCAAGCCTGTAATCCCAGCACTTTGGGAGGCCGAGGCGGGTGGATCACGAGGTCAAGAGATCGAGACCATCCTGGTCAACATGGTGAAACCCCATCTCTACTAAAAATACAAAAAATTAGCTGGGCATGGTGGCGCGTGCCTGTAATCCCAGCGACTCAGGAGGCTGAGGCAGGAGAATTGCCTGAACCCAGGAGGCGGAGGTTGCGGTGAGCCGAGATCGCGCCATTGCACTCCAGCCTGGGTAACAAGAGCGAAACTCCAAAAAAAAAAAAAAAAAAAAAAAAAAAAAAAAAAAAAAAAAAAAAAAAAAAAAAAAAAAAAAAAGAAAACTTTAAATTTTATCCAAGTAACGTGCATGGTTTAAAAGAAAGAAATTGAATAGTACTACAAGGCTTATGAGAAACATTTTTCTGTCCGACGCTCCTCCATTCCTGAATTAGCTTCCTTAATTCTTTTCCCTTCTATGTGTGAGCTCAAAAGCATCTGATCCAGGTCTCAGTCAATTTAGAGAGTTTGTTTTGCCAAAATTAGGGATGCACCTGTGACATTTGCAGCCTCAGGTGGTCCTGATGACATGAGCCCAAGGTTGCTACAATTTGCTTTTATACACTTTAGGGAGACATAATCCATCAGTTAATACCTGTAAGATAGACATTGGTTCAATCTGGAAAGGTAGGACAACTTGAAGAGGGGGCTTCTAAGTCATAGGTGGATTTAAAGATTTCTCGCTGGCAGTTAATTGAGAGTTAAGTTGTAATCTGAAGACCTGGAATCAATAGAAAGACAATGTCTGGATTATAATAAGGGATTTTGGAGACCAAGGTTTTATCTTGTAGATGAAGCCTCCAGGTAGCAGGCTTTAGACAGAATAGATTACAAATGTTTCTTGTCAGACCTAAGGCCTCTGTTGATGTTAATGCTGGTTAGCTTTTCCTGAATTCCAAAAGGGATGAGGGTATAATGAGGCATGCCTGACCCACCCTTCGTATCATGGCCTGAACTGGCTTTTCACATTAATTTTGGAATGCCCTTGGCCATGAGAAGGCATCCTTTCAGGTTGGTTGCAGGGCTTAGCATTTTACTTTTGGTTTATGTATACACACGTGTGTATTTGCCTTTCTTCATTTCTAGGAAATAGACATATATTGCTATTTCTTGATTTATCAATTTTAGGCATTATATGTTGACTTCCTGTTGTGGAGAGTTTGGCATTCTTCTATTACCTTATGGCTCTACTTACCTCTTTCATCTTTGGAATATAATTATATTAGAATTTTTTTAATCCATGTGTGTTCATTTTCCTATGATTTATGAATATTGTTCAGCTGCATAATAACATTTCATCTCTTGTGGAGCTTTTGTTTCTTTTTGGAATCAAATTTGCTTCATTTTAAGTTTGCTTACTTTATCATGTCACTATACAAAGCATTCCAAGTTCTCCATTGGAGTATTAAATATTCTCCAAATGTTATTTCATGTGCAGTTGTTGTGATATTTCTTGTTGTCTACCCAATGTCAGTTCTGCCCCTCCCACTTATTTAAATAACAGGATCCTGATTTTGTTCAGAGTAGTGATATGCCCAACAAAATATAATCAACTACATTAAAGTCCTTTAGAGTCAGAAATAGCCATATGAACCAGATCTGGAAATTGGGATTCTGGGGAAGCTGTTGTTTTTCTGACAGACTCACTTGACATATATATTTTACCCATTGCCCTTTTTCATTATTCCTCCCCAGGATGCATGTGTGGTAATTAGACGTACCATAGTCATTTTACAAGCATAAGGATGAAGCTATACTCGGGGTGGGCAGAGCTGTAAAACAAAGTGTTTGGGGACCCTTTTCATTTTATGGAGCTACCTAACTAGATATTTCTCTTATATATAGCTGAACAGAGTTCTAACTAGTACAATTGCCAAATATATCAAATATTTCAACAGCTTCATTTTCTTCCCAGGAGACATCTTCCTGGAGTCTTCACCCTCTGTTCTAATCTGATTGCTTACTAGATCTGCACATTTCCTATCTGCTGTTCTAGAACTTAATATTGTGTCTTTTCTGTGTTAAATTCTGTTTCTTAGGCTTTCCTCCTCTTTCTCTGTCTGTCTCTGTCTCTGTCCCTCTTTCTCTCTGTCTCTTTCCCCTCTTTTGGCTTTGGTGGAGCATATCCTCTAATGTTTTCTTTTTTTTTTTTTTTTT
>NW_016107365.1:7681763-7739375 GCF_001604975.1 Cebus imitator | reverse complement strand
ATGCAGTGGCACAATCTCAGCTCGCTGCAACCTCCTACTTCAGCCTCTGACTGAGTAGTTGGGATTACAGGTGCCTGCCACCATACCCG
The DNA here is from genome assembly GCF_001604975.1 of Cebus imitator. Taxonomy (NCBI): domain Eukaryota; kingdom Metazoa; phylum Chordata; class Mammalia; order Primates; family Cebidae; genus Cebus; species Cebus imitator. The sequence goes on along the minus strand of NW_016107365.1, from coordinate 7,739,286 downwards.
GCTAATTTTTGTGTTTTTAGTAAAGATGAGGTTTCACCATATTGGCCAGGCTGGTCTTGAACTCCTGGCCTCACGTGATCCACTGCCTCGGCCTCCCAGAGTTTTGGGATTATAGGCGTGAGCCACCACACCCGACCTAATATTTGCATTTTTTATAAAAACAGGATTTTGCCATGTTGGCTAGGCTGGTCTTGAACTCCTGGGTTCATGTAATCCTCTTGCCTTGACCTCCCAAAGTGCTGAGATTACAGGTGTGAGCCACCATGTTTGCCCAAAGTTTTGACTTTTTATATTTATTTCAAGTTGTTTCATTCTGTAAATTCTGTAAATTTAGTGACATTATTGCTTTGATCTGTTATTTACTTACTCAGGTTTGAATTTCATATTTCCATTCTGTAGTTATATCATCTTATCTTTGAACTTCTGTTTTATTGAGTTTGCATTCTAAATAACTTCTTGGGGAATGTGCTTTTAACACTTAAATATAGTCCATTATATGTGTGGGGGGTGTGGTCTGGGAGAAAGATCCTTCTTCCCCCTTGCCCTACTGGCTGTTGGAGGTAATCAACCGTGTCTACCACATTCTCCATAATAATATAACAAAATTTTGAAGAGAGTGTGATTTGGAAAGACTATTTGTTTCATCTGTTAAGATATTTATTATACATGTATGTATATATGTGGTATAAATAATAAATTAAAATGAAAATATTCTGAGAAAATTCTTTAATCTCAGGAGTACACCTCTTGTTCCCTCTAGATTTTGAAATGGTCTGTTTTAGTTTGATAACAATGTATTCATCAAAATAGATGTCTGGGTGGAGAAGGCCTGATACATTGTAAGTTGGAAGCTCTTAATTAATTTCTAAGTGAAATAATGGGCCTTTTCTTGTTCTCATTTATTAGGAAGTACTTAAGGCTGTGTCATCTAAGTTGCTGATTCATTCCAATTTTTAAAATTTGTTGTGGAAATATTCACATTAAAAAAAAAATTAGCTCATACTGACCTTTGTGAAATGCTTTAAAGAACTCTGTTAAAAAATGTTAGTTAAAAATAAGTTTTCTCGGGCTGATGTCCTTCAGAAAAACCAATTTCTCTTAGATAAGTAACTTCATACATTTTCATATACAGCACATAGAGAAACCATTCCTGGTATAGTGGAGCTACATTCTGGAAAAGCTTTTTTTTTTTTTTTTTTTTTGAGAAAATAAATCTCCTTTCTTCTTCACCCTTGTCCCCATGATTCTCTGTATGTCCAGCTGAAAGTTAATGTACTTGTCTAGCATGGGGCTTATAGTATGCCATACGTAGGCACTAGATGATTGTGCTGGTTAGTTATCCAGTTGACATGCTCACCATTTTCTAATCTGAGCATTTCTAGCCATGTTATTGGAATTAAAAATTGAAAGCCAGAAATTGACATTTGCTTTTTTAACATTTCCTTTAGTGGTTATCTACTGCCTTCCTCAAGGGAGTAGTAGAGACCTTGACAGATTCCCTATTACAAGTAATTGCTTCCAGAGCTGGATGTTATTCCTGTTATTTAGAGGCCAGTAGTGTTTAGTGCCTGTATATATAAATATATATTTTGTGTGTGTGTGTGTGTGTGTGTGTGTGTGTGTGTGTGTGTGTGTATATATATGATTTCATCTTTAAAATAATGTATTTATTGGCTATAATGATTTAGTTTTTATTTTTATTTGTTGAGCTTACTTAGTGAAAGGTGAAAGATTTATTCAGTCTGAGGAGAAACATGAGTATGAGCTTACTTAGAATATAAAATCTCTTTTGTGAGTTTATATTAGTACTTTCTCTCAGTTTGTTTCCTAAACATCCTTTTTGTGTGACTAGCCTTATTTTTGCATTTCTTATAATTGTAAAAATTATATCTTTATATCGTATACTGTTAGTAAACTTATATTACTGTTTTATGTCATTTTGGGTTTCCTAAATTTCCTTTTCAAGTTTTTTACTGTAAGTCACAATTCCAAGAGAAACAGAAGTTTTGTTTTTAATAAAAATTTTTCCCAACATTTTACTTCAGTAATTTTCAGATGGAAAGTGATATCAGTGAAAGTGGCAGAGTAGAGAACTCCCAAGAGCTTGTCCCTCCACAGAGATACAAGAAAATCTGGTAAAAATAGCCTGAATCAACTTCTTGAATTCAGAAAATAGTCACAGGTTTATAACAACCACATAAACATTTAAGAAAAAGAGGCATGAAACTCAGGAGTGAAGATTTGTGGCATTTTAACTTACTCTCACTATATCCTCCCTTCTCTGTCACAGTGGCAGGGGCTGGAAGGAACAGAGTAGATTCCTTTATCAAAGAGGTGTGATTATTTGTTTTGTACTGTCTGGAGGATCCCTAATGCAAGGGACATGCCTTTATTTTGCTGAAATCGGAGCTCCCTCAGACCAAATGATCTACTGATGCCACCTGGGGCAATAGATATCAATTGGAGTAAACAATGGATATGTCAAGAAGCCTGGAACAAAAGGCTGGAGGATGAAATGCTTTGTGGAATAAGGATGTTGAGAAGCTCCTGTGTATACTGTAGGATCTTGAAAGCCCATTTCTTGCTTAGGGTTAGACACCTGCTCAGAAAAGATCTGATAAGAACCTAACTTTTTACCTCAGACTGACCTTCAAGCTCTGCATGAGTGGAAGTGATGGCTAAGGCAAACTTTTAAATGGCCCAACTAAGTTTATGCAGACTGCCAGCTAACAGAACAGTAAACACTTCCATGACCACATGTGACAAAGAATGTACTCTTTTCAAAAATAGCTTAGAAATGACCGTAAACAAATAAAAAAAACTGATAAGCAGCAACAATAATCCCTGGGGAGGAGTTAGATTCTAAGTTAATTACCGTATTATAATATTCAGAATGCCTAGTTTTTAGCAGAAAACATTGAGGAATGTAAAGAAACCAGTAAATTTGTTCCATCCACAAGAAAAAAAGAAAATCCAGGAAGTCCAGACATTGAATTTGCTAGCCAAAGGGTTTTAAATCACTGTGTTAAATACGCTGAACAGCTAAATGAAACCAGGAAAACAATGACTCTCCAAGCAGAGAATATCAGTGTATAGAGAGAAATGATAAAAAGAAACCAACTAGAAATATTAGAGGGAAAAAATATAACAAATGAAGTATTCTATTCACAAGTAGAGATCATCAACAGATTTGAACAGGAAGAAAATTAATTGGTGAACTTAAAGGTAAGTCAGTTGAGATTATCTTGTCTAAGGAGTAGAAAGTCAAAAAGCAGGAAGATGAAGAAAGCCTAAGAGACTTAAGAGGCCTGTGGGATTCCATCAAGGGTACTGACGCACATAATACATATTCCAGAAAGAAAGGAGAGAGAGAAAGGGGCAGACAGAATAGCTGAAGAAAAAATGGCTGAAAATTTCCAAAATTTGATGAGAGACACTAATCAACACGTTTAAGAAGCTCATCAGAATCTAAGTAGGAGAAATTCTGAGATACACACCAAGATCATGATGTGGTTTAGCTCTGTGTCCCCACCCAAGTCTCACCTTGAACTGTAATAATCCCCATATGTCAAGGGTGGGACTAGATGAAGATAATTGAATCATGGGGATAATTCCTCCCTTCTGTTCTCCTGATAGTGAGTGAGTTTTCATGCAATCTGAGGGGCTTTCCACTTCACTGTCTTCTCATTCTCTCTTCTGCTACCCTGTTAAGAGGTGCCTTCTACCATGATTGTAAGTTTCCTGAGGCTCCCCAGCCATGCTGAACTGTGAGTCGATTAAACCTCTTTTCTTTATAAATACCTGAGACTGGTATTTCTTTATACCAGTCTTGGGTATTTCTTCATAGCAGTGTATGAATGGACTAATACAGCACGTAAGGATCATGTTGTCAAAAGCCGAGGACAAAAAGAGAATCTTGAAAGCAGCAAGAGAAGTGACTCATTATTTACAAGGTTTCTTCAATAAGATCAACAACTAGTTTCTCATTAGAAATCATGGGGCCAGAAGGCAGTTGAAGAACCATATTTAAAATATTGAAAGCAATAAAAAAATCAACAAATAAGTTCTTAGTTGACAAAGCTTTCCTTTGAAAATGGAGAAATAAGTACATGCCTGTATTGGTACAACAGTCCAATGTTTTAGATGCATTTCAAAGTAAGATGCAGACATCAATACATATTACTCCTAAATGCTTCAGTATGTATATCATTAATTAGAGTTCAATATTTGTTTATGATTATTTTTCCTTTTGTTGATATAAAATTTTCACAGTGAAATGCACAAATCTTAGAGTTTTGATAATTGCATGTAAGTAACACACACAAACTCTTTTCATTATATGAAGTATTGCTGTTATCCTTCTAAGTTAGTTGTTTGCCCTCAGTTGCAAGTATTGTTTTAATTGTCTTCATTATAGTATTGAGTTCAAAAAGTAAAGGATTTGAGATATTACCATACTTCTATGTTTATGTGCGCGCGCATGCGCGCGCGCACACACACACACACACACACACTGTATATATGGCACATGTTTAATGTATATACACACACAAAAGCAGAAACACTGTTGTGTGGATCAGAGAAGACACTTTTTATTCACTCATGGTTATCTTAGTGTCACTTCCCTGCACTTCAGTTCCCCATTAAGGTAATGTTGTGAGGGTTAGTGCCACCTGTATATCTTGGGGGATGGAAGTTGCAATACAGGAGAGGAGCTCCCCCTATATGAATGAATCTCAGAATTTATATAGGACTATGTATTAGTCCATTTCCTGCTGCTGATAAAGACATCCCAGAGAGTGAGCAATTTATAAAAGATAGAGGTTTATTCAACTTACAGTTCTGCGTGGCCGGGGAGGCCTAACAATCGTGGTTTAAGGTGAAAGCCACGTCTCACATGGCAGACAAGAGAAGAGAGAGCTTGTGCAGGGAAACTCCGCATTTTAGAACCATCAGATAGCATGAAACTTATTCACTATCATGAGAACAGCGTGGGAAAGACCTGCCCCCATGATTCAGTTGCCTCCCACTTGGTTCCTCCCATGACACATGGAAATTGTGGGAGTTACAGTTCAAGATGAGATATGGGTGGGGACGCAGCCAAACCGTATCAGACTGTATGTATCTCAGAGCGTATATAGAACTGCTTTTGCATCTGCTCCTCGTCTCCTGTGTAGAGAAAGGGATAGTTACCTTACCTTTCTAATGTAAACACATTTCACTTTTCTGGGGAGAAGAGGACAATGTCTCTTTTTCCATTACCCTGTGGAATTTAAGTGATGGAAGATAAACCCATATGTCTCCTTGGTTGTCTCTCTCTGTCTGACTTCCAAGATTCATTTGCCATTTACTCGTCTGTTAATCCAGATTGCCAGCACTCTTTGCTCAGGAAGTCCTGATCATGCAAAAACATGAATATAATCATGGAACATTGTTTACTGATAACAAAAATCAATTTAACTTGTTGTAGAACTTTATATAATTAGAATCATATTTTTTTGGGGGGGATGTCTTTACTCAGCATAATATTTTGGAGATTGAGCCACATTGTATTAGTAGTTCATTTTTAGTATCTTCAAAATAATAATTTCAGTGTTATTTTGCTGAATAATGTTCTATTATTATTAAATTCTTCTGTTGAAGCCTTTACCTCCAAATGTGACATAGACTGTACCCACTTATGTTTGAATGATGACTCTTCTGCACACCCATGGAGCTGTCATGTTTGCCTCCAGTGCCACAGGTGTTTATATGTTTTTATTTCTGTAGGTTCTGTAGTAAATGTGTGGCCTTCCCTGTCTTACCTCCAGTTCCTACTCTCTAAAGGCAAACAGATCTCTTTTAAGCTTTGTCTTCTATTGGTTATCTTCATATTTTAAAAAAATAACTTGTTTATATGATTTTTTTCCAGTGACTCAGTGTATCCTATAATTTAGAAAAAGGAATATTTTGGAAATAATGAGGAATCAATAAATAATCCCTTTATGAAACTTTAGATAAAGACCTTTTATATTCCAATTATTTTTGGTTTTTTGCTTTTTATAAATGTTAAATTGGTGTTTTGTGGAGCCCTAGTTTTCTACCCTCTCTTTACCTAGAATATGTTTTTTTTTCTGTTTTTTGTATTAGATTTCCTCATAGTATTAAAAAAAAGAACTTTTAATTAATTCCCCTCCTTCTTAAAATGTCCACAATTATTATAAAACCTCTGCTTTAACCCATTTGTTTTTATGCCCTGGAGGATAATTAAACATTAGTTTCAATTCAACACACATTTACTTTCATGTCTCTAATATAAACTTTTTATTTTAGGGATTAAGGTATGGAGAGAATGAATACATGAAGAATCATGATTAGTTCTACTTAGGTTTATCGTAATTTTGTTTCATAATTTGTGATTGAATGAAAACTACTCTAAAATGCATTTTGCTTAACAAAAAATGATTCTATTTTCTTCCCCATCACTGGATCTACATTAATTAGTTTTTAAACAAGTAGGACTCTTATTTCTCATGTCTTGAAACCCTTAGACCTAGGTTCAACATGTTTCATGAGCGTATTTTATTTCAGAAAATTTGAAAAATGCCCTACTGTAAATCCTCCAGATTTCTCAGTAACAAAGTTTGGAAACTACTGCATTCAGAAAGCTTGTTTCTTTGATTCTAGAGTTGAGTATCTAGTCATAAGAAATGAGATGTGTTGTGGGCAATTGAACACTGAATTTTCATGGTGGCTCAACACAAAGTTACTGTGCACAGGTGTTTCTATAATTGTGATATATTGGGGGAGATTCAGTGTTCAATGGTCCTCAAACCCACACTTCCACCTGTGTGGTATAGTGGTCACTGGGCTGTGGTACAAAACAGGTAAAGTGTACAGCGGTAGCAGTTTCTTCACAGAAGGAAAAAAAATCTCAAACCACTATGCATATCCTTTGTTGTTTTACATAAACACAAATTTTGGGGAAGGAGACTTTTTTTCTTCTTTGTGAAAAATACTAAATTAAAAGTTTTATTAAACATGAATTTTTTTCCAGTGAATCCATCTCTAATAATGTATTCTATTCCTACTGAGTAACTAATTTGACTGTGTGATTGTTGTATTACTAACCACCTACCCATCCTGGTCTTGTCAGGCACATCTAACCCAATGTCAGAGAGATGTAACACAGTATATCGCTGTGCTGTCTGTTATGGACTGAATGTTTGCCCCACCTCTGAATGCATATTTGAAGACTTAGCCCCAGGTTGATGGTATTTGGAGATGGGGTATTTGGGAGGTAATGAGGTTTAGAGGAGGTCATGAGAGTGAGTCCCCCATGATGGGATTAGTGCCCTTCTTTTTTTTTGCGGGAGTCGGGGGAGTTGGGGGGATCAAGCTGTTCTTTATTTCAGGGAGAGGGCAGGGGAGGGGGCTCAGTCTTTTCTTGACAGCGGCTTTCCTCATGGCGGCCAGGACATTGCTCAGCTCCTCCTTCTTTCTCTTGGCCCGGATGTTTGTCCCCACTTTTTTCTTGATGAACTTGAGGGCGCATTTGTCCTTGGAGACCTTGAGTAACTCTAGGGCCCACTGCTCGTATGGGGCGAGGCCACACACCTCCCGGATCATGTCCCGCACGAACTTGGTGTGTTTGGTCAGATGCTTGCAGCAGCGACTGTGCTTGGGCTTGCTCACGTTCCTGGTTACCTTGCGGCCCTTGTTGAGGCCGGCGGCTACAGGGTAGCAAAAAGCCATGGCTGCTACTCTCCAATGGCGGCCATGGCGGAAGGGCTGGCGCTGTGCGGAACTCTGGCAGGATTAATTAGTGCCCTTCTAAGAAGAGGCACAAGGAGCTTGCGTCCTCTCTTTCCACCATTTGAGGTAGCTGTCCACAAGCCAGGAGGAAGGCCTTCATCAGGAATTGAATCACTTGCCCCTGGATCTTGGACTTTTAAGCCTCAAGAACTGAGAAATAAATGTCTCTTGTTTCAGTCACCTATCCTCTGGTATTTTGTTGTAGCAGACTGAGTTGACTAGTACAGTGTCTCAGATTACATGGGAATGTTGTGATGTATTAGTCATTTTTAAACATTTTGGAAGGGTCTAAGGCCACAGCAGGCTGCAGAGATTGTTTCATCCAGGTGTAAATCTTGAGAGGGCACTAGCACCCTTTAGGCTACCTTAGAATTCAGAAGACAACTGGGTATATTCAGTGTCTTTTATGTGACTACCCTAAATTCCAAGGTAATAAAGGCAAGAGGTGACAGGTAAAGAATAGCAATTCCTGAGTTCAAATCCTGGCTCTACTGCTTTTGATCTCTGTGACTATTGATAATTTATGTAAATTGTGTGTACCTCAGTTCTTTCATCTGTGAAAAACGTAGTAAATACCTGCTTTGTTTACCATATGGGATTGTTTTGAGTTTTTGTTTTTTTTTTGGTTTTTTTTGGGACGGAGTTTCGCTCTTGTTACCCAGGCTGGAGTGCAATGGCACGATCTCAGCTCACCGCAACCTCCGCCTCCTGGGTTCAGGCAATTCTTCTGCCTCAGCCTCCTGAGTAGCTGGGATTACAGGCACGCGCCACCATGCCCAGCTAATTTTTTGTATTTTTAGTAGAGAGGGGGTTTCACCGTGTTGACCAGGATGGTCTCGATCTTTTGACCTCGTGATCCACCCGCCTCGGCCTCCCAAAGTGCTGGGATTACAGGCTTGAGCCACCGCGCCCGGCCTGTTTTGAGTTTTTAAAGAGGTATTTGTGTAAGTGTTTTATTAATATTAGAAGTTTCTTAAGCTGAAGTTATTTCTACTAAGTAGATTGTTACTGGTCACATGTTACAAAAGTAGCTATTTTTCAGCAATGTTTGCTTTGTTAATTTTTATACATAAAAATATTTTGCTGTATGCAGTTTTAACTGTCATGATTTTTTTTTTAATTTTATTTTTCTGTCATTCCTTATGGACTGACAAAAGATTGTAGTGTGTATTTATTTCTTAGGAAATCCATTCAGATAAAATACGTCTCCCTGTGCCTTAAGATCTCATTAAAAAGTAAAGATTATCCCCAGGATCCAAAATTGTGGGTTCAGTTACTGACTTCTTATTATTTTTGTGAACTTTTATGTTTAGAGCTTCAGATACAAAATACATAGAAAGTACTACTGCTTAAGTGTAATTACACACTTTTCTTTATTCTGCGAGCCTGTGGAATAGTACCTTAACAGTATATAAACCATGCCTTTTCCAAAGTATACTTCATGGAGTAATGTTATTTTTTGCCTTCATAAAGCTTATATTTAATGTAACAGCATTTGTCTCTTCTGAAAGTGAATGTTTTAGAGCAAAGTTAAAAGCTGTATTTTATCCAGATTTTTTTTTTCATTAGCATTTGGGTGGTTGGCGTACATGAGTGGAGGGAGACCTATTTTTATATGATATAGGTTCAGATATATTAAATTCACTGCTTTTTAAAAATTAAAATAAGCCTTTTTTTTTTAGAGCAGTTATAGGCTTACAATAAAACTGAGTTGAAAGTGCAGGGATTTCCCATATTCCCTCTACCTCCACACACTCAAAACATCCCCCACCATCAACATTTTATATTATAGTAGATGAATTTACATTAATATTATTGTCACCCAAAGTCCACAATTTACTTTAGAGTTCAGCCTTGGTGTTGTACATTCTATGAATTTTGTCTGATATATAAAAACATGAATACACCATTGTATTTTATCATACACAATAGTTCTGCTGCCCTAAAAATTCTCTATGCTCTACTTGTTCATCCCTCCCTCCCCACTAGTGCCTGGCAATCACTAATGTTTCTAATGTCTACATAGTTTGCTTTTTCCAGAATATCATATCAGTGGAATCATACAATAGGTAACCTTTTCAGCTTGGATTCTCTCACTTATATTGTAATATGCATTTAAGTTGTCTCCATGTCTTTTCATGGCTTGATAGCTCATTTATTTTTAGCACTGAATACTATTCCTTTGTCTGGATGTACCACAGTTTATTTAACCACTTACCTACTGAAAGACATTCAGGGCACTTCCTAGTTTTGCCAGTGATGAATAAAGCTGCTTTATCCATGTGCAGGCTTTTGTGTGGACATGTTTTTAGATTTTTGGATAAATACTAAGGAGTGTGATTGGTGGATTGTTTGGTACCAGTATGTTTACTTTGGTAAGAAACTGCCAAGTTGCCTTTCAGAGTGGCTGTACCATTTTGCATTCCCATCAGCAATGAATGAGAGCTCCTATCACTTTATATCCTTGTCTGTATATGGAGTTCTCAAGTTTTTGGACTTTGTCCAATAAGTGTGTTGTAGTATATAATTTGTTTTAGTTAGCAATTCCCTAATGACATGATTTTGCACATGTTTTTATATGTTTATTTGCCATATGTGTATCTTTTTTGGTGAGATATCTGTTCAGGTCTTCAGCCCATTTTTTAAAAAATTGGGTTGTTTTCTTGTTGAATTTTAGGAACTCTTTGTATATTTTGGATAACAGTCCTAAAAGATATGTCTTTTGCAAATATTTTCTCCTAGTTTGTGGCTTGTCTTCTAATTCTTCTGATCTTGTCTTTTGCATGTAAAAGTTTTAAATTTTAATGAAGTCCAACTTATCAATTATTTCTTCCAGAGATCATGTATTTTGTATTGTCTCTAAAAGTTGCCATAACCAAGGTCATCTAGATTGCTATGTTAGTCTCTAAAAGTTTTATAGTTTTGTGTTTTATGTTTAGTCTGTGACCCATTTGAATTAATTTTTGTGAAGGGTGTAAGGTCTGTTTCTACATTCTTTTTTTTTTTTTTTTTTAAACATGTGGCTCTTTGTTTATTCCAGCATCATTTGTTGAAAAGACTATCTTTTATCCATTGTATTGTCTTAGCTCTTTTGTGAAAGCAGTTGGGTGTATTTATGAGAGTCTGTTTTTGGGCTCTCTCTTCTGTTCCATTAATGTTTTTATCTGTCCTTTCACAAATACCACACTGTCTTGCTATGTGTAGCTTTATAGTAAGTCTTAATTATGGAAAACTTTAAACATACATGAAAGTATGGCTGACAGTTCAGTGAATCCCTGTGTATACATCACGTAGTTACATTGTTCATCAGCTCATGGCTGCTCTCGTTTTGCTACCCCACCCCATTCCAAGATTTCATGTAAAATTTTAGATATCATATAATTCATTTCTGTCTATTGAGAGCGTATTTATATCTTCACTTTAAAGAAACCACAAAGTCTTCTCCAGTATAAGTTGGTCCCCATTTTGTAAATGCTTTTTTTTTTTTTGGTGCAGTTTAAATATACATTTTAAAAGAAACATGAAAAAAGTATTCTGTGGTAGTATTTTATTGCATACATGTACATATTTTAAACGTGGAAAATAAAACATTCATTTATAAGTAGAACATTTTATACTCATTTTATGAGATGGTTTTATCACATATGTTTTAGAGATATTTTGAGAACTCCTTTTAGAGTCATTTAATAGTTTTGCATTGGAAAGCACCTTTTTTTTTTTTTTTTTTTTTTTGAGACGGAGTTTTGCTCTTGTTACCCAGGCTGGAGTGCAATGGCGCAATCTCAGCTCACCACAACCTCCGCCTCCTGGGTTCAAGCAGTAATCCTGCCTCAGCTTCCCGAGTAGCTGGGAGTACAGGCGTGCGTCACCATGCCCAGCTAATTTTTTGTATTTTCAGTAGAGACGGGGTTTCACCATGTTGACCAGGATGGTCTCGATCTCTTGACCTCGTGATCCACTTGCCTCCCAAAGTGCTGGGATTATAGGCGTGAGCCACTGCGCCCGGCCCAGCACCTTTACTTCTATGTGGATTTTTGGAGATACACATTACCTTGGAATATGGATACAAGGCTGTCATAGAAATATGTTTCAAACTTTGAGTACTCATTCACATGCTATTAGCATAGTTACTTAGAAGTGTTTTGTAAAAATTTATCAATTCTCCCTCATTTATTTATTTATTAGTTATTTTAACTGCCTAAGCTCTAGAGCCAGTCATGTTTTTTATGTGAAAGAGCAGATTTTATGGCTTTATAAGTAATGTTTTCTTTCTTAGTCAGATTTCAGTCAAATGGTTCTGTCTTTTTGTAATAGTAATATCAGTATTATACTGGAACAATGTTGGCATTACTAATGACTATATAGAAAAACTGATACCACAATATAAAACATTTTAATTAGTACAAATTAGAAACCCCCTGTATGATAATGCCTCATTTCTGTAGGCTCAATAGAAATGTGTAATAATTGATTTTCTAAAACCTTTTCATGCATTTGTAAAACACATTTTTCTTGTCTGTTGGCAATGGAAAATATAATGTTTACTGTTTTATTTTTAAATTATGTTTTTTATTATCTGTATCACAAGAAATCAGAATATCAAGATGATTGAAATGATATGAATAATATACTAAAAATAAGGGCTTCATGTATAAAATAATATCTCAAGGCTTCATAACAGCCATTTTAGCTACATAAGGGTTTTTTCTACTTTGTTTCAAATTCATAGATGTATTAATTGAGATTGCCTAATATCAGTCTCTAGTCAAGAAATATATTTGAGGGTATAGAATAAGCTCAGAAGATCAAGCAGTTCTACTAAAAACAGAATATTTCTAAAAAGTGCTTTCAAATAAAAATGGAGGAATATTAAAATTAGATACTAAATTATCTTTTATCTATATGAAGTATGGTTAGTATATCAAGTGGAGTAAGTGGAAACTTACTGTAAAGTAGATTTCATAGTCTTTCAAATTCTTTTATTTTTACTCTTAATCAGATGAAACATTTTCCTTAATATATCTTGTTTATCTTATTTGTTTATTCTGTTTCTGGACGAAGAGAAAGTCAAATTCATTTCATCATATATTTAACATGTTAAATAAGAATGATGATTTTTTAAACCATTCAGAGTTCTCTCAGATATAAACCTTGATTCTTCCACTTAACTTACTTAAGTATCTGGGCTATATTATCTCTAAGAGAGCACAAATCTTCCTCTATCTGATATGTCAAAAGTATTACAAAGGTAAAATCAGTTAGGTTGACATTTTAAAATATTACTGAATTTAAAGAACTCTGTAAGTGGTTGCTGAAAGTGTAGTGCTTTATATAAAAATCATATAAAAATATATCTGACTTTTTTGAAAAATTCTATTGTGTTGCATTATCTGCCACAAAGCTCTCTTTTACCCCTTTATTCCTTGAACATATTAATCATAGTTGTTTTATAGTCTCAGTTTGGGCTACTATAACAAAAATATCCTAGATTGTATGACTTAATAAACATTTATTTCTCACAGTTCTGAAATGTGGGGAGTCCGGGATCAAGGTTCTGACAGATTTGGTGTCTGGTGAGGGTCTACTTCTTGGTTCATAGATGACTATCTTCTCCACATGATGGAAAAAAGGCGAGAAGGCTCTCCAAGTTTCATTTTGTAATGGCACTAATTCCATTTATGAGAATTCTATCTTAATGAACTAATCACCTTTCAAAGACCCCATCTCATAGTACCATCACACTGGAGATTAGGATTTCTTTCTTTCTTTCTTTTTGAGACAGAGTCTCGCTCTGTCACCCAGGCTGGAGTGCAGTGGCACAATCTCGGCTCACTGCAACTTCTACTTCCCAGGTTCAAATGATTCTCCTGCCTCAGCCCCCCAGGTAGCTGGGACTACAGGCACACACCACCATGCCCCACTAATTTTTGTATTTTTGGTAGAGACAGGGTTTCACCATGTTGGCTAGGTTTGTCTTCAACTCCTGACCTCAGGTGATCCACCTGCCTTGGCCTCCCAGAGTGCTGGGATTATAGGCATGAGCCACTGCACGCAGCCTAGGATTTCAATATATGAATTTGTGGGAGGTCAGAATTGTCCAGTTCATAATATAGTTCACTTAAAATTCATGTCTGCCAAGCTCATTTTCTAGATTTTGTCTTGGTTTATATTTATAGTTTTGTCTTTTTTTCTTCTATGCATATTTTAAAGACATCTTATTGAAGTAGAAATATATACTGCAAATGATTCATACATTTTCACAAACTGAATACACCTATGTACCAAATACCTAGATTGGGAAACAGTAATTATCGGTATACTTCATAAGCCCTCCTCTTGATACCTTTCACTTAATAATTTGCTTTTCTTCCCGGAAGGAAACAGTATCCTTACCCTTAAAGATACCCATTTCCTTTCTGATAAATTGTTGAGCTAGTTTGAAGCCTTGGATGATGGATTTTGTTCTACTTGTGGGTTCTAGGGAAGGGATTCAACAACCTTGAGTTCACTTACTCATCTCAATTATGGATTGAGATGATTTAAGCTGGGCTTTAATCTGATCATCCTTACTCCCCAGAATATAGACTTCATCTTTTAAACCAAAGACTAGAAGAGTTAGCAGGATTGTAATTTTTGGTGGATCCTGACCCTCCACCTTTTGTTACTGCATTTTTGTGAATTTGCTGAAAGCTCTACTCAGCATTTAGGCCTCTCAGCCTCCTCTTGTCTAATTAACACATTTTGGAAAAGCAATTCCAAAAGCCAATCAGAGTTCTTGGTTTCTAGATTTACTGCTGCTTCTGGGTCTTGCCTGCATAATTCATCACTGTTCTTTTAGCTCTCCAATGCCTTCAAACAGGTTTCTTAGCTTTTTCCCAGGTTTTCTAGTTCTCTGTGGTGGTTGTTCTAAGTTGTCTGTTTAGCCATTCTTAGATACAGGACTATATCTTCCTATAGTGCCTGTTTTTAAAAAAGTGTTCTCTAAAGGCTTAGTTAAAATGGCATTGTTTATCACTGTGATGTGTGACTCCTTTTAAGCATCCATAACTAGCATTATTGAAGTTGTCTGTAATGAGTTTCCCATGTTTGGGGTACATTATGGTTCAAAATGGAGCAGTAGTGTAAGAACCTCATAATACATTTGTAAATTCTCAGGTATGAGGCAGCTTCTTTCTGAGGGATAATTTTAGAGGGGAAACTTTTTTTTTTATATTTGGCATCTAGGGATATTGAACTTGAATCAATATTACTTGAAGTAATAGTTTCAATTACATGGCTTCTAGAAAGAAACTTTCTTAATAATAGAAGCAGTGGCAATAGCTACTATTTGTGTAGTTTAATTTGTTTCAGGCACTAAGTGCTTATATAGCTTTCAAGAAAGTGATTCAATCTTTATAAACACTTTAATGATATAGATACTGCTTTTATAGCTGAGTAAATCAAGACAAGGAAAAGTCAAATCAAGACAAGGAAAGGTTGAGTAATTTGTCATGGTCATAGAGCCAGCACTTACATTGGATTGGTGTGTCCTGATATACCCATATACTGTGTACATATCTAGCATCCATTTTGTTTGGGCCAATGTCTATTCTGATTCATCAAAAACCTGAGAAACATAGTCCACAGTAATATAGATTCAAATATGTTACTGGAGATTCGTTCTCATCCTCCAAGAAAAACTCAAAACCTTTGTTTCATTAATCTCATAAAAACATCCACCCTTCACTTGTCAGTTTTTTCACTGCTTGGTTCCAATTTAGGGGATTATGCAGTTGGTACATGCGTATAGCTAGTAACTAGGAGAGCTGCATCTAAGAAGCAATGTCACGATATTCTCATGGCAGTAGACGCAAACTGAAAGTTCATAAAAAGTATACGAGAATTTCCTCTGAGGGTAATGTTTTTAAATAATAATTGACATGAACTATTTTAGCTATAAGCAACATGTTCTTCATGTTTATTAGCTCATAATCCCATTATTAAAACTTTAAATATTGTTTCAAATAATCCCTTTTAGAAAATTATAATTTCTGTAATGTTATATGTTAATTTGTAGAAGTTTTGTTAGTAGGAATATAAGATCATTGAATCATGTGTGGCAAAGATACAGAAATTACTTTTGTGGAATCTTTAAAAATAGTAGTATTATAATATTTGCATAATTTTTATTTTATTTTTAACAGATTCTTACTCTGTCACCCAGTCTGGAGTGCAGTGGCGTGATCTTGGCACACTGTCTCCTGGGTTCAAACGATTCTTCTGCCTCAGCCTCCCAAGTAGCTGGGACTACAGGTGTGCACCACCACGCCTGGCTAATTTTTGTATTTTTAGTAGAGATAGGGTTTCACCATATTGGCCAGGCTGGTCTCGAACTCCTGCCCTCAGGTGACCCGCCTGCCTCGGCCTCCCAAAGTGCTGGGATTACAGATGTGAGCCGCCATGCCTGCTGCATAATTTTTTAAAACTGTAAAAAAATTTATCAACAGGAAGCAGTTGGATCAATTATGAAC
This sequence comes from Cebus imitator, assembly GCF_001604975.1. Taxonomy (NCBI): domain Eukaryota; kingdom Metazoa; phylum Chordata; class Mammalia; order Primates; family Cebidae; genus Cebus; species Cebus imitator. The sequence continues at coordinate 7,722,982 of NW_016107365.1, read as the reverse complement.
CATATATGTTATGAAATATTACTGAATTTTAATAAGATAATGATTCATTGACCTTTATACTTATTAAAAATGCCATCCTTTGAATTAAATATACATTGAAGACATACAGTAGTACAAGTAATCCTCTGTAAAGTGTTCTTATTTTTGTAAATGTATATTAAAATCAAACTTCATGTAAAAATACGTTTCTTATGGAAATGAACTCAAAACCTATATGTTGGTATGTTCATAAAGGACACTATAGAAACATTTACATGAGTCTTAAAAATTTTTTTAAGTTATTGTTTTTCTTTTAAGTTCTGGGGTACATGTGCAGAATGTGCAGGTTTTTTACATAGGTAAACATGTGCCATGTGATTTGCTGTACCTATCAATCAGTCATCCAGGTATTAAGCCCAGCAGGCATTAGCTTTTTTCCCTAATGCTCTGCCCCCTGACCCTCACCTCATAGGCCCCAGTAAGTGATGTTCCCCTCCTGTGTCCATGTGTTCACATTGTTCAGCTCCCACTTATAAGTGAGAACGTGTGGTATCTGGTTTTCTGTTCCCACGTTAGTTTGCTGAGAATAATGGCTTCCAGCATCATCCATGTCCCTGCAAAGGACATGATCTTGTTCCTTTTTATGGGTGCATAGTATTCCATGGTGTATATACATCACATTTTATCTAGTCTATCATTGATGGGCATTTGGGTTGATTCTCTGACTTTGCTATTGTGAATAGTGCCACAGTAAACATATGCATGCATGTGTTTTTATAGTAGAATGATTTGTAATCCTTTGGGTATGTATGCCAGTAATGGGATTGCTGGGTCAAATAGTATTTCCGGTTCTGAATATTTGAGGAATAAGCACATTGTCTTCCACAATGATTGTACTAATTTCTATTCCCACCAACAGTGTAAAAGCATTCCTGTTTCTCCACAGCCTTGCCAACATCTGTTGTTTTTTTGAGCTTTTAATAATTGCCATTCTGACTGGTATGAAATGATATCTCATTGTGGTTTTGGTTTGCATTTCTCTAGCAATCATTGATGTTGAGCTATTTTTCGTATGTTTGTTGGCTGCATGTACGTCTTTTTTTGTGAAGTGTCTGTTCATATCATTTGCCCACTTTTTAATGGAGTTGTTAGTTTCTTGTAAATGTGGTTAAGTTTCTTGTAGATTCTGGATATTAGCCCTTTGTCAGATCAATAGATTGCAAAAATTTTCTCCTGTTCTATAGATTTTCTGTTTGCTTTGATGATAATTTTGTTCACTGTGCAGAAACTCTTTAATTAGATCCCATTTGTCAATTTTTGCTTTTGTTGCAATTGCTTTTAGCGATTTCATCATAAAAGCCTTTGCCCATGCTGATGTCTTAAATGGTATTGCCTAGATTCTCTGTCTGCTAGGGTTTTTATAGTTTTAGGTTTTACGTTTAAGTCTTTAATCCATCTTGAGTTAATTTTTGTATAAGGTGTAAGGAAGGGCTCTAGTTTCAATTTTCCACATATGGCTAGCCAGTTCTTCCAGCACCATTTGTTAAATAGGGTATCTTTTCCCATTGTTTGTTTTTGTCAGGTTTGTCGAAGATTAGATGGCTGTAGATGTGCGGTTTTATTTCTGAGTTCTTTATTCTGTTCCATTGGTCTATGTGCCTTTTTTGTACCAGTACCATGCTGTTTTGGTTACGGTGGCCTTGTAGTAGTTTGAAGTCAGGTAGCATGATGCTTCCAGCTTTGTTCTTTTTGCTTAGGATTGTCTTGGCTATGTGAGCTCTTTTTTGGTCCCATGTGAATTTTGAAATATTTTTTTCTAGTTCTTTGAAGAATGTCAGTGATAGTTTAATGGGAATAGCATTGGATCTATAAATTGCTTTGGGCAGTTTGGCCATTTTCATGATGTTGATTCTTTGTATCCATGAGCATGGAATACTTTTCCATCTGCTTGTGCCTCTTTGATTTACTTGAGCAGGTTTGTAGTTTTATTATTATAATATACTGTCATAATCTTAAACATTTGTACAGTAAAATAAGCCATACATACGCATCTTTCATTAAAATAATGTAATTGAACTCTAATAAAGTATGTTAATTAACAATGAGGAAGAAATTGAATGAGTAGATGTTTATTAAAAGCAGCTTTTTATGTCTATTTTGAGGATTTTATTTGTTAGTAGTAGTGCTATGTTTGTTAACACAGCACTTTCATTATGTATCACTTTCAGGTAGAGTTTGAACATTTGTTTGATTAACCATGACATAAGATTGTAGGTGAGTGCTTATGCTTAGAGCGTTTAATTATTTGTGTGTTATTGGTTTACTGATGTGTACTTAACAGAACTGCTTTAGCCTGGAGTGCCGTAAAGAAATAGTCACTCAAGTCCAGCTTTGATGTAAGAGTATATCTTAATTATAGTCTTTTTATTAAGCACTAAAAGACAACTAGTTTATTTTGAATTGTGTATTCAAAGGAAGGTGATAATGTTGTGATTTCTAGTTTAATTTTGAAGGTAAGTGTTAATACAAATACTTTTGTTTTCAAAGAGTATAAATTTTGTGAGTTTTCTGTGAATACTTTTATAAGATTTTTGACTGTGGATTTAAAAAGCACTGAGCTAATGTGTTTACTATTCTAAGAGACTTAAAAGTTTACTTTTCATGAAAGGTGTTTTCCAGTGATATTTATGTCAAGATTTAAGGAAAGATTGTGTAAAATCTGTAGGTACCTGGTAAGGGAAAAATTCTTAAATGGTATTAACCTAAAACATTTTAGATGTTTTTCTTTATTGTTATGTATAACAATTCATAAATACAGCAAACTTTTTAAGTGACTTTCTGATTTTTATCTCCTTAGTTTTATTTCATTAAATGTTTTTTAAAAGATAATTGAGATCACATGAAATTGTAAGAAATAATTGAGAGAGATCTGGTACAACGTTTACTCAGTTTTCCCCAGTGAAATTTTTTAGAGACTGGGTCTCACTCTGTCACCCAGGCTGGAGTACAGTAGCTTGATCATAGCTCATTGAAGCCTTAATGGCAATATCTTGCAAAACTGTAGTACAGTATTACAACCAGGATATTGACATGATACAGTCAAAATTCAGAACATTTCCATCACAGGGAGTCTTCATTTTGCCGTTTTATGGCCAAACCAGCTTTCTTCCAGATGCTTAACTCTACTCCCAGCCCTTAACTCCTGGCAATCACTAATCTTTCTGTTTTCATAATTGTGTTTTTTCAAGAATGTTATATAAGTGGAATTATATGGTATATAACCTTCATTGTAGATAATCCATTTTGTCATTCTATAGTGTCCTTCTCTGTAGTAATTTTCTTTGCTCTGAAGTGTATTTTATCTGATATTAATATAGTCATTCTGCTTTCTGATTACTATTAGCATGTTATATATTTTTCCATCCTTTTACTTTTAACCTGCCTTTACCTTTATATTTATAGTGAATTTCTTATAGGCAGCATATAGTTGAGTCATGGGTTTTAATCTACTCTACCAGCCTTCATCTTTTAATCTATTAATTTTTAAGGCTTAAGCTTCCCGTTATATTTTTTGTTTTCTGCTTGTTCTCTCTAGTCTTCATTTCTCTTACTGCGAGTTATTTCAGCATTTTTTAGAATTCCATTTTATCTACAGTTAATTTGAATGTATCTCTTTTTTATTAAAAACTATTTTTCAGAAACTTTTTAGAGACAGAATCTCACTCAGTCACCTAGGCTGCAGTAAGTGGCTTGATCATAGCTCATTGAAGCCACAAACTCTTCGGCTCCAATGATCCTCCCACCTCAGCCTCCTGAGCAGCTAAGACTATGGATACATGCCCCTATGAATGGCTGAGTTTTAAAATTTTTTTACTTTTAGTAGAGGCAAGGCCTTGCTCTGTTGTCCAGGCTGGTCTGGAACTCCTGGCCTTAAGTAAGTAATCTTTCCACCTTGGCTTCCGAAAGCATAAATATATCTCTTTGTATAACTTTTTTAGTGGTTGCTCTAGGTATTATAATATGCATGTCTACCAGTGTCCTCATATTATGCTTCAAATGGCAAAATTTTTAACCACTTACCTCCTTTTCATCTCTTTCTTCTCTACAGTTTATAAATACAGTTTTCTTACTATGTCCTTTACATACATTTAGAACCATATCAGTGTTATAACTTTTTCTTCAACCATCTAATATAATTTAAAAGGCTCAGAGGAGAAGGCCAAATGATTATATTTACTCATATTTTTACTTGCCATATTCTTTCTTCCTTCCTAATGTTTGAAGATTCCATCTTTTATCATTTCCTTTCTGTCTAAAGAGCTTCCTTGGGCCGAGCGTGGTGGCTTACACCTGTAATCCAAGCACTTTGGAGGCCAAGGCAGGCGGATCACCTGAGGTCAGGAGTTCAAGACCAGCCTGACCAACACGGTGAAACCCCGTCTTAAAAAAAAAAAAAAAAAAAAAGAGCTTCCTTTAGCCATTCTTTCAGGATAGGTCTGTTGATGACAAATACGCTAGCTCTCCTTCATCTGAAAATCTCTTGATTTTTTTCCCGCTTCATTCCTGAAATATATTTTTGCTAGATACAAGATTCACTGTTGATAGTTCTTCTCCTTCAGTTGGTCTACTTTCTTCCGTCCTCCATGGTTTTTGATGAGAAATCTGCTGTCATTTGACTTGTTTTTCTGTTACAGGTAAAGTGTCATTTCTCCTGTTCTGCTTTCAAGATTTGTTTTTTCTCTGTCTTCAGTTTTCAGAGGTTTTACTATAATATGTGTTGTTATGGATTCCTTTGGGTTTAATCCTGTTGAGGGTTTATTCAGCTTCCTCAATTCGTAGTTTTATGTCTGTGCGAAATTTAAGAAGTTTGCAGTCATTATTTCTTTGAATTATCTTTCAGCTCTTGCCTCTGTCTCCCCTCCTTCCAGGATTTATTAATAGATGAAAGGAATGTTAGGTGTTTTATTGTTGTTTCACTGGTCCCTGAGACTGTGTTTTTTAGTTTTGATTTTTCTTTTGTCCCTAGTCTATTTTATTTTTGTTATTCAGATTGGGTAAATTTTGTTGTTCTGTGTTCCAGTTTACTGATTATTTCTTTTGTCCTCTTCCTCTGCTTTTGATCCCATTCGGATTAGGTTTTTAGTTTTGGTTTTTTTATTGGCCAGTCATAACATCTTTTATTTCTCTTTATTTATATCTTCTATTTCTTTCTTTAGACTTTATTTATTTATTTTTAGATGGAGTTTTACTCTTATTGCCCAGGCTGGAGTGCAATGGTGCAATCTTTTTGCATGCTGGGCTAATTTTGTATTTTCAGTGAGACAGCGTTTCACCATTTTGTCCAGGCTGGTCTCAAACTCCTGACTTCAGGTGATCTGCTCACCTTGACCTCCCAAAGTGCTCGAATTTCAGGTTTGAGCCACTGCGCCTGGTCTAGACTTTATAATTCTTTGCTAAAACCTTCTATTTTTTTATTTTTTACCAGGACGTTCTCTATTGCTCATTGAAGCATTTTCTTTTAATTTTTATTTTTGAAATCATCAGATCATTCCAGTATCTTTATTATCTTGGTGTTGGCATTTGCTAGTTACCTATTTTTATTCAGTTTGAGATCTTCCTGTCTCTTTGAATGATAAGTGATTTTTTAATTGAAACTTGGACATTTGGGATACTTTGAGACTGGATCTTATTTAAACCTTCAGGTTAACTGGCTTTGTTTGATACCACTCTAGCAGGGAAGGGTAGTGATTAAGAGAGGTGGGTGCTGTCTCATTACTGCCAGGTCATAGCAGAAGTCCAGATTCCCTGCTCATGGGATTGTGCTTATCGTTACCACAGGGGAGTCTGGGATTTCTGGCTCCCCAACCATCTTTCTCTGATAGCTGTCTAGAAGGGATACAAGGTACTGTTCTACATGTGTCCTTCCCTGACAACCACAAAGGCGTGGGAGGTGCTGGCTTTGGTTACTACTAGGTGTGGTGTGCAAGTCCTGACTGTCCACTAGGCCTCCTCTGACATCATCACGGTCAGAGGAATAAGGTCACCTTGTCACTAAGGGATGGGCTTAGAAGTCCAATCTCTTTACTTGGTCTTCACTGGCAATATGAGAGTGTCATGTTACCTCTTGGTAGAGATGAAAATCTCAATCCAATTTTGGCCTTTTCTGAAGCCACCCAGTGAGGTGGTTGGGGCATCTCATTACAGGCTTATAAGGGTAGAAGTAGGATCACCATCTCAGCCTTTACTGGTGATGAGGTAGGGCCATACTTTTTTATCTGGTGTTGGCTGCACTTGAGTAGTTACTTCTAAAAGTTTTCTGTCTTGCTAGACTGCCCCTTTCTTGGTCCTTTGGCTCGAGAGAGTGGTTTTGGGGGTTTCTTTTCATCTGCATTTGTTGCCAGTTTCTCCTGCACTGAGCTGTGGATGTATGAAATAAAAGGAAAACCCAGGGAACTCACTGGTGTGTCTTTCTTTGGGTCTTGAGGTTCCTATCCAGTCCTTTTTGCTTTTCAAAGTCTTTTCATGTTTGTTGGATATATGTTTTACACGTAATGTTCTGCTTTTCTGGATCTACTTAGTGAGAGAGATGGGGGAAAGTACATCTACCCCATCTTCCTGGAGGCAGAAAGTGTGTTTCAGATATTTGGTAATGGAAGTTACCTCTAAACAGTAGTTGAATTGGATGTATGTGGATATTATTGTGTTTGTGTGGTTTTTGTTTGTTTGTTTTGGGGACTAAATGCCTATAGGCATATTTTATTGGCAGAGATAAAGAATTCAAAACAAAAACCTAGAATCAACTCCTATGGATATTTGTAAATCTCAAACAGACATTTTTTTGACAACTCAGGGACCTACTTAACAACTCTGGTTTTTACATGTCAAACTTTACTGTGATTTCTTTTATGTTGCTATTCAAACAATGCTCCTCTTTTTTCTTTTGGACTCTGATCTAGTTACAGAGTGGCTGACAATATATGGAAATAGTTTTCAGATTTTAGATAGTCTCATATTATACGCCTTGTTAAAATCTAATGGTCATGTGTTCCTTTTGAGAGACTAGGTATTTCTATCGGGATTTAATAGCAAAAATTTACTTTGTAATATTATAGAAGCATCATCTGTAGCACAGTAACTTGTTACAAAATATGAGAAAAATCAAGGCCTTTTAGTTTGTGTAATATTTTTAAATTGCCTCAACAGAAGTATTGTACAGTAAAATCTTATTGTAGATGTTTAAAAGAAAGTTTTGACTATGTAATATGTGGATTGTTCAAGGTCTAAAGTAATCTTGGGATTGGATTTCTTTCATTGTAGGGTGATGAATTAGAAGACAATGAAAAGAATTTCTATGAATCTGATGATGATCAGAAGGAAAAGACTGACAAAAGGAAGAAGCCATATACTATGGATCCAGATCATAGACTCTTAATTAGAAATACAAAGCCTTTGCTTCAGAGCAGGAATGCTGCGGTATGTTAAAATCCTTATAAGAAATAATTCACTGTTTTTTTTTTAAACAGCAATTAAAAATATCTCAATTTAGTAAGTGACTCTGTGTGTGCTCATGGAGCATGTGTTTGTTTACACACCAAATGATGTGTAATGGATAGTTGAAATACAGTGTGTAATGTAAGCTATAGATTTAGAGACCTAATGTCTGCGAAGTAATACCTAAATAAATATATTTCAGCCTTCCATGTTTCCAGGTATGCGGAGTTAGGTTTTGATGAGAATACCTGGTTTGACCTATTGGACTTCATTTACTTTTTAGTGGTTTTGTTAATTTGCTTTTCTTAAGTTATTCCTAAGTTGTTTCTAAATTGATTGGATATATTAGCCCTTATGTAAGGACTGTGTATATTTCTTAGTTATTCCATTGTGATTGAGGGTACTTGATATGGTAGCAGTTCATACTGTTTGTATCTATCTGATAGAATTTTTAAGAATCATCTTTTTTTTTTTTTTGAGTCGGAGTTTCGCTCTTGTTACCCAGGCTGGAGTGCAATGGAGCGATCTTGGCTCACCGCAACTTCCGCCTCCTGGGTTCAGGCAATTCTCCTGCCTCAGCCTCCTGAGTAGCTGGGATTACAGGCACGCTCCACCATGCCCAGCTAATTTTTTTTGTATTTTTAGTAGAGACGGGGCTTCACCATTTTGACCAGGATGGTCTCGATCTCTTGACCTCGTGATCCACCCGCCTCGGCCTCCCAAAGTGCTGGGATTACAGGCTTGAGCCACCACGTCCGGCCTAAAAATCATCTTTATTTGGGTTCTAAGGTTGTTTTTGTTTCACACCTTTTTATTTTATATAACCATTTATATTTTAGAAGACTACATGTGAACAATACAAAACTAGAAAATACAGACTAGCAAAACTAAAAAGAAAATTAAAACATCACATTCTCAACACTCAGAAATCACTTAGTGTATTTTCTTCTAGATCTTTTAAATCTGCATAAATATACATATATTCATGGTTACACATGCATATATATATTTTAACCAAGATAAAAATTATGCTGTATATAGCATTTTTAAATTTTATTTTATTTTTATTTTTTGTTATTTTTTTAATTTTTTTTATATATATTTTTAAAGATGGGATTTCACCGTGTTGGTCACGCTGGTCTTGAATTCCCAACCTCAGGTGACCCACCCGCCTTAGCCTCCAAAGTGCTTGGATTACAGGTGTGAGCCACCATGCCTGGCCCTGTATATAGCATTTTCTAACCCTTTTTTCTAAAGTCAGTCCTTTCCAATTTTTATTTTAATAAAGTTTCATTTTATTTGATCCCAATTGATCTCAAATTATCCTTTTTTTTGGATGGTTTATCTAAACCATTATCTAATATGTTGCATCTTTTCTTCACAGCCTCTAAAGGCTTCAGAATGTCCTTCTGGGTTTGTATGATTACTGCTGCTGCTGCTTATTTTAATTTTTTGCCACACCTGCTGGAATGGGATGGTTGCATCTTTTATAGTGTCATTTAATTTATTCTTTTATATTCTGTGTTTTCTGTTAACTGGCAGTTATATCTAAAGGCTTGATGGATTTAAGTTAAACATGTTATTCAAGATTTTAATTGAGAAATATTCTTTTTTTTTTTTAATTGTACTTTAGGTTCTGGGGTACATGTCCAGATCATGCAGGATTGTTGTATAGGTACACACATGGCAATGTGGTTTGCTGCCTCCATCTCCCCATCACGTACATCTGGCATCTCTCCCCATGTTATCCCACTCCCCCCCCCCCCGTTACCCCCCCCCCCCCCCCGCCGTCCCACCCTTCCCCCCCCCACCAGCAGACCCCAATGTGTGATGCTCCTCTCCCTGTGCCCATGTGTTCTCATTGTTCAACACCTGCCTATGAGTGAGAACATGTGGTGTTTGATTTTCTGTTCTTGTGTCAGCTTGCCGAGAGTCACGGTTTCCAGATTTATCCATGACCCTGCAAAGGACACAAACTCATTCTTTTTTATGGCTACATAGTATTCCATGGTATATATGTGCCACATTTTCCTTGTCCAGTCTATTGTCAATGGGCATTTGGGTTGGTTCCAGGTCTTTGCTATTGTAAACAGTGCTGCAATGAACATATGTGTGCATGTGTCTTTATAATAGAATGATTTATAATCCTTTGAGTATATACCCAGTAATGCGATTGCTGAGTCAAATGGAATTTCTATTTGTAGGTCCTTGAGGAATCGCCACACTGTCTTCCACAATGGTTGAACTAATTAAGTGTTCCTATTTCTCCACATCCTCTCCAGCATCTGTTGTCTCCAGATTTTTTAATGATTGCCATTATAACTGGCATGAGGTGGTATCTCAATGTGGTTTTGATTTGCATTTCTCTAATAATCAGTGATGATGAGCATTTTTTTCATATGTTTGTTGGCTTCATATATGTCTTCTTTTGAAAAGTGCCTGTTCATATCCTTCAGCCACTTTTGGATGGGTTTGTTTTTTTCTTGTAAATCTGTTTTAGTTCTTTGTAGATTCTGGATATTAGCCCTTTGTCAGATGGGTAGATTGCAAAAATTTTTCTCATACTGTTGGTTGCCATTTCACTCTGATGATAGTTTCTTTTGGTGTACAGAGGCTCTGGAATTTAATTAGATTCCATTCGTCTATTTTGGCTTTTGTTGCCAATGCTTTTGGTGTTTTAGTCATGAAGTCCTTGCCTATGCCTATGTCCTGAATGGTTTTGCCTAGGTTTTCTTCCAGGGTTTTTATGGTGTTAGGTCTTATGTTTAAGTCTTTAATCCATCTGGAGTTACTTTTAGTGTAAGGTGTCAGGAAGGGGTCCAGTTTCTGCTTTCTGCACTCTGCTAGCCAGTTTTCCCTACACCATTCATTAAACAGGGAATCCTTTTCCCATTGCTTGTTTTTGTGAGGTTTGTCAAAGATCAGATGGTTGTAGATGTGTGGCATTGCCTCCAGGGCCTCTGTTCTGTTCCATTGGTCTATATCTCTGTTTTGGTACCAGTACCATGCTGTTTTGATTACTGTAACCTTGTAGTATAGTTTGAAATCAGGTAGCATGATGCCTCCAGCTTTGTTCTTTTTGTTAGGATTGTCTTGGCTATGCAGGCTCTCTTTTGGTTCCATTTGAAGTTTAATGTGGTTTTTTCCAGTTCTATGAAGAAGGTCATTGGTAGCTTGATGGGGATAGCGTTGAATGTATGAATTACTTTGGGCAATATGGCCATTTTCACAATATTGATTATTCCTAACTGTGAGCATGGAATGTTTTTCCATCTGTTTGTGTCCTCTCTTATTTCCTTGAGCAGTGGTTTGTAGTTCTCCTTAAAGAGGTCCTTTACCTCCTTTATTAGTTGTATTCCTAGATATTTTATTCTCTTTGTAGCAATTGTGAATGGGAGTTTGCTCATGATTTGGCTCTCTGTTAATCTGTTATTGGTGTATAGAAATGCTTGTGATTTCTGCACATTGATTTTGTATTCTGAGACTTTGCTGAAGTTGCTTATCAGTTTAAGGAGATTTTCATTGAGATGATAGAGTCGTCTAAGTATACAATCATGTGGTCTGTAAAAGAGACAATTTGACTTCCTCTTTTCCTAGTTGAATACCCGCCTTTTTTTTTTCTTACCTAATTGCTCTGGCTAGAACTTCCAATACTATATTGAATAGGAGTGGTGAGAGAGGGCATCCTTGTCTATTGTCAGATTTCAAAGGGAATGCTTCCAGATTTTGCCCATTAAGTATGATATTGGCTGCAGGTTTGTTGTAAATAGCTTTTTATTGTTTTGAGATATGTTCCTTCGATACCTAGTTTATTAAGAGTTTTTAGCATAAAGCGCTGTTGAATTTTGTCGAAGGCCTTCTCTGCCTCTATTGAGATAATCATGTGGTTTTTGTCTTTGGTTCTGTTTATGTGGTGGATTACATTTATAGACTTGCGTATGTTGAACCAGCCCTGCATCCCTGGAATGACGCCTACTTGATCGTGATGGATAAGCTTTTTGATGTGCTGTTGCAATCGGTTTGCCAGTATTTTATTGAAGAATTTTGCATCGATGTTCATCATGGATATTGGCCTCAAGTTTTCTTTTTTTGTTGAGTCTCTGCTAGGTTTTGGTATCAGGATGATGTTGGTCTCATAAAATGATTTGGAAAGGATTCCCTCTTTTTGTGTTGTTTGGAATAGTTTCAGAAGGAATGGTACCAGCTCCTCTTTGTGTGTCTGGTAGAATTTGGCTGTGAACATATCTGGACCTGGGCTATTTTTGCTTGGTAGGCTATTAATTGCTGCCTCGACTTCAGCCCTTGTTATTGGTCTATTCAAGGTTTCAACTTCTTCCTGGTTTGGCTTGGGAGGATGCAAGTGTCCAGGAATACATCCATTTTTTCCAGGTTTACTGGTTTATGTGCATAGAGTTGTTTGCAGTAATCTCTGGTTGTAGTTTGTATTTCTGTGGAATCAGTCATGATAGCCCCTTAATTGTTTTTTTATTGCATCTATTTGATTCTTCTCCCTTTTCTTTTTTATTAATCTGGCTAGCGGTCTGTCTGTTTTGTTGATCTTTTCAAAAAACCAGCTCCTGGATTTATTGATTTTTTTGGAGGGCATTTTATATCTCTATCTCCTTTAGTTCTGCTCTGATCTTAGTTATTTCTTGTCTTCTGCTAGCTTTTGAGCTTTTTTGATCTTGCTCTTGTAGCTCTTTCAATTTTGGTGATAGAGTGTCGATTTTAGATCTTTCCTTCCTTCTCATGTGGGCATTTATTGCTATAAATTTCCCTCTGGACACTGCTTTAAATGTGTCCCAGAGATTCTGGTACGTTGTGTCTTTGTTCTTGTTGGTTTCAAAGAACATCTTTATTTCTGCCTTCATTTCATTGTTTATCCAGTTGACATTCAGGAGCCAGTAGTTCAGTTTCCATGAAGCTGTGCGATTCTGAGTTAGTTTCTTAATTCTGAATTCTCATTTGATTGCCATGTGGTCTGAGAGACTGTTTGTTATAATTTCCATTCTTTTGCATTTGCTGAGAGTGATTTACTTACAAGTATGTGGTCAATTTTAAAGTAGGTGCAGTGCAGTGCTGAGAAGATTGTATATTCTTTGGATTTGGCGTGTAGAGTTCTGTAGATGTCTGTTTAGGTCCACTTGGTCCAGATCTGAGTTCAAGTCCTGGATATCCTTGTTAATTTTCTGTCTCGTTGATCTGTCTAATATTGACAGTGGAGTGTTAAATTCTCCCACAATTATTGTTTGGGAGTCTAAGTCTCTTTGTAGGTCATTAAGAACTTGCTTTATATACCTGGGTACTCCTGTATTGGGTGCGTATATATTTAGGATCATTAGCTCTTGTTGTTACATTGATTCTTTTACCATTATGTAATGCCCTTCTTTGTCTCTTTTGATCTTTGTTGGTTTAAAGTCCATTTTATCAGAGATTAGGATTGCAACTCCTGCTTTTTTTTGCTCACCATTTGCTTGATAAATCTTCCCCCATCCCTTTATTTTGAGCCTATGTGTGTCGTTGCACGTGGGATGGGTTTCCTGAATACAGCACACCGATGGGTCTTGACTTTTTATCCAATTTGCCAGTCTGTGTCTTTTGACTGGGGCATTTAGCCCATTTACATTTAAGATTAATATCGTTATGTCTGAATTTGATCCTGCCATTTTGATGCTAGCTGAATGTTTTGCCTGTTCATTTGTGCATTTTTTTTCATTATGTCAATGGTCTTTACCATTTGGTATGTTTTTGGAGTGGTTGGTACTGGTTATTCCTTTCCTTGTTTATTGCTTCTTTCAGGAGCTCTTGTAAGCAGGCCTGGTGGTGACAAAATGTCTCAGCAATTGCTTGTTCGTTAAAGGATTTCTTTCTCCTTTGCTTATGAAGCTTAGTTTGGTTGGATATGAAATTCTAGGTTGAAAGTTATTTTCTTTAAGGTTGTTGAATATTGGCCCCCACTCTCTTCTGGCATATAGGGTTTCTGCTGAGAGATCTGCTGTGAGTCTGATGGGCTTCCCTTTGTGGGTGACCCGACCTTTCTCTCTGGCTGCCCTTAGCATTTTCTCCTTCATTTTAACCCTGGTGAATCTGATGATTATGTGCCTTGGCGTTGCTCTTCTTGAGGAATATCTTTGTGGTATTCTCTGTATTTCCTGGACTTGAATGGTGTCCTGCCTTGCTAGGTTGGGGAAGTTCTCCTGGATAACATCCTGAAGAGTGTTTTCCAGCCGTTCTCTCTATCACATTCAGGTACATCTATACATTTCACATTCTGGGTATCAAAGAAACTTTAAACTGTTGGATTTCTAAATACTGAGGAAAAAGAGGCTCATTTAGGCCTTTCAGATTTTGGAGTACCCTAGCATATTAGAACAGGTGATATACCAAGTGGAAGCTAGAATTTTAAAGGCATTGACATATATAGAAAGTACAGTTTACTTTCTTACAGTAGGATTGGACTTTTATTTGTAAGGAAAAAGGATTTACTATCTGTAAGATAGATTAAAATTAAAATTCAGCTTTCTTTGCTATCATTTACTAATACTGATTAGCCAGGTATATACATTAATACTTTTTAAAAATGACTGACCTTGGATTAGGTCAATCATTAATTGAGATTCTTTTATTTTATAAGATTCAAAATTCAGGAGAGTTTATTTTGTAACTAAATTGTATTTGTAGTTTACAAGTGAAGAAATGATATATTCTTACATTCCTAAGATTCTCAACAAATGTCTTACAGCTAAAAATCAACTTGTAAGAAAGTACCAGAAATACAAAACAATAAATTTAGCACCCTGTATACCATATTTTTTAAAACAGTTTTTTAGTTTTAGAAGAAACTTTTTTTTTTTTTTTAACTTCAAACACTCTCCTGTGCTGTATACTATTTAGGCATATGTATTAATAGAACTTTTGCCACATATTTGTTCAAACTTTATGGACCAAGCAGAATTAAAGTATTATTAGTGTGTCCTTTGAGTCAAAGACAGTATTGGTAACATCTGTAACTATGTTTCTGCGGTTGTCACTCTGAATCTGAGTATAGAGGCATGTAGGGGAAACAGTATTCTTATGTTTTGAAACAAAGAAATTCAGATCACCTTTTGTTTGTTTTGTTTTGTTTCTTTGAGACAGTCTCACTCTGTTGCCCAGGCTGGCGTGCAGTGGCAGATCTCAGCTCATTGTAACCTCTACCTCCTGGGTTCACATGATTCTTGTGCCTCAGCCTCCCAGGTAGCTGAGGTTGCAGGCATGCACCACCATGCTTAGCTAATTTTTTATTTTTAGTAGAATTAGGGTTTCAGCATGTTGGCCAGGCTGGTCTCACGTTTGACCACAAGTGATACACGTGCCTCGACTTCCCAAAGTGGTGGGATTACAGGTGTGAGCCACCATGCGTAGTCTTTGAATCACCCTTATAATGGCTTGGAACCAAAAGCTCTTTTTAAGGTTCTGTGTTTTTAAAAACAAGATTATTTTAAATGCTACTGCTATAGATGTATTTGTTTTAATGGAGTTTCCTTAATTGTAACTTAAATGTACCGAGTTTTCTTTATTTCTGCCTACTTGTTACTGTTATCCTGCCTTCCTTTAGAAAGGCATGGTTACAATTCTTAAAAAGCCCCGGTCTCAGAGCAGCAGCCGAGAAGCATGGTATTTTGAGTGTCTTGAGCTTTCCCGAGGAACATGGAATTTTGAGTGTCTTAAGCTTTACACCTTGAGCAGTTCATTCAGTGCCTCTTCTTTTCTGAGGATGTATTTGTTTCATAGCACTGCCATACATACTGCCATAAACTGAGTGGATTAAAACAACAGAAATTTATTGTGTCACATTTCTGGAAACTAGAAGTCTGAAATCAAGGTATAATCAGTATTGGTTCCTTCTGTACACTCTGAGGGAGAAACCATCTCTTTCCTAGCTTCTGGTGTTTTCCAGCAATCCATGGCATTTCTTGGTTTATGGATGTATCACACTAATCATCTCCATCTTCACGTGGCCTTCACTGTGTCTCTTTTTGTCCTTTTCTATCTCTTGTAAGGACACTTTCATTCAATTTAGGGCTCTTAACCAGCATGATCTCATTTCAGTTCTTCCATTAATAATTTCTGCAAAGACCCTATTTCCAAATAAGATTAGATTCTGAGGATAGAATTCGGCACTAGGGGTGGGGGACACTTCTTCAACTCAGTACAAAAAGTTAACATTTCATTTTATGTATCAGGAATTTGTAGGAGTTAGAGGAAATAATATATAGGAATGGATTTTGAAGCTGTAGAGTGCTGTAATGTTCATAATTCCTGTTATTTTTATGTCTTATTTTGTAGGTGGTTATGGCAGTTGCTCAGCTGTATTGGCACATATCACCAAAATCTGAAGCTGGCATAATTTCGAAATCACTAGTGCGTTTACTTCGTAGCAATAGGTAGGTCATGATTTTATATATTTTTTTTCTTTTGTATTCTTTCAAAAGTAATGTTTGAACAAATATAATCTTTCAGGCATTTAATACATAACTGACTATATTTTATCAATCAGTCAGTAAGTTTTCATACTTAAGGGGGTTATGATGAAAGTCTTTGTACATTGATCTCAAACTTAAATACTGAAATTTTTTTAACCTCAAACCCAAAGAGATTGAAAATATTTTGTGACATAGTACTAGGCTGTCACTAGTAGCCTAGTGTTAGTGTTTGCTATTTTTAGGTATGGCAATAATGATGTCTGGGAGTTTTAGGAAATCTGGAATCACTGAAAAACTATTCCAAAGTACTATCCGATTGACTTAATCAATGTATTAATACATGGTTTTATATAGAGCAATATGCATGCTAAGTTATGTAGTATATGCCAGAATTGTGCTTCCTGTAAAGCTGGAATATTTAATTACTCTGCTTTCCTCCACTTTAAAAAGAGAGCTGTATTTTTAATAGCTACTCATTTTAAAGATTGCACACACTTAGTTTCAGATGGACAGAAATTAATTTTAATTTTACTTCTTTCTTTCTTTAATTTTACCTCCTTATAATTCAGTGGTTTAGGTCAACAATTTAAAACAATTTGTTGAGTTTCCATGTAACATGAAAATCATGATTTCAGGTTTAATTCAGACTTGTTTTGTTTTGTTTTGTTCTCTGTGTTTAAGAATACCTTCGTTTCAGCTATTTGTCATACCTTGGCTGTTTTTCAGTAATTAGTTGTTTTAAATTTGAAACAATTTTTTTCATTGAGTGCTTGCTTCCACTAATTGGGTTGGTGGGGGGAATATTGCCCTCAACTGGAACTTAGTCCACAATTGTAGCTCTTGATTGGCTTAGTAACAAATGAGATGCCATTTCCTTTGTGTTCCTATTCTCCCTATCTTTATATCCCCAGCTATTATTTTTCTCTTTTGCTAGTTCAGTATTTTTTTTTTTTTTACTATGGCTAGTTCAGAGGGTATCAGAAATATCTGGAGTGGATCTTTCCCTTGAAGGCTTATGCCAGATTCAGTTCTTTTATTAGGTATTTGGATATAAAAATAACATGACTGCTTTTTAAGTCTGGTCTTTGCCCTGGGCAGAATGAGTTATTTAATGAGTTTATAATAACACTGTGGTCGTATTTACCCCATTAACCCTAAGAATACCTTCCTTGCATGTATTCAAAGCAGCTACAATGCTAACTTCATATTTTAGTAGTACTTTATTATAAAATTTTTTTAACTGTTCTTTATGATGAATCACATCTAATTTATTGGTACTTTATAGTAAAAGTGCATTAAAAAGAAGACACACATCTAAAATTTACTAAAAACTTTTCAGCATTACATTTAAGAGTCTCATTCATTAAGAAATTATTGCTAATTCTTTTTCATTATTGTAGTGTTTACTCAAATATGTTTCATTGGAAAATATACCCAGTGAAAATTCTCTTCTGATTTCTAGGGAGGTGCAGTATATTGTCCTACAAAATATAGCAACAATGTCAATTCAAAGAAAGGTATGTACGTTCTGAACACATACTTTTAAGAGACACATGAACCTATTAGTATCATAATGTATTTATATGTTAATTTTTATTATCTAGGGGATGTTTGAACCTTATCTGAAGAGCTTCTATGTTAGGTCAACTGATCCAACTATGATCAAGACACTGAAGGTATGTATGCTTTCATTTTTTAGATGCTTTTAACACATTTATTTTGAAGAGATATTATAATAGCTTTTAGCATCTGCAGAATAGAGTCCTGCTTTTCAAAAAAACATCGATACAGTTAAGGGTTTTTCTTTATACTTTTCAATCTATATTATTATATACTATTTACTGAGGTACATTTTGATAATGTAAGTTTAAGCCATGCTACCTACAACTTGAATAACTTATAGATTACTGAAGGAGACAGGCATTTAAATAAATAACTTTAGGCCCAAGCACAGTGGCTCATGCCTGTAATCCTAGCACTTTGGAAGGCTAAGGCAGGAGGATTGGGATTGCTTGATGCCAGGAGTTCAAGACCAGTCTGGGCAACAAGTGAGACTCTGTCTCGACAAAAANAAAAAAAAAAAAAAAAATCAAAATTAGCCAGGCGTGACAGCTCATGCCTGTAATCTTAGCTACCTGGGAGTCTGAGGTGGGCAGATTGCCTGAGCCCAGAAAGTTGAGGCTGTAGTAAGCCATTGATCATAGCACTGCACTCCAGCCTGGATGATAAAGACCCTACCTCTAACTAACTTATTTTAGTATTGTATGTTTTAAGTGATATAGATACTTGAGTATTGTGAAGAACAGAAAGGTGGAGCTAATTCTCTTAGAGGTTTAGAAAAGATGATGTTTGGGTGGATCTTAAAAGAATAATATTGTGAAATTTTTTCTTGGTTGTCAGGTTGGTTGGGAGGTTGAAGGGTTAGAGTAGATGAAAAACACAATTTATGCTAAGACAAGGGATCATGAAAGAGCATTGTTTTCAGGAAGTAATAACTATGGTGTAGAACGCAGTTAGGAATATAAGTTTATAGTGATTAAAATAGTGTGATACTTAGATAGAAAAGTAAGTGGAAAGAGTAGAAAGGCTAGAAACATGCCCATACATGCAAAAATGTATTGTATACTAGAGGATATATTACAAACCAATGAGGAAAGGATGGATTATGGACTATTCAAGACTGTTCAATATTAGAATGGTGCATTATTCATATGAAAACTGAGTTTAATAATAAAGTCTAAATTATACCCTAATTCAAGGATATTTTACCAAAAATAAAAAAAAACTGGTATATAATTAACAAAAAGTGTCAAGGTCATGAAAGTTAAAGACTAAGAAACTGTTTTGGACTGAAGGAGACAATACAGTATGTGATATTGAACTGGATCCTTTTATTATACATCATTGAGACAGTTATTGAAACTTAAATGCATAGTGACAATTGTGTGAAAGTAACGCATCAGTCTAATTACCTGATTTTCTTATATTGTAGTCTGTTGGGACATGTGCTTGTTTATAGGAAATACATATAAAAGTTTTTGGGATAATGTAGCATCAGATTGGCAATTGTAGTCTCAAATGGTTCAGAAGAACAACAACAACAGTTCTTTGTCCTATACATGTAACTTTTTCATATATTTGAGATTGTTTTTAAAAAGTTGTCCAGCTGGATGCAGTGGTTCATGCCTATAATCCTAGGACTTTGGGAGGCTGAGGCAGGAGGATCACTTGAGCCCGGGAGTTCAAGACCAGCCTGGGCAACACAATGAGATTCTATCCCTACAAAAAAACTGAGCATGGTGGTATGCACCTGTAGTTCCAGCTACTTGGGAGGCTGAGGTGGGAGGATTGCTTGAGCCCTGGAGGTTGAGGCTGCAGTGAGCCATGATGGCACCACTGCACCTCCAGCCTGGGTGACAGAGTAAGACCTTGTCTCAAAAAAAAAAAAAAAAAAGGAAAAAAAAGTTGTCCAAAAAGTTAAAATATAGTGATCAAAATAAAAATTAAATGATAATCTGGGAAAAATATTCCTAATACATGTGTCTGAATAAATGATTTGTACCCAGAATATGTAAAGAACTCCAACAATCTGTGCCTTCTAATTGGAGCATTTGGGGTATTTAAAAATTTTTTTATTTCAATAGGTTTTTGGGGAACAGGTGATGTTGGTTACGTGAATAAATTCCTTAGTGGTGGTTTCTGAGATTTTGGTGCACCCATCACCCGAGCAGTGTACACTGTACCCAGTATGTAGTGTTTTATTCCTTACCACCCCCACCCTTTCCCCTGAGTCCCCAAAGTCCAGTGTATCATTGTTATGCCTTTTAATCCTCATAGCTTAGCTCCCACTCATCGTATGAGTGAGAACATACGATGTTTGGTTTGCCATTCCTGAGTTACTTCACTTCACTACAGTTACTTAGAAAGAATAGTAGTCTCCAATTCCATCTAGTTTCTGTGAATGCCATTATTTTGTTCCTTTTTGTAGCTGAGCAGTATTCCATGGTGTGTGTGTGTGTGTGTGTGTGTGTGTGTGTGTGTGTGTGTATAACATGTTCTTTATCCACTCATTGATTGATGGGCATTTGGGCTGGTTCCATGTTTTTGCAATGCAAATTGTGCTGCTATAAACATGCGTGTGCAAGTATCTTTTTTGTATAATGACTTCTTTTCCTCTGGGTAGATACCTACTAGTGGGATTGCTGGATGAAATGGTAGTTCTGCTTTTAGTTTTTAGGAAACTCCACACTGTTTTCCATAGCGTTTGTACTAGTTTACATTCCCACCAACAGTGTAAAAGTGTTCCTTTTTCACCTCATATATTATTTTTTGATTTTTTGATTATGGCCATTCTTGCTGGAGAGAGGTGGTTTCGCATTGCGGTTTTGATTTGCATTTTCCAAATAATTAGTGATGTTGAGGATTTTTCCATATACTTGTTGGCCATCTGTATATCTTTCTTTGAGAATTGTCTGTTCACCTCCTTTGCTCACTTGTTGGTGGGATTGTATTTTTCTTGCTGATTTGATTTATTTGTAGATTCTGGATATTAGTCCTTTTTTTGGTTGTATAGACTGTGAAGATTTTCTCCCACTCTGTGAGTTGTCTGTTAACTCTGCTGATTATTTCTTTTGTGGGGCAGAAGCTTTCTAGTTTAAGTCCCATCTATTTATCTTTATTTTTGTTGCATTTGTTATTGGGTTTGGGTCATGAAGTCTTTGGCTAAGCCAATGTCTACATGGGTTTTTCTGATGTTACCTTCTAGAAACTTTATGGTTTCAGGTCTTAGATTTAAGTCTGTGATCCATCTTGAGTTGAATTTTGTGTAAGGTGAGAGATGAGGATCCAGTTTCATTCTTCTACATGTGGCTTGTCAATTATCACGGCACGATTTGTTGAATAGGGTATCCTTTCCCCATTTTGTGTTTCTGTTTGTTTTATCAAAAATCAGTTGGCTGTATTTGGCTTTATTTAATGTAATTATTAATATGAATATATTTATGTTCACATCTTGATTTGCTTGTCTCTTTTTCTTAAGATTAAGTATTTTTTGTTAGTAATTTTTTTTTCATAAGCCCATTGGAGATTATACATTGTTTATATCTATAAATCCAGAAGAGAGAATTATAATGTCTGAGTATTTGGGATGGTAGGCTGTAGGAGAACAAATCAAAAGAATTAATTGGTATCTGGAAAACAGATGTATTAACATGGAGGGCAAATTGTTTTCTAACTTTACTAAAAGACAAAAGCCAAACTAGAGTAAATTGTTTAGGTTAATTAGATATAAATTGTAAGTTTCTATTGGAAAAACAACTAGTAAAGATGTTGGATTCTCCTTTTCTGAAGTTTTTTCAAAGCCTATTAATTGTCTAGTATCTGTTTGTAGACATAAGAAGGTAGACTAAGTTGGCCTGAAGGGCATAAGGGTGTAAGTTGGCCTGCCTTATCACATTGGTGACAGTGTGATTGTTAAAAGTAGAAGTAAATTTCCAATTAAATGCCTATACTCTATTAAATTCATCTTACTACCTTTGTTTTAAAATGTTTACTTTCTCTTTTTTCTACAATAGCTTGAAATTTTGACAAACTTGGCAAATGAAGCCAACATATCAACTCTTCTTCGAGAATTTCAGGTTTGTGTACAGTGCTAATTATAAAATAACTTCTAAAATATACGTTCAGTCTTAAATATGTATCTTTTGCTATCTAGAAATATGTAATTATTTACATAAAATAGTGATTGGGACAAGATTGACAACTAATAAATTTATAAATTTATAAGAATAAACATTAATTACATATTTATAATTTAAGGGAAACGACTTTCTCTTTCATATTTTCATAGACTGTGAAGGACTTTGGTTTATAACTCTGTCTTTGTTTGAAATTTTATTTCTGTTAAGAACTTCATCTTTTTGTGCTGCCAGCATCAGGAGTCCTTTCTATACTCGCAGTAATGAAAATGGCTTCATTTCTTACCTGGTTCTTTCTGTTTTATTTACCTATCACTATTTTTGACACTGCCCCCTTAGCCTCATATATAGCTCAAAAAAAAATTGTTTATAATTGCCCCACCGTTATTTTTTAAATTGCTTTCTAAATTTTGATTTGTTTCATTGTATTTTTATACCATATATACTGACAAATGAGAATCTTCTAGCTGTATTTCTCCCCAAAATATTACTCAAAAATTACTTCATGGACATCATACCCTTAATGATGGAAAGGTCATCTCTGAAGCCTTAGTGGTAGAGCACAGCAATAGAAAACTTTACATCAATATTATGAGTTTTACGTTCCATTATCTGTTTTCTTAACAAAAATATACCACATACTATGCGGTAATCACAGTGTTTTTTTAAAATCAACTTCCAGCTTTTAGAGATGTATTTTCTGCTATAGTTCTCCCATATGCTGATATTAAATTTCTTTTTAGCTATAAGACACTATATATACTATTTCTTTTTAGCTATGTGATTTTTAAACTTTTTTTTAACAGGACTATAGAATAATATGACATGTCCATAATTTATATTTTCATAACCCGGATTACTTTCATGTTGTGTATTTTTCTAGAAAATTCCTTAAACAATTAAGATGTCCTCAAAATACACTCATATTTATATGCCAGAAAATATAGCATCTTAAGTTCTTATTCAGTAATCTTATAGCTATAGATCATTGCTTGAATTTGATTTTCACTTTATTCTTATAATTTTATTTATTTAAAGTATTGGTCTTTGTGTTTATTTATTCTTGTTCCTTTCCTGTTGTCCTGTCTGGCCTCTTTGGGTGTTCCCTCACTGTCCACTTTTTCTTATATCAAGTCTCCTGGGATTGTAGGAAAGGAGACTTAGGTAATCTTATGGAATGTGTTGTATAGAGGGTACATACTAGACCTGTTTCAAAATATTGGTCATCTAGTCTTTCCATTTAATATCAGGATGTTTAATAAGATCCATTTTTCAGCCAAACTTTTAAGTATTTTTTTCATATATTCATTTTTACCACTCTCTAAATGTGTGCCTTCTTTAGATGTTTGTGTTATGCTGATAGTTCTGTGATGTTTGCTTTTAGTAACTTTTTGGGTAAAATAGGGAATGGTTCTAAAGACTCATAAATATATTTTTTTGGTTAAGGAAATTAAATAATCTATTTGGGAACAGTTTTAAATATAATTGGGCTTGCCTTCATGGAACTAGGAGAGTTGAATTAATTTAATTTATTTTTTCAACATTGAATCACCTTGTTGGTCCCATTTTTAGCAAATTTGTATTATTTTTAAAGATATCTTTAGATTTTCTCCTCCGTTTGTCATTTAGACACCACTTAAATGTATATACTTTTTTTGCATTTTTGATAACCATAGTGTTAATTTTCCATTGTATACTTCGTATTTGAGGTTGGGAATCTTTCTTAAAAATTTTAACTATAAATGACATTTCAATTTCATATATATGATATAAAATATAAATATGCGTATTAAAAGTACATTTATTTCTGTAAACAATGGAGGCTTTCCTCATTTGAAAATTAGGAAAGTTCTAACCAAGGTGAAATCCTCTAGGGCTATTGTAAATTTTATAAAGATCTTTTAACTTCCTGTTGTTAAATCAGTGATTTATTTCTTAATTTTTAAGTTTCTATATATACATTCTTTATAGTATGTTTTAAAACCATGCTTTTAAAAAAAATCCTATTTCAAAAGTATGGTATTTTATTTTATTGTAAACTGAGTATTTAAAGTCTTTATTGAAATACGCACTGTTAACTTTTATTGTTTTACAATCATTGTGATAGATTTTCAAAGTAAAATGTTTGTAAATAGCCTACTAGTCCCTTTCTTTCTTTTCTCCCAATTTTTAGATTTAGTATTTCTGAAAAAGTGACCCTTTTTTTCATAGATTCACAGATGCTGCTGGTAAATGAACTGAAACCTCCAAAGAGAGAGTTCTCATCATCTCTTTCAACCTTGCACTTAAACTAATTGCTGTCTTTGGGTGACTGCTCCCTACTATCTGTTTTGGAGTCTCAAGCCACTATGGCCACACATGAATGAGCCTGGCTTGAAGATGTGCTTCTTCTGTGGGCACATTCTTTAAGTAAAAAAAAAATCAAAACAAAATGAAATTAATCTACATTGTCACTTGGTCCTCATATTGTGCTTATGAGAAGTTTATGTATTCTGGAATTCTTATATGTTGACAAAGCTTAATATAATAGGGTTTTTGGATAACTTGATAATACCAATGTGTAAACTAATTGAAATAATATCTTTTAGACCTATGTGAAAAGCCAGGATAAACAATTTGCAGCAGCCACCATTCAGACTATAGGCAGATGTGCAACCAACATCTTGGAAGTCACTGACACATGTCTCAATGGCTTGGTCTGTCTGCTCTCCAACAGGGATGGTAAGTTCAGTTTCATTTTATTTTCTGTTGATTTATAATTTGGATATTCTTGGTATTATTTCCAAGTTGTAACCTTTTTTAACTTTGCATTTTAGCTTTTCCAGGTATATCAGTCGTATGCTCACAATAAGTAGCATTTTATCCTTGAAACACACATAAATATGCATATTCTGGGTTTTTTTTTTTTTTTTAAGTAAAATAGGTAGTTAACTAGCAGATTGTATTTGTTTTACCCCCACAGATAAAAGAAAATTTGTTTTACTTTATAATTTAATCACCTTGATTGTATCCTTTTTACTGCATTTTAATGGTATGTAAGTCATGCATAATATTGGTTCGCCTGCAGAGGGTGCTAAAAGCAGGCAAATGACTATAACATGGAGAAGTGACTAGATCAAAAAATATGTTTACTGTGTACCTTCAACATTTTTTTCCTCAGAACTTCACCTAATAATTTTGTATTCAAGATTAACCAGATTTAAAAGCCACCAATTTGGAGCAGCATCATGTTTTTAAGCCAAACGATATCTAAATGTTTGGCTTAAAAACAATATGTAATCTAGATTCCATATTGTTTTGTGGCAAAGCCTCAGTTATTTCTAAGGATAAGACTTTAAAATAAATGAAGCCACTTAGAGAAAGAAAGGAAAACAAGCCAACTTTACCTTTAAAATAATTTTATTTAGAGGACTTTTATTATAATTATGTATTTAATTACAATGAGACTTTTTTAGGAAAAGCATAATTTTCTGTGTAATATCATTAAAATTATATGTGGAATTAAAAATATACTTATGTCTATGTCATGTCTAGATATGGACATATATGATATAGCAGCCCATGAGATAAAACAACAAAATTGATTACATTTTATTTGAAAAATAACGTTTTAGTACAAGAATCCTATTATCCCTAATTATCTTTCCCCACATGTAGCTATCTTTAGAAAATAACATTGTTGAAAGTATTTCTGATGAAAAACATTGGAACAAAATTCTTCCCAGATAACATTGATTGTTGTTGTGAGTGTAAAATTTTAAACTTGCTCCTGTAAACTCAAGATATTATGACGGAATATTTTTCTACATGTAGTATTAAAACTCCAATGAAATGCTGAAAAAAATTATCAAGAAGATAGGTTTAAAAATTTTTTTGTCTCTATAAAGTAGTTAGTGGAGATAGGATGACAAATACCATTTACTCTATTTCTTTCTACTTTTAACAGTAATCCTTTTGTCTCTGTTTCTTTGTCACATGTTAAAGTGTGATTTTAAGAATGTGTTTTAAAGAAATTTTCCTGTGTTTTTAATAATGACTTTCTTTTTGACCAAATAAAATATACACCTTGGGAAAGTACCTTTGTACCATTAAAGATTATGAGCCAAGGTTTACCAGGGCAATTGTTCTTTTACAGTTTAGTTGCAAGCCAAAAGCACCGGAAATTAGCTAGAACACTGATTAGTTCATTCAAATGCAAAATGTATTTCAAATTTTCTCAATTTTATTTTTTGACTCTTTTTTTTTCTTCTCATGGAAAATTTCAGGCTTTGGATTTTAAAGCAGTTATTTCTGCCTCAGGTTTAATTTTTCAAAAAATATTTTTATTGACTTTAAAAGATAAATATTCTACCCCTATATCACTTTTAAGGGAAGACTAGATTGTTTCATAATTAGAAAATGAAAGACTAATATAATATATACTCTCAAAAAGTAGGAGGATCTACTAATTTAAATTTTGATATTTTAATGTTCAGGCATTTGTTTTGATAAAACTCAACCATGTTTTGTTTTGTTTTTTTTTTTCCTGCAGTTTCAATTTTAACAAACTTAAATTGTATTGTTAGATTATATTTGCATAATCATCATTAGCCCATAATACCTGATTAATTATCTCGTATTACATATGCTACACTATTTTTTGTAGTTTGAAGGTCTGGCTCAGTAAAAGTGAGAGATAAAACAAATGAGAATATTTATGTCAAAATTAGTAACATAAAAGAAAATCATAATATTTTTAACTTTAACATAGCCATCATGACAATAGAGCCCCTTTCTCTTTGTATTAAAAGATCACTTTTAAGAATAAACACTGTGAATAAAGCCTCAGTTTCTTTAAAATCTGTAAGATCTTTTGAGGCTCTAGGAATCTGTGATTCTTTGATTTTATATTGAAATGAATACCTCATTGTCTCTTCAAATAATGTATCCTTAAACCTGAGGGACAACATTTGGGCTCAATTGTGTTTATATATGTTTAATATATTTCTCCTGGACCTCTAGTTTTGTATGTGTGTCGTTAAGAACTTTTCTAAGCAGACTTGATGCTTGCCCTAGAACAGTCCATTGTTACTCTCTAAGATTAACTTGATAGATTTTTTTGGATCTTTAGTAAGAGAAATCTACATTTCCGTTGACTTAGGTAATTTATTTTAGGTAACATATTAGCAAAATTTACTTTCTTGAGTAACCTTATTGCCATCTACTCTAAATTAAAAGGATTGGGGCAGAAGACTTTGTTTTGTTTAGTTTTAAAAAATTCAGTAAGCATTTACTGAAGACTTAAATCAGTGTTGTGATCATGGCTCACTTAAATCAGTTGAGATATTTAATAAATATTTATTAATGAGTATATTAATAGGACATTTATTTAACTTATAAAAGGTTCCTGCCTTTATAGAGCTAATAGTCTATTGGAGGGAGATAGTAATATAAGACAAGTATATTATAGTCTTGGTGACCACTTACTTTCTTGCCAGCTATTTGCTTACATGTAGGACTGTCCCACCTATGTTGAATGTTGCGGCTATCCTGAGTAAAATACCCCAATCTACCTGTGCACCTGATTCTTCATTTGTAAAATGAGTATGATAGTAGACTGTACTTCTTAGAGTTAAGTCCATTAAGTTTTGTTGAGGATAAGGAGGAAATTAGGAAAAATCTAAAACATCGGATCATTTTGTGCTTCTGATAGAGTGGCACCAAAGTGCTGAGGCCTTTGGAAACCAAGAGGTAGCATAAAGGAGAAGTAGAGTGGAATTACCTGAGGGAACGAGGAGGCACCTGTGGTAGGCAGAATTATTGTGCTCCAAAGATGCCGAGAACCTGTGAATATGTTACCTTACATGGAAAAAATGACTTCACAGATATGATTAAGTCAAGTTTCTATGGATGGGGAGATTATGTGGATGGACCTGATGTTATCATGTGGGTCTTTATAAGGTAAAGAGAGAGGCAAGTCAGTCAGAAGATGTCAGAAGGTCAGGGTGATGTGATGGTTGGAAGAGGTCGTTGAACCAAGAAATGTGGGCAGCCTTGACAAGTTGGAAGGAGGAAGGAACAGATTTCCCATAGAACTTCCAGAGGGAACACAGCACTGTTGACAGGTTGATATTAGCCCCATAAGACCTATGTTAGACCTATGTTAGACTTCTAACTCTAGAACTGTACAATGATAAATTTGCATCTTTTTAAGCTACTATGTTTTTAGTAATCTGTGACAACAACAATAGGAAACTAAATAAGAGTTCCTAAAGATAAATGATGCCAAACACATATTTCAACCATAACCAATCCTGCCTTCTGCATGTAGATAATTAAGTTATACAACATTTTTTTCTCTTACTTAGGCTAGTTTTGCAACTGTGTGTTTTAAAAATATAAATTTGATATACTATGGATTATTTAAAACCACACTTACCAAATAGTGTTTTTCACGGTAATTACATAACCATTTATTTTTCTACTAGAATGTAAGTTTGATGAGGGCAGAATCTCATTTTGATTTACCTTTGCTTTCCTTATAGCATGCGGAGGTAATCTGTATAGAAGTAATACGTGCTTATAATAACATAGAACATATATAGATGGAATGTACATCCTAATTCTGAGTTTGAATTCTGGACAAAGTCATATAATTCCAGCGCATCTCTCTTTCTTCATCTTTAAAACGATAGTAATAAGGTACCTGCCTTATGTTATTTTGAGAAGAAAATGAAATTTTATGTCATTTTGTAAACTAAATCATTAATATTAGTTAGCTTTTAGTTAAATCATACTAGGTTTTTTTTTGTTTTTTCTTTTCTCACTCTGTCACCCAGGCTGGAGTGCAGTGTTATGATCATGGCTCACTGTACCCTCTACCTTCCTGGGTCCAGGTGATTCTCCTACCTCAGCCTCCTGAATAGCTGGTACTATAAGCACATGCCACAACTCCTAGCTAATTTTTTATTTTTTGTAGATATGGGGTTTGCCATGTTGCCCAGGCTGGTCTCAGACTGCTGGGTTCAAGCCATCCTCCCCCCATGGCCTCCCAAAGTGCCCAGTCAATATTAGTTAATTTATTATTCCTATGGATAAACAGGTAAACAGTTTGAAATACATATATTTACTAATGATTAGAATGATGAATTTTGTTTATATTCTTAAAGGGAGCTTCATAAAAAATATATTTCAGTAAAAAAGAGTAATAGGACACAACTCATGGTATTTCTAATATAATATTAAACTTTTGTGCTATATGCCAGGGGAATTCCTAATAGCCACGAAGCTGTTAATAAAAATATCAAAATAATAAGTAAAGACAATGTCTATTTATTTTTTTCACATCACTAGCATTAATAACACTTTATATTAAAGATTCATTCCACAAGGTCAGGTTCTCAGGTGATTTATATTACATTTCTTTACCAGTACCACCAAAAAGTAACCGGACCAGTTTTTTTGGCCAGTTTTGTATGATAACTCAATCCTAGAATCCCAGTTTGAGGATCTGCTTCCTATCCACTTCCAGTAGCAGTTGCTGTATTAGTTAAGGCACTGGCAAGAAACAGGTAGGATACTTAAAAGAGATGATTGAAACAAATTTAGTGAATAAACTATTCGTAAAGTATGGGCAGGATTAAGGGAAACCAACAAGGTATGATGTAACACCTAGGAGCTAACAGGCTATCAACAGTGGGAGGTCTTTACTATACCTAGGATTGAAGGGAAGGGGTATGAGGAGCTGGAGCAGTGACCAAACCCTGCAGGAGAGAGTCGCTCGCAGTACCTTCAGTAGGGAATTGCATGTGATACCAGGGAGAGGAGGCAGGCAGAGTAGGGATCCAGGATAATAAGTATCTCCCCACACCCCCGTCTCCTGCTGAAGCTTTCTATTGACTAAACACAGGTATAAGCCAGGGCCAAGGGAGTCTGGTTGAGGCAGTCTACAGGTGGGCCTCTTAGGGCACAGTGCTAGGGAGAGAAAGTCATAGTGGACTTACAGAACAAATAGAGACAATCCAGCTGACAATCCCACGCTTTCTGGCTTTGCGGTCCATACCATTTCTATAGTAACATCTTTCTTACTATCACTAATCTTTACTACTCACTTTTCTGGGCATTTCACTTAAGGATTTTTTTTTTCCTTTTCTTAGTTTTCTGTTTTCTACAGAATAGGGAAAATGTTGTTTAGATTGTAGATATTTGATTTCTACTATATAATTTATAGGAATAAAAGAGCAATATTTGAGGGCTCTGGTTAAAAGGCAAAGACATAGATCACTACGATAAGCAGCATAATCCAACCTCTTTTGCTTTCTTGACCTAAAGATGCAGAGATAAGAAAGGAATTGCAGAAGCTAGGAGACAACAGCAGAGGTTAGAAATTAAAGTTAACTCTTCCAGTTAAGACTGATCTTCACCCCTCAAATTTGGAAGTGTACTCATGGTTATACTTTTTACATAGTCTTTTAAGGCATGTATTAAATAGAGTGTTTTTCTAATTTAAGTTTACATTTTACCAAGCATATTGCATTTGAATTGAATTATACATATTTAGTATGAATAATTTCTATCTTTTTCAGAAATAGTTGTTGCTGAAAGTGTGGTTGTTATAAAGAAATTACTGCAAATGCAACCTGCACAACATGGTGAAATTATTAAACATATGGCCAAACTCTTGGACAGTATCACTGTGAGTATCAATTAAAGAGATGTGTGCTGAATTTTTTACAATAAGTTGTAGTTTTGTTATAATAAATGGTCAGCCTAAAGGGTAGTGGTTAGGAGAGCTGAACTATCTGGATTCCAATGTTGAGATTCTAAGATTTCTTGCTGTTATAGGAGGGAATTACAAATCTGAATAGGGGAAGGATAGAATGAGCCTTATAGTATTAGATTGGAATTGGAGATAGCAGTGTGGGTTTTATATATCAATAGCTAGATGTTGGGTAAGTATATATGCATGTACATGTATCATAAATTAAATGAATATACAAACATCTCTTTCCCAGATCTGTCGTTTGAGAGGAGTTAGAAACAATACCAGTGAGCACACTTTGTGCACAGATCTTGGTTTTTTTAAATTGAGGTATAATTTTATAATACCCTTTTGAAGTGTATCATTGGTTTTTGGTGGACTTGTAAGTTGTGCAACCATCACCAATATGTAATTGCAGGACATTTCCATCATCCCTTAAAAAAAATTCCGTATCTGAGACTCTCCAGCTTCCCTTTGCTCTATCCCCTGGACGCTACTAATTTACTTTTTTATCTTTATGGATTTGCCTTTTCTAGACAATATGGAGCCTTTTGTTTCTAGCATCTTTCACTTAGCATGTTTTCAAGGTTTATGCATATTGTAGATTATAATACTTCATTCCTTTGTATGGTAGATCTTAGTTTTTAAATACAAATCTTGAAGGGTAGAGCAAGATGGCCAAATAGAAAGCTGTACCAATTGTGCAGGAACACCAAATTTTAGCAACTAATTACACACAAAAAGCAACATTGTAGGAACCAAAAATCAGGTGGGCAATCACAGTGCCTGGTTTTAACTTTATATTGCTGAAAGAGGCACTGAAGAGGGTAGGAAAAGACAGTCTTGCATTGCCAATGCCACTGCTCTTCCATCCCCTGGCAGAAGCAGAGTGGCATGGAGAATCTCTGCACTTGTGAGAGGGAGAACACAGGGAAGAGAGCAAGAGTTTCTGCCCGGTGATCTAGAGAATTCTCCCAGATTTATCCAAGCCCACCAAGGTGGTACCTCTACTAGTTTGCAGGAATCACAATATTATTGGGCTTGAGGTCCAAGTCCCTTTGAATAACCTGGAAAGCCTTCTTAAGTAAGATAGGCACAAACAAGCCCAGACTGTGAAGACTACAATAAATATGTAACAATGCCCAGAAACTGATGAACATCTATAAGCATCAAGACTATCTGGGGAAATAAGACATCACCAAATAAACTAAGGCATCGGGGGCCAATACTAGAGAAACAGAGAGATACATGACCCTTCAGACAGGGAATTCAAAATAACTCTCTTGAGAAAACTCAAAGAAATTAAGATAACACAGAGAAGGAATTTAGAATTCTAGCTGATAAATTTAACCGAGATTGAAATAGTTAAGAATAAAGCAGAAATTCTAGAGTTGAAAAATGCAGTTGATATACTGAAAACTGCATCAGGGTCTCTTAGTGGCAGAGTTGATCAAGAAGAATTAGTGAGCTTGAAAACAGGCTCTTTGAAAATATAGTCAGAGAAGACAAAAGAAAACAATAGAAAAGAGTGAAGCATACCTACAAGATCTTGAAAATAATCTCACAAGGGCAAATCTGAGAGATATTAGCCTTACAGAGGAAGTAGATAAAGAGGTAGGGATAGAAAGTTTATTCAGAGGAAGAATATCAGAGAACTTCCCAAACCTAGAGAAAGATGTCAGCGTTCAAGTACAAGCAGGTTATAGAACATTAAGCAGATTTAACCCAAAGAAGCCTACCTCGAGACATTTAATAATCAGAATCCCAAAGGTCAAAGATAAACCAAGGATCTTAAAAGCAGCAAGAGAAAAGAAACAACATACAATTGTACTCTAATACATGTGACAGCACACTTTTTAGTGGAAACCTTATAGGCCAGGGAAGAGTGGCATGACATAAAGTGCTGAAGGAAAACAACTTTTACCCTCGAATAGTATATCCAGTGAAAATATCCTTCAAATATGAAGGAGAAATAGAGACTTCCACAGACAAACAAAAGCTGAGGGATTTCATGAACACCAGACCTGTCCTACAAGAAATGCTAAAGGGACCTCTTCAACCTGAAAGAAAAGGATGAAAGTAAGCAAGAAGAAATTATTCAAAGGCACACAATTCAATAGTAATAGCATGTACACAGGAAAGCAGAATATTATAAGACTAGAATTGTGGTGTGTAAAATACTCATGTCTTGAGTAGAAAGACTAAAACATGAACTGATTAAACATAGCTACAACAACTTTTCAAGACATGGACAGTACAATAAGACATAATTAGAAACAGCAAAAAGTGAAAAAGCAGGATAGAAATTTTATTAGTTTTCTTTTTGCTTGATTGTGTATGCAATCAGTGTTGTCATCAGTTTTAAATAATGGATTATATGAATAAGATAGTATTTGCAAGCTTCATTGTAACTCTAATCTAAAAACATTAAATGGATACAGAAAAAAAATAAACAAAAAATTAAATCATACCACCAGAGAAAACATTAAAAGGAAAACAGGAAGAAAGGATGGAAGGAAGAGAAGAACACAAAACAACCAGAAAACAAATAACAAAATGGCAGGAGTAAGTCTTTACTTATCAATAATAACATTGAATGTAAATGGACTATACTATCCAATCAAAAGACTTAGAGTCACTGCATGGATAAAAAATCAGGACCCAATGATCTGGAAGCACACTTCACCTATAAAGATGCACATAGAATGACAATAAAGGGATGGAAAAAGACATTCCATGCTGGTGGAAACCAAAAAAGAGCAGGCATTTCTATACTTACATCAGACAAAATAGATTTCAAGACAAAAAGTGTAGGAAGATACAAAGAAGGTCATTATGTAATGATAAAGGATCAAATCAGCAAGAGGATATAACAACTTTAAATATATATGTCCCCAAAACTGGAGCACCCAGATATATAAAGCAAATGTTATTAGAGCAAAGGTAGACCTCAGTACAATAATAGCTGGAGATTTCAACACTCCACTTTCAACATTGGACAGATCTTCCAGAGAGAATATCAACAAAGACGCATTGGATTTAATTTGCACTAAACACCAAATGGATCTAATACATATTTACAGAAAATTTCATCAAAGAGCTGCAGAATACACATTGTGTTTCTCAGCACATGGATTATTCTTAAGGATAGAGCATATGTTAGGTCACAAAACAAGTCTGAAAACATTAAAAAAATAATAACATCAAGCATCTTATCTGACCAGAGTGGAATCAAAACTAGAAATCAGTAAGAAGAGGAATTTTCAAACAATACAAACATATGGAAACTAAACAATATGTTCCTGAATGACCAGTAGGTCAATGAAGAAATTAAGAAGGACACTGAAAAATTTCTTGAAACATTCGATAATGGAAACTCAACCTACCAAAACCTATGGGATACAGCAAAAGCAGTACTCAAAGGGAAGTTTATAGCTATAAATAAGGGCCTACATCAAAAAAGAAGAATAACTTCAAATAAATAATAAATAATGATGTATCTTAACTAGAAAAGCAAGAGCAAATCAAACCCAAAATTAGTAGAAGAGTTAATAAAAATCAGCAGAACTACAATCGGAGATGAAAAAGGAGATGTTAGAACTGATACTGCAGAATTTCAAAGGATCATTAGTGGCTACTATAAGCAACTATATGCCAGTAAATCAGATAATCTAGAGGAAATGGAAAACTTCTTAGACACATACGACCTCTCAAGATTGAACTATGAAGAAATCCAGTATCTGAACAGACCAATAACAAATAACAAAATTGAAACCATAATAAAAATTCTCTCGGTAAAGAAAAACCCAGGATCCGATGGCTTCACTGCTAAATTCTACCAAACATTTAAAGAAGAACTAATACCAATTCTTCTGAAACTATTCCAAACAATACAAAAAGAGGGAATTCTTCCCAAATCATTTTATGACATCAATATCATCCTGATACCAAAACAAAAAAAAAAAAAAAAAAAGAAAAGACAACTACAGGCCAGTATCTGTTGAATATCAGTGCAAACATCCTCAACAAAATACTAGCAAACTGAATTCAACAAAACATTTAAAAGACCATTCGTCATGACCAAGTGAGATTTATCCCAGGGTTGCCAGGATGGTTCAACATTCATAAATTAATCAGTGTGATTCATCATATAACAGAATGAAGGACACAAACAAAAAATGATCATTTCAGTTGATACTGAAATAGCATTTGATAAAGTTCAATATCCCCTCCTGATTAAAAAAACCTAGAAAAACTGGGGATAGAAGGAACATACCTCAATATAATAAAAGCCACATGTGACAGACCCACAATTAGTATCATATTGAATGGGGAAAATCTTAGTCTTTTGTCCAAGCTCTGGAACACAACAAGGATGTCCACTGTTACTCAACACAGTATGAAGTCCTACCTAGAGCATTCAGACAACAAGAAGATATAAAGGCATCCAAATTGGAAAGGAAGAAGTCAAATTTCCTTGTTTGCAGATGATATTATCTTACATTTGGAGGTATTTTGGGGTATAAGAGCATGCCTAAACTTTACCTTTGTTAGTTAAGAAAATGAAGTGTGGCCAGATGTGGTGGCTTATGCCTGTAATCCTACCACTTTGGGAAGCCAAGGCAGGTGGATCACCTGAGGTCAGGAGTTCAAGACCAGCCTGGCCAACATGCTGCAACCTCATCTCTACTAAAAATACAAAAATTAGCTGGGTGTAGTGGTACGTGCTTGTAATCCCAGCTACTCAGGAGGCTGAGGCAGAAGAATCGCTGGAACCTGGGAGGTGGAGGCTACAGTGAGCTGAGACCACACCACTGCACTCTAGTCTGGGTAACAGAGCAAGACTCCTTCTCAAAAAAATAAAATAAAATCTATGTGTTTACCTAGAGAGATAGCTAACACAAATGTAGTAAAATGTTAACATTTGGGGAATCTAGGTGCAGTGTATCCAGAATTATTTTTACTCTTCTTGTAAGTCTGAAATTATGTTTTTTTTAAAAAAAACCCAATAAATATTATTAGTTCCAACTCCATCACTTATCAGCTCTATGTCCTTATGTTAAAGTGTCAATGCCTCACTTGTCATGTGTCAAATGGTGATTGTAAAAGGACCTACATTATAGTATTATTATAGGTGTTAGCTTAGTTATGCCCTTAGGACACTGGCTGGCACATAGTAGTGCTATTAAGTCATTCTCTCTTACTTTATGCTCTTCTTCCCTTTAAAACCAAAGTTTTTGAAAGAACTATCTGCAACAAATTTTATTCCTTTGACTCAAGCTCCCTCCTCATCCCATCACAGCTGGATTTTGGCTCTCCAGCATTTCATTAACTATGTCTTTCCCAATGTTGCTATCTCCTTCTTACTAAATCCAGTGGGTACTTGTCTGTCCATATCTCCCTTGATCTTTCCTTAGCATTGGACTACATGAACTACTTCTTCCTTTTTGAAATAGTCTCTTCTCATGGCTTCTGTAATTTTTCTCTTCTTCCATTATTTCTTCTCCATTGTGTTTGCCTTTTACTATGCCTTTTCGTTGAGTGCTGGTTAATGTTTTGTCAACTTATGTTCTATAATAAATGCATTTGTAGTTTAGGGAGGAGTATATTATTTCTTTCTTTGAAGATGGCTTAATTTATATTCTGAGTCTCTTCAGAGGGATCGTATTTGTATAGTCAAAGGTAACAGATCACAAGATTTAGAGCCTACTAGTCAAGACCAATTTTAAATATCTCTGGTGGCAAAATTTCTTTCCCTTAAGGTGTTAGTAAAGCTTGCAGGAAGTTACACATTTATCTTAAAGCTAAAAATAACAAAATAATAGGATTACAGAAGTAATTTAGCATCTGAGCTTCCACCCCACCTCTCAGCAGAGAGTTACTTTGTATTCATATTTGTTCTCACTGTTGATTCTAATAATCAATGCGGGGCTTCTCATTGAAATTGTTTATGAGAGATGTAGGGGTTAAGAGAGTAATTTGAAAACCAGATGACTTGGATTCACATATTGTCTGTACCTTTTACTAGCTTTATGAACTTAAGGAAGTTACTTGACTTCTCTGTGCTCTAGTTTCCTCATCTGTGCGATGGGGATCATAGTACTTAGAACCTTAGAGCTCTATTTGGTGGAATAAATGAGTCAATGCATGTGAAGCACTTAAACAGTGCTCAGTGTAAGCTGTTATTAATGGCATATTCAACGTTTTGGAAGAAGACAGACTATGATAAGATTTTAATTTTGTAAGCTTTCTTATTACCTCTTTCATATTTTACTTATTGAAAGTAACTTCAATAGGGCATATCATTTTCCAGGCAATATTCTAAGTACCTTAAAGATATAAATTATTAATTTTTAATAGCAACACTTCGATGAAATTTCTCTTAATATTCCTATTTTATATTTAAGAAACCTGAGGCACAAAGAATAAGTTGCCCAAAGTCACATAGCTAGCAGGTCTGCTTTCTTAACTAGTGCATTATGCTGTATCTCACTTCCATTTATAATCTCTCTTTTTAAAAATTTCACTTTATTTTTATTCGACAAATAGTTAATTGTATTAGTCTACAGAGTCACCTGTACCTTTTCTGTATTTGGTTCACATACCTAATCAGTGACCGAGCCAAAATTTTTTTATTATTTCCTTTTGCTTTCCCCAAATCATTGAAGAATTGGGAATCAGAGTGACATGGTCAGTGTCTACCCCAATGTGGAACAGATGTTTGACATATTTTGATGGGAAATGAGAGAGTAAGCTTTTTTTCTCAAGGCCACTGAAATGGACATCTAGTATTCCTATCTACCAAACATCAAAATTCAGTCATGTCTTTAGTCATTTAACGACTATAAATACCCCTGCTCATATTTAGTTACCTCCTACAGAAGCCCCCAGGAAGAACCACTTGTCTAGCCAATAACTAATGAACTAGCACAGCGAACTCTAGGTGGAAAAAGACAAGAAGAGAGAACTCTAGATGGAAGAAGACAAAGAAGAGAGATATATACATGACTATATATATATATTTATACACAATCATTAGGTTGGTGCAAAAGTGGTAAAAACTGCAGTTACTTTTGCACTGACCTAATAAATGCATAGCAGTAGACTAGAAATGTCTAACCAAAGTGCGAAATTTGAACTCTTGATAAAGAAGGGGACATAATATAAAGAAAATTTTAATAACCTAGAACTAAAAGCATTGAATAGCCAGGAAAACTGAGGAATGAGATGAAATGGAGGTCAGAATAAAAGGATTTTGCAGGTTTTATAGGAGGAAGAGCGTGGAGGGAAGTGGAATTATGATATTCTCATCTTGTGTTAAAAAGTGGTAAGATAAAAATGATTATCTTGAGGTGAAAGCAATGGGATTAGTGGGGGAAATATTTAATACCTTGTTTACAAGTAATGGTAGAGAAGTATGTGTCTGATTATGAGAAGGAAATAGGAATGTGGAGTTCTGTATCCCCAGACTTCTTGTGCAAAATTTAGTTAACACTTGTGCTAGTCAACTTGTTCTGGTTCTGTTTAGAAAGGAAGAGGCAATTATAAGTACTAGGATTTCAGAAGAGTGCAGCTGCTGTGTATAAAACCTGTAACAGGGTATGAGGCCTGGATCTGGCAAACCTTAGGCTTTCCTGGAAGAAAACTTTCTTCTATTTCAGTATATCCCTATCTGGGGTTATAGAAAATGTTTTTGATGTGTCAACTTTTTTTTTTTTTTTTTTTGCTCTGTCACTCAGGCTGGAGTGCAGTGGCATGATCTCCGCTCACTGCAACCTTTACCTCCTAAGTTCAAGTGATTCTCCTGCCTCAGCCTCCTGAGTAGCTGGGACTACGGGTGTGCACCACCATGCCCGGATAATTTGTGTGTTTTTAGTAGAAACGAGGTTTCGCCTTGTTGACCACGCTGGTCTCAGGTGGTCTGCCTACCTCAGCCTCCCAAAGTCCTGGGATTACACGGGTAAGCCACCGCACCTGGCTGATGCATCAGCTTTCTCAACAGTTGCTGGACTACAAGGCAAATAAATAGGTCTTACAGCTGTATATAGCAAAGCTTATTTTTTTAGCTTTTGTTTTTCTCAGAAGATAACCATTAACAGATACAAAAATATGGTGAGACTTCATTATTCATAAAGGAAAATAAGGAACGAATAGCAGCTTTATGAAGCCAGAAAACATATAAGAGGAAAGAAAGAAAACAAGTGTAAAATAAATAATAAATGTTAAAAATTAATAAAGATGGAAGAAATAAATATTTGTCATCCTGAATATGAATGGACTAAACTTTCTCATTAAAAGACAGACTTACAAATTAGAATGAAAAACAAAAACTAGCTACAGGCCATTTATAATTAAAGCACCTTAATCAAGTGATAGAGGTTGAAAATAAGAAGGTAAGGAAAGAGACATTAAGCAAATATGAACAAGAAGGTGAGATTTACAGTTAATTAAAAGCATTTAACAAGATAAAAAGGAACATTGTAAAATGAAAAAAAGGGTACTTGTAAAGAAAGTAGTAAGTACAAACCTATTTGCACAAAAATTATGGCAACCAAATAAATATGTAAAGGAAAAATCTATTGAAAATTCGAGGAGAAATTGATAAAATAGTTACAATTAGTGACTGTAATGTATTGCCCTCATATTAGATATTCCTAGTAGACAGTTGTAAGAAAATTAAGTAATCAAAAACTTATTTAGTAATTATAGCTAAAACCTTATATCTCTTGAACAGATAATACCCACCTTTAGGAATATATCCATTGAATATTTTCAGAAAATCAAGAATATATTTAGCATAAAGAAAACTTAAAGATTTTGCATTCTTTGAGCTTAATCAATAAAATTAGACTTAAATAATTTAAAAGGGTATCAGACCAATTGTAAAGTAGGAAATGTACCTTCAGATTAAAGAATGTGTTTAAGGAAGAAATGCAAGCTTTTTTCTGAAACTCAGGAAATAAAATTTTTTTTTTCAAATTGTGTGGGACATGGCTAAAGTTATAAAGGTCACCATTTTAAAGTATAGGAATAAAAAATAAAAGAACTTGGTCTTTCCTAAGAAATTTGAAAAAGAATGACGAGACAAAACATAGGAATCAACATTAATTTTGTAAAATAGAATACAAAAAATATATATAAATTGAAAAGTATGTGTTAAATCTGGCCTTTTGGAAAGAAAATAAAGCAGAAAATTCCCTTCTAATTATGATGAAGCAGAGAGAGGAAGTAAAAATAGACAAATCTAGAATATGATAATAAAAGAAATTAAAATAATTACAAGAAAGCTCCATGGAATTCTGAGTACACATTTGAACTTTAGGAGAATGAAAAGCTGATAATTAGTTGTTATTGCTCATCTAACCTATCTGAGGAAGCTGAAGTGCTTGAAGTGGGACAAGGAAGCAAGAATCAAAACATCTTGTTGTGCAAAACCCTCAAAATGATCAGCCACAAGCTACCCCAGGAGAAGGGGGTAAGGGATGTAGCAGACATAACTTCAAAGTCAGGAAAGAAGAATGATCGGATCCCCAGAATCTCTCTGTTCCAAATCGTCAGGAGAGCTATTCATACAAGAACAATGGCCATGTGGAAATAAAAGCAGTGTTTTATTAATCTGACCAAGTCCTGATAACTTGTAAGTGTGAGCACGTGAATCTAAAATGTGACTATTAAAATAAGAGCCTTAAATGAGACCTCTATCCGCCTGAATCTCTACCTATTTTACCCTCAAACGCTGGAGTGTTATTCTAAAACACAGCATCTTAGGAAAAGCCAATCTGTCCAGTGTCTAAGGACAAGGGGTCAGTATTGAGCATGCTTTTTCCTTCAGTGCCTGAGCCACTCTATTAGAGAAGAATCCAGGGTCCGTCTTTCCTCTGGAAGGAGAGAGAACAGAAGTGATAGCAAGACCTCTTCCCACCTGGCCACATTACCTATCCTTAAAAGAAGAGGTGAAAGAAGTGGGAAAATGTCCCACTATACATGGACTTGGGAACAGGCAAGAGGATGGCTTAGATCTGTTCTGAAAATCTGGCTCTTGGGAAAATGGCAGGAGGCACTAGGGAAGCCATTGCAACAATGTGGCAGACAAACAGGATGAAGGCATAATCCTTCATCTGATTAATAAGTAAATGTGACCTCAATGAGGTGAAGTTACTTGCCTCCTTGATAAACACCATCAGTCTGGGATCAGAACAGGTCTTAATAGCTTGCTAGCCAGTATTCTTCCTAGTTTACCACACTCATTTTGTTGCTACCCAGTGATCCAGTGTGAATTTTGGATTCAGATTTGGAGTTCTGATCCTAGTTCCACCACTAACTAGCTGTGAGATGTGGGCAAGTTTCTTAACCCCTTTGTTACCCTAGTTTCCTTATGTATCAAGTGCAGATCATAGTAGAGCATACTTCATAGGGCCTTGGTGATGAATGACTGAGAAAATACGTAAAGCTCTTAAAAAACAGTGCATGGCACATCGTAAGAGCTCAATAGATACTAGCTCTGCAATTTGTTTTGAAGAAATAACAGATGTTATCATATTCAAGGCTTTGTTTTCATTGGTTATAAGTGGCTAAGTTGAAAATATAAAAACTAAAGTTTAAGTGTATTTTATATTTTGAATTCCGTCAAATCAAATAGTCTTATGTCTGTAGTGCATTCGACTTACATGTTCTGATTGTGAGTATTCTGTCCTTTGGAGTATCCTTCATTTGTGGTAAATACTGGTTTTGGAGTTCTTCTAGAATAAAATGCAGACTATCAGCTGGGCGTGGTGGCTCACGCCTGTAATGCCAGCACTTTGGGAGGCTGAGGCAGGAGGATTGCTTGAGCCCAGGAGTTTAAGGTTG